>NC_136486.1:43716246-43758746 GCF_053919585.1 Euprymna scolopes | reverse complement strand
AACTACGAAGATGGGGGTTGTACCATTAAAACGAGTGACCCTTTGTGCTCTGGAATTTATTTTTCTACATAGTCGCCATCATTCTCAATGCACCTTTGCCAGCAATGAACGACGGCTGTGTATCGGCGCGCTTTGTCATACGAGGGCCGTTCCAAAAGTAAAGTCTGCTATTTTTTTAACCCCAAAGGTTGAAGAGCTACGAAGATGGGAGTGGTACAATCACAACGAGCGATCCTTTGTGCTCCCGAATTTATGTTTTATACATCGTTACCACTATTCTCAATTCACTTTTGCCAGGAATTCAATGGCGAATCTTTGCTTCTAACGCACGTCCATGGCAGGAGTTGCTTTCTTATTCGTCTGCTTACTGTACCACACAATCAATATCTGCAACAGAAAGATGAAACTTTCAGGTTATGAATGCATAAGTTAAGTCATCGTAACAAATTCGTAATCCCTCTGATCCATTTGGGCGAAATAAAAAATGGGAGACATTACTTTTCGAACGCCCCTCGTACAATTGCGAAGTACATAGGATTTCTACCAAGCCATGGTTGATGGAACAAGAGCATACTACCCCCGTAGATTAAATAATGGATTTCGTTCGGAGATTCCCGGATCCGAAAGAAAGATTCCAGAGTTCGACAAGAGACACCTGATGAAGGTCGGAATTTACATCAACCAAGACGTTGTGAAATAACACTCAAGATGAGAACAGTAGTCCGAAGAATCCAAATAATACAAATACTCAACGCTCATCTAAAAAATTCAGAAATGTAAATTTTTTTGTTCCTCATATACATCCCCCCTTCCTTTCTTTCCCTCCCTCGTTCTCTCTATCTATCATTCTGTTTATATCTCTCTCTACTTCTCTCCCTTTTTTGCTTTCTTACTTCATCTACCGATTAAATAACATTACTGATAGTGATGATATTCTATTTTGTGGATGGTTGATATTATAATCTTTTTATACTTTCGTTTCTTTATTATATTCGACTCTTATTAAACACTGTGTGTGTGTTTGTGTGTGTGTGTGTGTGTGTGTGTGTGTGTGTGTGTGTGTGTGTGTGTGTGTGTGTGTGTGTGTGTGTGTGTGTGTGATGGAAGCGGAAGTGACAGATAACGTATATAATAATAGTGGAAGGTCAAACAAAATAAACTGTGAATAATACAGAAAAACTCAGGTTACTTGGTTAGTTAATTACAAATTACCTCTAATTAAAGAAATTAAAGCGAAGTTTTGTCTTTTTTTAAACATTATTAAATCCCAAAACTAAAGAAATATTTTGACATATATTTTGAGTGATTACGGAGAGAAAGCCTTAGAGAAACAAATGTTAATTAACTCAACTTTATAATAATAATAATAATAATAATAATAATAATAATAATAATAATAATAATATATTAGGCTGTCCGCGTCTGCACCTATGTGACATCTTTTGAGGATAATATTTCGTCAGAGGCCGATCGCCAATTTGTGACGTAATAGACATTTACACTCAATCGCCACTTTCCTATTATATCTTTTGTAAAAAGAGTAAAAGTTTGAATTAAGTAAAGATTGTACGATTACCTCCCTTGCAAAGGTGATGTAACGTATTATCTGCTACTGCTATGAGAAATATATCATTTTGAAAAAGAAAATTAAATAAGCCAGACCAAATGCAGGAAACTATTTTCCTCTGTGTATGTGTAGCGATATTATTGATCCCATGCAACGTTGACCGCCATTGCTGGTAGATTCTTACGAATTATTATGGAAACAGGTAAAGCTCGGGTCCTTCGTACTGGCGTGAAAAGACCAGCTGGTAAGGGTATATCACGAAGACCAACTAATGTCACGTGTTGAGACTGTGCGCACACACATACACACACATGCAGGCGGCCAGCATGGCAAAGTAACCCGTTGATTAGTGCAGATCTGTCAAAACTGACGTCGCCGGAGGTGAATATGTCAAGTATTTGACTCAATAGCTGCCAAGGTTAAACACCTGCAAGAGAACAGGTCGATATAAACAAGTGAGACGACGAAGAAGAGAGAGTCAATGAGCGATGATGAGTTACAAGTCATGTCGCTGCGTTGTGAATTCTGCCAACCTCCTGCTACCCCCTTTTGTATTGCAACAGCAATGCGCGACAGAGCAAGAAATAAACGAGTGCTTTATATTTTTCTTGAAAACGATTTTTTGTTGCGAGTTCTTTTCTTGGCTGACGGGCAACTGCTATTTGTTCAACTCGGCTACACCACACTAAGGTGTTTAATAACTGTTAGGTCTCACAAGTAAGCTTAGCACTAGGGATGCATTGAAAGTTAATTGGCCGATTATCTATTACCGATTAATCAGCTTTTGATAATTATCTAATGAGGATTTATCACCAAATCTGGATGTCCCAAATAGCACTAAAATTAATTTAATTATGTTGTGAACGAAGATACTTATTTATGTGGTCATTTTTTTATGTATTTAAATTACTTAATTGTTAATATTTAGTTATTTTTTATGCATTTAAATTACTTATGCCTGATATCTAATTTTTTTTTATTGCATTTTAACCCCAAACAAGGCACATTGCCACTTTGTTGTAGGGGGATACTATCAAAGACATAAGCATCAGGGGTACTGTGTAGGAAGTTGAGCAGCAAGATGTCGGTTCACATTACATTTGAACGTCTGCATGTCGGTACAGTCAGGGAAGCAGGGACCCGGAAGGAAATTCCAAAGTCTAACTGTTCTGAGGAAGAAACTACTGGAGTAGAAGGCTCTCCTGCATCTAGGGATCTCTACTGTGAAGGGGTGGGATTAAGCTGCTTATCGGGTTTTTCAGGGGTATTTACGTCTAGGGGGCACAGGTGCTTGCAGTTCGTCAGAGCAATCACCGTTAAAGTACTTGTAGAACAGACAGAGAGATGCAACATTTCGTCGATAAGAGAGATGCTGAAGGTTAACTGACAGTTCAGGACCTATCAGATTGGCGACTCTCTTCTGAACCCTGTCCAGGAGCGAGAGACTAGTGGAAGTGGCACCAGCCCAAATATGACAACAATACTCCATACATGGGCGAATAGTGGCCTTATAGAGGTATAGGATACTTTCAGGCATTAATAGCTTTCTAGCACGGTAGAGAGAACCCACCTTCCTCGCAGCGGTCCTGGCAATGTTCTCAATATAATTGTTCCAACTCATGTTTCCTGTGAACGTTAGGCCGAGGAGTTTAAAAGATGTACTTTCAGATAAAATGTCATTAGCCATTGCTATTGGCAGTAGGGAGGGTTTCTTGTAATTATTGAAGGAAACAAGTTTAGTCTTGGCATCATTGAAGGTAACCATCCATTTTTGTCCCCATTCCACTACAGATCGGAGGTAATCCTCTAGTGTTTCTGTCATTTCTTTAGATATGTGTTCATTTGTTTTCCTGTCGTGTCTGTTATAGAGCGTGGTGTCGTCAGCATACATACCCATCTCACAGACAATTTTGTCAGGGAGGTCATTTATAAATATTAGGAATAATAGAGGTCCAATGATAGACCCCTGAAGCACTCTCGAATTTATATCATATTGTTTAGATGTACGACCGTCGAGGACAGCCTGGATTTTTCTCTTATCTAAGAAGGATCTAATTATGTTATGTATTCTACCAGTGATACCATATGATCGGATTTTCTTGAGAAGACCCTCATGCCATACCCTCTCAAAAGCCTTAGATATATCTAGAGCTACTGCTCTACTCTCCCCCGCTTTGTCCAGTGACTGGTATATACGTTCTGAGATTACAGTTAGGATGTCTGCTGTGGAACAGGCTTGCCTAAATCCATATTGCTTGTCAGTCAGAAGTTTAGTATCTGTAAGGTGATGGACTAGAGCTTGGTTAATTATGGTCTTAAATATTTTGGCGAAAAGTGGGATGAGGCTAATTGGGCAATAATTTAGTGAGTCAGTTCTTTCGACAGAATTCTTGAAAACTGGCACTACAGAAGCAGTTTTCCAGCAGGCAGGAAAGCAAGATTCATTAAGGCATTTGTTGTAAAGTTTGGAGAGAACTGGAGCTATTTCGGCGGCGCACTTTTTTAATAGCACAGCTGGGATGAGATCAGGTCCACATGCTTTTGCAGTGTCAAGCTTTCTTAAAATAGCATGCACCTGAGCAGGGGTGATTTTCAGATTGTCTAGTGTGGCGTGTGTCTGCAAAGGAAAGTCAGGCAGGGGGTGGTTATCAGAGTCCCGTGTGGAGTTAGAGGCAAACCGTATGGCAAGTATGTTAGCCTTCTCAGTTGCAGAGCAAACAACCTCATGATTGTTGGATAGTGGGGGAATTGTTGAATGCCCATTATTTACTACACTTTTGTAGATTTTGCAGAAGTCTCGGGTTCCTAATTTCTGTGCTTCGATGTGGTTTCAGTAAATTCTCTCTTAGCTGTCGCTATTTCTTTCTTACAGTTACTTCTGGCTTCTATGTACTTCTGTCTGTTTGAACTGGACTTATGTCGGTTAAATCTGCGGTACGCATGCTGCCTTTGCGCTATGGCAGCTGCACAAGTTGAAGTGAGCCATTGGGGAGAGTGGGGTTTGCTATAGAATTTGCGTGTGGGAACATGTGCTTCAATTGTCGCTTTGAACCATTCAGTGGTCTCATTTGCGCAATGTTCAGCAGGAAGTGAAAAGATATTTTGCCATGGAGCGTCCCTGATGATGTCCCTGATGGCTTCCCAGTCAGCTTTTTTATAATATCTCGTTGTTTTGAGCAGTGGCTCTTCAGTTTTAGCTCTAAAGTTTAGGGCGATTTCAACCATTACCACTGCATGATTGGCGTTTTCAAGAGGGCTGTAGGCATTCGTTACACAGTCATCAGGAACTGTAGTCAGAAACAGATCTAGAAGTGATGCATGTTGTTCTTGCTGGTCTGGGAAACGGGTTGGAAACGTAACCATCTGTGATAGGGAATGAGATATAGAGAAGTTACGTGTTGTGGTACCAGCTACATCTGTGTAAGTAGAAAATCCAAGCCAATTGCTGTGGTGGACATTGAAGTCACCAAATACATGCACTTGTGCGCTAGTGTCCAGGGAAAGTGCTATATCTATGCTGTCAGAGACTTTGTCTATTGGGGTACAGTCCTGGGTCGAGGGAGAGCGGTAGAGAAAATAAAAATAGCTAATATATGTAATGTTGTATGTTAAGTCTAAAGCACATAAAAGCTTGATCGTCCGATTCTAGTTTAGTTTCTCTAGTCAAGGGGAGGGTGTTTCGAATGTAGACTCCAAGCCCATGCATATGTCTGTGAGAGTTTTTACAGCAGAGTGGGAGGTATCCAAGCATGTTAAAGTAGTTAGAGGGGATGGAGGAGTGTAGGTTAGTCTCACTTAGTGCTAAGATATCTGGGGTGTTTGTTAAGAGAAATGCTTCAACATCATTTAAATTAGTTCTAAGTCCATGGATGGTCGTAAATGTGAGCCTCAAGGGAGAAGCCAGGTTAGTTTTGTATGAGTTTTGGCCTGGTTTTAGCGTAATTTTGGAATGTACTGTCATTTTTATTTGGAAGAGTTTCAGTTTAGGTAAGGGTTGCTGAGCAAGTGGTTATGCAGAATACAAGACATGCAACGCAGGCAGACTATCAGCTGGCCCTCCATAATGTATTTCAATATAATATGCATTATCTAAACCAGAAAATTGAAATACAAACACAAACCTACTATAGAATCAATATCAGACAAGGAGAAAATTTGGGATATTAATGACTACACGTCACAAGAGATCTATTATCTGATAAAAGAAATTATTTTTGTTGATATTCAATCATATTCTGCAACATGTGACATCTATTTAATAGACTTATTGCAAACCTTTGTCCAAATTACAGTATTCCGTCAGAAGGTACTTCACTAAACAAAAAAAATCATTTCAGATAACTTGACAAAAGTAAAAGCAAATTTTATTTTTGACATTCGGACAGCTACTACAAATAATTCTCTCTGTCTGAGTTTGACAGGTCATTGGCTTTCAAATGACACTGAACAATGTTGAACTCTGTTTAAAGTTGTTCACAAGTGTAAGAATAAATGAAGAACTGCACAATGTTCTGGGTGAGTATAAAATCTCTAAAGTTTTTTTTTTTTTTACTTTTGCGGGATTCAGAAGCAAATTTGTTTTCTGATGTCAGAGAATATGGTTTAGAGTCACTATCATACTTCATGCATTGAAACTCTCAAGAAATGACTTATTATTTTTCGAACAAGCTAGAAAGGCAAGCATTACAACTAACAGATATATAGTCTATTGTTTTAATCGCTCTCTACTAGCAATTAACAAATTAATGAAAATACAGGATCATCTTCATTTGAAAAAGATAAACTTATTCAAGATGTGACCACATGGTAGAATTCAACATATTATTTTTTTACAAAGGTATCACCACCTATCAAGGCCAGGAGGCCACTCAAGGATAAGGGTTAAAGAGTATACAGTAAACAATTGGACAATAAAGTAATCGTTAGTAATGGAAATTCGGTAAATTTGTTAACTTATATGGAACGGCTCATCAAAAACTTGCTGACGTTAGACTTGAAGACAACCATATTGTAGTTAGCTGGAAAGCAGGAAAACGGAAGACAATTCCATAGGCGTGCAGTTCTAAGAAAGAAGCTTTGTCCATGGAATCTACCTTTAGATTTAGGCACAGATAAAGAGTGGGGGAAATTATTGATAGCGTTTTCTGCTAGACGAGTGTTTCTATTGAAAGTTTGGCGAGGAGGTACCATAGATTGAAGCTCAGTCGAACACTTGCTATGCAAATAACAATAAAGCAGAGACAAACTCGCAACATCTCTTCTGTGAGAAAGAGGTTGCAGGGAAGAGAAAAGCACATCCCTACGAGGCTATGAAGTCTATTTTGAACTCTATCAAGGCAGGATAAGTCCTTTCTAGCAGCTCCTGTCCAAATGTGGCAACAGTAATCCATTCTTGGATGTACCTGGCTCTTATATAGATAGAGGATTACATCAGCAGTGAGATATCTACTGAATCGATAGAAGGAGTCCAACATTTTTCCAGTGGCCATCATATGTTGAAAAGAAATTTAGAACAACAAAAACTTGTTTTAATGTATACTGTTAATAATGAGATTCCTAACTTATCAATGAGAACAATTCCTGAGCCCATTTGAAGAAATCACCGATGAAGCAAATCACAGAACGCAACCATATCGATGATGATACCTACAATTTTAGCTTTGGGGTTATTTCTGTAAGAAGCTGTGCAATCTAATTCTGATATTTCTAACGATAGTTGAATTCTAACCACTCTTGAACAATTTAATGAATCAATGAAAACAGGATTTTCATCGTATCTAAATAATTTTTTAAAAAAATCTTCAAATATGTCTGCAGTAACAAATCGAAACGTAAAGCATGTAGAGTCTCGATTAAATACTAGAGGCACAACCTAAACTCAAAATCAGTAAATCCCTTAATTAATAAATGCATAAAAGGACTTGATCATTATGTAGCTTTACCAATACTCGAACGAGGTGATGATTAATTTCAGTGATGGAAAAAAAGCATAGAAGATCTTACCACTGCTGAGTAAACTGGGTAAATACCTAAACACACTACCTTCATCCGTGGAGAGTGAGAGGCTCTTTAGTACAAGTGATAATGTCTATAACCTACGACGAACAGGCTGTGTCCTGAGCATGGTGAAATTCTAACGTTTCTACATTACAACTTAAAAATATTCAACCCTAAATACTGATGAGGCTATGAGAGAAGATGAGGCTGGCAGTAAGAATAGAAGAGGAAGTAGAGCAGCAGCCAGTGCAGAGCGGGGGTAACCATAGCAACATACTCCGATGGGAGCGGAACTTCAGCTTATAGTTATTAACTAAAGAATTGGAATTTGTAGTTTGCAATTTCTTTTTTCTTATTTATGCAACGTTGTACACATCTTTAACTGTGTTGTTATATTTGTAACGGACCCAACACGTTGTAAACCTCGTCGCAACAAAAATAGAAGAAAGGAATAAACTCAACTTACTTTCTTTTTTTTAACAAAAGCCTTTATATTTGGTATTTTCAACAATGCATTTTCATCAAATATTTAAACAGTTCATTTCTTTTCCGGTCGCGTGTGACTTTTCGTTTTGGTTGTGTCGTCACTCACGTGTCTCAAACATGTGCTTTTCCAAACACCGGCCACGGTTCGAACACGTGCTTATCTCATCACGTCTCGAACACTTGCTTTGCCGAACACCACTCCTTCTCCCACCACACGTCTTTTTATATCTGCTATGATGTAACTTTCCGCAGCCAGCTTGGTCATTTGCACATCTGTATGCGGTTGTGGCTGCTCCGAGCGTCAGTGGCTCTGTTACATGTAGTTGTTTAATTATATTCATTTAACTTATTGGAACTTGTGCTTTGTATTTTCTAATTTCATTTAATAAAGCAAAACAGCCAAAATAAAAAAAATAGCATCCAGACACTTAACAAATGTTAAGTTGAATTGTCAATTACCGTCTTAATGTGTCAAAACAATCTGATGAGTCACTTGGCAGTGATGAAATACTTAAAATTTAGTAGGAAAGAGAAAAGTAATTAATCAGCCGAGTGCCAACTAATCTATCGAATACTGATTAATCAACAATGCCCGATAAGACCAACTAGCGATTTTCTGCACTCCTACCTGGAACTCTTTATTAGATGAGAAATAGAGAGAAGAAAGGCAAGTTATTAAGTTAAATATATTAGTTTCCACGAGAGAGGGGTGGCAAATAATGGTTTGCTATAAGAAAATGGTTTTCAACGATTAAGAGACTCTTTGTTACTGTAAGAGGAATCGTCGAACTTAGAAAAAAGTGCTACATTGAAAAGAAGATACCGTAGCCATTCAAAACGTATTTCTTACATCAGAAAGAATTATGACTGACCATTAAACTTTCTTTGTATACGGACTATAAATATATGCTCTTTGTGTAAACAAATTGAGCTTAGGTATTTGGACAATGTCAAAACATTGTTAATTCACTGCCTGCATAACAGCAGTCAAATACTGTAATGGGTAGTCGAGTTTCGATCCTGGCTTGAGGTAGTTGCTTGTCTAGCCGCAATAATGAGCTGTGAAACAGTGAAACAGTACTGTATGTGGATGACTATATATATATATATATATATATATATATATTCGAATATTTATCGATTAAGTATTTCTTTATTAGAAACCAATTACCAATCACTTGTTAATCATCTGTTTTTCATGTTTTGAAAGTGTTTTTTTTTTTTGTTTTTTTTGTTTGTTTGTTTCTTTTCTTTTTTAACACACATCATCGAACCAAACCTTCCCAGCAACGAGGGTTTTCAGCTGAATGGTGAACTTTGGTTGGAGAAGAAACCACTAGCAACAACCAGTGACCAGTGAGCCAACTTTTATTATTGCCTAGAGAGCGAAAATACTATTTAGTATCTCCTAATACCCGTTGATGAGTTGCCACACGGACCTAGATCTACGCATTTTAGTGCACTTCGGGGCTAAATCTGATAGTATATGCGTGACTCCAGCATCCAGTGAGTCTCTAAATAGATTTTGTAGCACGATTAGCTATCAGATATTAATTAGAATCCCAAGTGGCATCAGATTGGTACGAAGTCGCATTTTTTTTTTACTAGGAAATCACTACTTATCAAGACCCGAAGGCCACTCGAGGATATGGGTTAATGAATGTAAGACGGTAGTGTAGTAATCGTTAATCGTGTAAGTTGCACAAAATTTGATCAGTAAGCAGGCCAGCGGAACAGTGTTTCACGGGCGGGCAGTTCTAGGAAAGAAGCTTTGTTCATGGAATTTGCGTTTGGATTTAGGCACAGATATAGAGTGGGGAAAATGCTGGTAGTGGTTGTAGTTAGTTGAGTATTTTTGTGAAAGTTTGCATGGTTGGGGCCAAAGACTGAAGCTCAGACGAGCATTTGCCATAAAAATAATGGTAGAGCAGAAATAGGCTCCCAACGTTTCTTCTGTGGGAAAGAGGCTGTAGGATAGAGAAAAGGGCATCACCTACTAGATTTTGAAGCCGGTTTTGAACTCTATCAAGACAGGATAGAGAGCGGCGATCAGCTCCTGCCCAGATGTGGCAACAGTACTCCATTTTAGGATGCGCTTGACTCTTAAATAATAATAATTTAAGGTAAAAAAAAATAAACGAAACAAGAGAATATAGAATTATTTGGGAAGGAAATTAAATAAGTAAAAACATTCCTATGTTTGTGACGTCAATAGGTCAAAACAATCAACAAGAAAATGTTATTATCCGGAAAGTTATGGATGGAAATTACGTTGCAGACATAAACGACAGGACCGACGTAAACTGAAGTAAACAAATCTTATTCAAAATGTTATATATGATCTCAGGTGCGAAAAATGTCTGGCAGACCATAACACTAGTCGGGAGGTGATAGAAAGAAAAACAAATGCATTAACTCTAGGCGGGTTAAATTGGCTTCGTACGTAGTGTCAAGGGAATATAAAATGCACAAGTGGTCCCTAGTCGCATGTATATTTTGGTCAAGGGAGATGAAAAAGTTAAGTTTTCGCAGCTCTTGCAAGAAAGTGTCGACATCTTTTTACATACAGCGCCTGGTTTTCCTAAATGTTCACTAATCTGGTTATTGACTAGGTTTAACGTTGTTTAACTTCGATAATCTAATAAGAACCGGCATGTCAACGTGCTTATGCATAATTTCAATGTCCACTTGTGAAAGAAATCGACGAAAAATATATTCGTTTTTATGTTTATGAAATAATATCAGTTGTATTTTTGTTTCAAGGAAAATAACTCATGATCCAACAAAAAAAAGAAATAAAATTTAATCAAACTGCATCCGTTATTCAATGATTCGGTTGTTACATATTAGGGACTTTACGTCTAGAGATTAATTTAGCTCGTTTGAATTTTAATAAGGGTCACAGTGGGTGCATGATAACCTATATCTGTAAAACAGAATGGTTCACAGTGTTGAATGAAAGAAGAGTGGCGTAATGATGAGTCGAACGATATGAGGCTGTGACGAATGACGTCACTTTTTTCGAGCTTAGAGAGAACTACAATTTTCAGATCAGTCTTTTGGTCGAAGTCGTGTGAACGAGCTACGGCCAATAATGTAGGAAACTTGAAACCTAAGTCGAATGTCACATCGATGTCTGTCCGTGCGTGTCACTTATTTTGTTTAGTTGAAAAGTTAAGTAGTAAAAAATTATGAGGGAGGCATTAATAAATTATCTCCAAAGAAAAATATTGGAGAAGGCCCAGTGAACGTCTCTTTGTGTTCTTCTTCGTAAAACCAGACACACAAACAATTCGCCTCCTTCCTTGAGGCTTGCATTTACAAATAACCGATGACTTAGAACTAACTTAGACGATGTAGAATCATTTCTCCTCGCAAACTCCCCGGATATATCAGCATTAAGTGAAACTTACTTGCACTCCTCCATCCCATCTAACATCTTTAGCATGTCTGGTTATCTTCCACTTTGTCGTAAGGACTCTGACAGATACATGCACGGACTTGGAGTCTATATTCGTAACACCCTCCCTATGTCTAGAGAATCTAAACTAGAAACAGGTGACCAGCCATTCATGTGCTTTAAACTAACTTTACAACATAGCGTTAGGTACATGTATTTTCTTTATCGCTCTCCATCAACCCAGGATAATCAATCATGTCTCTGACAGCATAGATGTAGCACTCTCCGTTGACACTAGTGCCCAAATACATGTATTTGGTGATTTTAACACCCACCACAAAAATTAGCTTGGCTTCTCTAACTACACTGACACACCTGGTAGCGTCATCCATAACTTTGCTATATTCTCTGTACAGACAGTAACATTCCCGACCCGTCTTCCAGATCGCCAGGACCTGCAAGCCTTACTTTTGGATCTGACAACTGTTCCTGATGATTGTGTAACAAATACTCATCGCCCACTCGGGAATACTGATCATGCTGTAGACATTACTCTAAACTGTCGACCCCAAGTTGAAGAGCCATTGCTCAAAACAACAAGGTACTACAATAAGGCTGACTGGGAAGCCATTAGAGATCACATCAGAGACGCCACATGAGGAAATATCTTTTCTCTTCCAACAGAACAGTGCGCAAATGAGACGACTGAATTGTCCAAAGCAGCAATTGAAGCGCATGTTCCTACACGGAAGTTCTATAGTAAACCCCACTCTCCCCAATGGTTTACATGTATATGCGCAGCTGCCATTGCTCAGAGCAAACATGCATACCGTAGATTTATCCGGTATAAGTCATGTACAAACAGACAAAGGTATATAGAAGCTAGAAATAATTGCAAGAAAGAAGTAGCAACAGCTAAGAGTAAATACACTGAAACCACCAGGAAACGCATTGAAGCGCAAAAATTACGAACTCGTGATTTCTGGAAAATCTACAATAGTGTAGTAAATAAGGGGCAATCAACAATACCCCCACTATCAAACAACCATGAGAAAGCTAACATGATGGACCCAGCAAGCCATGTCTTTCCCTGATTTGCCTCTGCGGACAGAAACCATGCTTGATGATCTGAAAATCATGCCCTGCCAAGTACATGATATTATAAAAAACCTAGACACCTCAAAAGCATGCGGACCTGACCTCATCCCAGTTGTGCTATTTAAAAAATGCTCTGCTGAGGTCGCTCCTGTTCTCTCTAAACTCTTTAACAAATGTCTTGACGAATCTTGCTTTCCTGGCTACTGGAAAACTGTTTCTGTGGTACCAGTTTACAAAAGCTCTGGTGAAAGAACTGACCCATTAAATTATCGCCTAATTAGCCTCCTTCCTCTTTTCGCCAAAATATTTGAATCCTTAATTAATCAAGCTCTGTAAGGTGCTTAATTAATCAAGCACCTTACAGCTGCTAAACTTCTGTCAAACCACCAATATGGGTATAGGCAAGCCCGTTCTACTACAGATATTCTAACTGTAATCTCTGAACGTTTATACCAAGCACTGGATAAGGCAGGGGAGGGGAGAGTATAGCCTTAGATATATCTAAGGCTTTTAACAGGGTATGGCACAATGGTCTTCTCATAAAAATCAAATCCTATGTTATTACTGGACGAATGCTTAGCATAATTAGATCCTTCTTAAATGAGAGAAGAATCCAGGTTGTCCTCGATGGGCGTACGTCCAAAAACTTTTATCTAAATGCGGGTGTACCTCAGGGATCGATCCTTGGACCTTTATTATTTCTGATATTCATAAATGACTTACCTTACAAAATTGTCTCTGGGATGGGTATATTTGCCGACGACACCACGCTCTAGAAAAACCAATGAGCACATATCAAAGGTAATGGTCGAAACACTAGAGGAAGATCTTCAGTCTGTAGTGGAATGGGGTCATAAATGGATGGTAACGTTCAACGCTGCCAAGACAAAGCTAGTTTCCTTTAATAATTACATGAAACCATACAGCGAAGTCACGGGACTTTCGAATTCTCTTTCGGTTTCCTGCTTCCCCAACTGAACTGACATGCAGAAGTTCAAGTGTAATGTGAACAGACATCTTGCTGTTAAACTCCCTACATAATACCGCTGGAACTTAGGTCCCTGATAGTAGCACCCTATATCAAAGTGGCAATATGCCTTGTTTGGAGTGAAAAAGTAATGAAAAAAAAACAGTTTATTCGTTATAGTTAAAGAGACGAGACAATTTGACCGTTACTCATGAAACGCGGCTATAAGAAACAGCGGCGTCAGAAAAGGCGATAAAAGACCCACGTATAAACACCCAGCATATACATGTACAAGGAAAACGTTATTTTTTATTAAGAATGTTACACTGTTATATTTTAATGTCTCTGAATTTGCGCAAAAGTTCCTGAAAAACATGTCGGCATTTTGTCGAGTCGGGTCTCGATAAAATTTATTGGAAATTTTTAGAATTTCATTTTATCTTCCATAATTCTATCTTAAAATTCCAGACTAAAATCATTCTGCGAATAATTTCTAATTTCTGTTCCGACCAAAAAAAAAAATTTTTTTTACATTTTCTTTTAGTTAAAAATAATAAATAAAAGTAAAAAAAATGACTCTACGATGAATATATATCTCAGTCTGTCAAATTGAATTCCTGCTTCGTCAGTTTCTGAAGAATATGTCTGCTAACTTTGGCTGAAAACAGTTCAAAGATGTCTAAATTGGGACATCTGGACATCTCGACAGGTAATACACGCCTGTATTTTTAGGAATAACGAACGAAATGGTTTCGTTCCCAAAATACCCGTAAAGACGGTTGCCAATGATAAGCGGGAAAGAGACGGAGCGAGAGATGGGGAAAGCGAGAAAGAAGCAGAGTGAGAGATAGAGGGAGGGGATTTGGGATGAGAGGTAGAGAAAGATATTGTGCCAAATAACAATAATCAAAAATGGTTAAAGAAGAGAAAACGAATATGAGAAAATAATTGAGAAAGAAAGGTACATTTTCTAATAAAAATAAAGTGAACTTGAACAGATGGAGACCATTGGCGGGAAGATGGAATCGCCAATCTAAGAAATAATAAAAGAGCATGAAGAATAATAAGCAGACGCTTGAATTCTTGGGGTAAGAATAAATGAGGCTAAAGGTGTCCTAAAAGAAATTGATAGGAATAGAATGTCAGATTGTTACCTAAAAAGAAAGAGTCCAAAAAAATAAGGTGTGAAGTTAATTGAAAATAATCATTGGAGAAAGTAAGAGGGAAATTATAAGAGTGGATGATGAAGTCGATGGCAGATGATAATGCTGTAAGAATAGTTGGAAACTGAGAATTGGTGAAAGTATAAAGTAAGGAAGAAAGCAAAAGAAATAAAATGGATGAAATTTGAAGATGGGAAATATAAAGAGGGACAAATACTTAGTTAATCTACACATTTATAAAAGTGACAATGTGAGTGTGAGAGAACAACTCTCAATCTATATACTAAACGAATTTTTGATCAACAGACTTGAAATTTGTATATAGAGTGTTCAGACATGTGTAAAACTTTTTAATCGGTTTTCATCCGGAAAAAAGGGCTGCTAACGAATCAGTTGAAAAAAATGGTACTGGGGGGGGGCATCGGATTTTTGTCAACTGTTACACGACTGCGCATGCACGAATCGTTCATATGGCATATTAAGAATTGTTCATATGGCATGTTAAGAGTACGTGTGTTTGAAAACACTTTTTATAGACCGTGTCAAGCTGGCCTAATAGTTATCGTACTTGAATCACTGCATTTACGTTTTGGTTTCAATCCCAGCTCGTGTGTTTTTTTCTTACACGAAGTGAACTAATTTTCTTTTTTTTTTTTGACGAAGATCAGAGGAATAAGTGGCCGAAACGTCGTGAAAACAACAACTAAAAGATGAGGATAATAGTTCAAATAATTAAATAAAAAATTATACAATTTACTCATCTCAAAAATAATTCCAAACTAATTCAATAACGAAGTGAACTGTTTAGGAAAAATATATAATACTCGTAGGCACATGTCTCGATTTCTTTCGGGTTTTTCTTTTTTAACTATATGTTTATAAAGGAATTGAAAGTTACATTCAATACCAGACAACGCAAGATACATCTGCTAGTGCATAGTAAGTGAAAGAGCGTAATCCTTGATATGAAAGAAAAAGACGGTAATAAGAATAGAAAACTAAGGTTGAAATAAGGTCAGAAGACGGGAAAAAAGACAAGAAAAGAAAAAGAAACGCAGGGAAAAATAATGAAAAGAACGAAGTTAAAAACAAGAAAAATTAGGAAACAAACAAAAATGAATAAAATAGAAAAAAAGGCAAATAAAAATGAAGGAAAAAAAGAAAGAAACGGGAATAAAATAAAAACAAGAGAAAACAACAGAGAATAAAAGAGTAAAATATAAGAACTCAAAAGGGAAAAAGAAGTGGAAAAGTAAGAACGAAAAAGTAAAAATGGAAATAAAAGAAAAAAGTTGAATAGAAGAAAAAGATAAGGAAACAATATAAAAACATGGGAAAAGGCGAATTACAAAAAAAAAAAGAAAATGGAAAAAAGGAAATAATAAACAGATGAGAGTTTATTATTAGTAAGAAATTTAAGAAATGAATATTTTGAAAGATTTAAAACTTTTTAATAAAGAACAAAGGACGAAAGAAAGAATTTTTTATGAGTAAAACGTAAAATGAGATAAATACATGGAAAAAAGCGAAAGAAGCATTCAAACGACGATGGGTAATAATTATTAAAAAGCAAACTGGGAAATTTTAAATAAAAAAGAAAGAAAACAATGAAAGAAAAGATGAAAAAGCGCGAAAAGAGAAAAAGAACGAAAAGAGAAAAAGAACGAAAACAAAAAAGGAATGAAAAAAGAAAGAAGGGATGATAAAACGAAAAAGAAATGAAAAAAAAAACGAAAGAATTATTATACGAAAGATGTACCAAAAGTAACGTCTTCCATTTTTTTTTATTCAACCTGAAAGTATATCTTAGGATGCAGTACTGTCGCCATATCTGGGCAGAAACTGCTAGAAGCACTTTATCCTGCCTAGACAAAGTTCAAAATAGACTTTTAGGGGATAACCTTTTCTCTTCCCTGCAACCTCTTTTTCACAGAGGAGACGTTGCGAGCCAGTCCCTGCTTTACGTTATTTTCATGGCAAATGTTCGTTTGACCTCCAATCTATGGCCCTCCCACCTTGCCAAACTTTCACGAAAAACACTATCAACATTTTTCCCCACTCTCTATCTATGCCCAAACCTAAACATAGATTCCATAAACATAGCCTTACTTTCCAGCTGGCTATAATATGGTCGTCTTCAAGTCCAACGTAAACAAGTTCTTGATGAGCCGTCCCCTTAAGTAATCTAGTTTACCAAATTTACACTACTATTGATTACTTCGATATTGTCACATTGACTACCATATACTCATTAACCCTTATCCTCGAGTGGACTCTTGGCCTTGATAATTGGTGATTATTTTGTAAAAAAAATCAGAGGGGATTGCAAATTGTATTGTTATAATGACTGAACTTTTCCATTCATAATCTGAAAGTTCCATCTCTTTGTTGCAGATATTGACGGCAAGACACTTTAAAAAAGGAACACTTCTCATGAAAGTGCGTCAGAAGCAGAGAGGCCTTATTAAATTCCTAGCGAAGTGCGTTGAGAATGGTGGTGACTAGAAAAATAAATGGTGGAGCACAAAATGTCGCTCGTTTCGTCTTCGTAGCTTTTCGATTTTTTTTGTTAAAGAACAGGGAGCTTTTAGGAATCGGTGTGTCAACGTGATTATGTTGTATATTAGATAAAATAATAATAAAATGATCATGAGGATACTTGGGGCGGGGGTTAAAGACCGAGAGGGGGAAATACTTGAAATCATTTTTTTTTTTTTTTTTCATTCGTGATCAAACCTGCGAATTGTTAAAATCCGCCGGCCGAAAAAACCAAGCATGTACAGATGTCCAGTTTTATGTAACTTGAAATCTACACATAAGTACCATCGGTGAACCGTTTTGTTGAAAAATAAATAAATTTATATGGTGTATTCCTAAAGAAGACAGCGGACCACAACGTTATATAACGTGGGTTGATTTTTGAAAAATAACGAAGACAAATCATTAACCAGAAAATAATGAAGCAAAGAAATAAATGTATTGCTTTTTCAAATGTACAAAAACGTTTTTCTTCTTTTATTAATTAATAAATTACAGGTAGAATTATATATAGCCAAAATGCTTTTGCTTAATCAATACGTTCAAAATGACTTATGGAATCTATACTACAAGCACTTGCTCCGTAAACTAACAGTAATCAATATTATCAATATCAATATCAATAAAGGTTTTATCGCTCAATGAAGAACCCTTCCCTGGACTTTAGTCATCTTTTTTTTTTTACATAGGAGTTACCACATAAGGGTTATTGCGTGTACAGTAATCAATGGGATAATACCGTAATAATCGTTAAAGCTATCTACTGTCATGTGGGACACATGTGTGTATTAGGTCGCCCCTCCATCTCGTTCTTGATTTTCCCTTTGGCCTCATGTTCACGAGTTGTTCTGATGGACCATCTGCTGTCAGGTTGTCTGGCTACGTGCCGTGCCCATCTGTGTTTGGATGTCTTGATAGCAGTATTGATGTCAATAACTCTTCTTTGTTGGCGGATCCAGATGTTTATCTTTCTGTCTTGGAGAGTGATACCCAACATTAGCATCTCCATCTTCCTTGGTGCTACTGCCAAGATTACACTTGGACGAGTTGTCATGTTTCACTACCGTGGATCATCACAGGTAATATATATTCATTGAAGATCTTCTCTTTGATTGACATACTTGCTTTTCGTCTTCTCATGATATTCTCCACTTTCCCAAAAGCTACCCGTCCCAGGACTACCATTCTTTTATTTCAAGGAGGAGATTTCCATATTTCGTAATTTTCTTTCCCAATTAGATGTAGCTTTCAACTTCCGCAATGGTCTCTCCATCAACAATTATTGGCGACTTGCCAGCGTACTAGTTTAACATCACCTTGGTATTTTCAAGATGCATGTTGAGGCAAACCGGTTTTCTCTTAGAGTGGATGTCATTTAGTTCCTGAAGAGAGTGTGCCATCAGTACTATATCCTCAGCGAATATGAAATATGACAGGTGTTCGCCATCGATGTTGACTCCTCTATCCTCCCACTTAATCCAACTGATTATCACATCCTGGAGACAGGTTGGGAAGAGTTTTGCTGAGATGCTGCCACCTTGTCTTGCTTCCCTCTCCAGCTTGATCTTGTTGCTGTCACGATGGAGATTGTACGTAGAGGTAACCCCACTGCACATGTCTTTCAGTAAAGTTATGTATGTAGAGTTAATTCCTTGATTTTCAAGGGCAGTGAACAGTGGGTCAAATTCTATAGAGTCGAAAGCCTTTTCGTGTACTACAAAGGCAAAGCACAGTGGAATCTTGTATTCATTAGCTTTCTCTTGCAGTTGACTGACAGCCTGAATATGGTGGAGTAACCTGCTCTGAAACCTGCTTGTTCTCGTGGTTGATGACTGTCTAGTGTTCCAAGCATACGTTTCAGCAAAACCTATGTCACTGGCAGAAAGCTGATTGGACGATAGTTGTTCATATCTGCAGTGTCTCCTGTGACGATATGTCCCGGTTGAAAAATCCCAAAAGGGAATTTATCCCCGAAACGTATCGTAAAATAAAAAAATGTGTACGTGCTGGCCGTAAAATCATCATGACCATTAGATATCTTGACTTGCTCAATCGAAAATCGCAAGAGAAATCTGTCAAGGTAAGTTATAACACACGGAAGAAGAAGTTCTTGCAGAATTGTCATTGAAACAATTATAAAGAATTATATAACATGAATCATCGCAATAATAACTAACGTAAAAATACTACTTGGAATGTTCCTATGAAATTCACGGTTGGCAAAATTCCAATGAAATTTCATGGAACACGGTCATATATATATATATTATATACATGTCATTTATTGTGCGTTAGAATTCAATAACCAAGACAAAATATTCAAAGGAAATAATAATATAAGAAAACATGCAGACATTGCCAACAGGTTAACAAAAGGGGGGGGGGCAACGGTTAAAGAAAACTGTTCACGCAAACATAGCCTCTTCTCTTTTTTCCTTTTTTATCTTCTTTTTTCCCATGTGGAATAATAGTTGAGTCATATGAGGCAGTAGAAATTATTCAAAATAAGAACAAAACAAATCAGTCCAGCGAGTTGACATTTATGAAGTATGGAGGGGGGGTGAGACGATGTTGAACGATACTTAACTGTGAGGACGTGCTCCGATGTTCATGGTGTGAGGCAGTCCCGCTTCGCCGACGTGCGATTCGATGCCCTTTGAAGTTCGCTGATCCACTTATCTTTCCTCGCTTTTCCTTCTCGCTTATTTTTCAACCTCCGACATTGGGATGTCTCATTCCCACATATCTTAGCCAAGGTGTTTTCGTAGTTTTGATGTATTCCCTTTTCGGCTCCAGGAATAAGACTCAGTTGAGAGAGTCGCCATTTCACCGCGTGAATCATGTTGCTGGTGTTCATCGCGTCTTCTCGTTGTCCTCCCCACTCGGGGATGTATCCCATTCCAATATCTCTGAGCCATGGTGTATTCGCTCCAGATTAAGATTAAGATCGAGTGAACTTCCAATTTACCAAGTTGTTATGTTGGCTGGTATCAGTCGAATTTTTATTATCGACATTAGTTTGGCGATGTGATCAGCTCCATTTTTCAGACTAATTCTCCTGTTTCTTTCTCCTTGCACGTAATTCCCGCCAAAAGTTTTTTTTCCTCTTTTTCCCGCATGCTATGCTTCGTTTGGGCTGGATAGTTTCTCGGCGTGGCCTTGGCACGTATTTTTGACGAATGACTTCTGCATTATGCCCTGTTTTCTTGTGACACTCCTTTCTCATGAATGATGACCACTGATGCATTCCTCCTTTTATCTGGAACTTTTCCACTGGCTAGGCACTTATTAAACAGTCTTGTAAATATCTCAACAATGGGTTCACCACCGCTCTGTAGTACTTCTACAGTAATACCATCATCCCTTGCAGCCTTGCCGGACTTCAGTCGATGGGAGGATGGGACGTTCCTCAGATGTGTTCAGTTTATGAAGGGTTGGAGGGTGTCCTGGTGGTATAGAGGTTAGCGCAGAACAATTGCACCCTGAAACAATTCTGTCTAGGTGATGAATGAGAGTGCCATCTTCTTCTTTGACTGCCGAGACGCTGCTTTTTTTTGTTTGAACTTCAATGGAATTTGTTGTTCATATGTTGTCCATGTGCATTTTTATCTGTTTTACGTACATGACAAATAAAATAGAAATAAAGTAGAAACAAAGATAATAAAAATGAACACAATGAAATCAACACAGGATCGATAGTTTGATTTTGTCTAAAAACACTTTCCACTCGAAGTTTTGTAAGTTATATGTTATGTATGCGAAAACGTGAAGTCTATATATATATATATATATATATATATATATATATATATAGAGAGAGAGAGAGAGAGAGAGAGAGAGAGAGAAAGAAAGAAAGAATGGGAGAGAGCGTAAATAAGACTTATACATTTATACTCTACACAAGTCACGTCCATTATATATAATATGCTTAAGATAAGATTGTTAAAAGACCCGTGAAACATATTACACAATATATTGTCATAGACGCGCGTCAGAAGCAGATATGCCTTATTAAATTCCTTTATTATATATATATATATATATATATATATATATATATATTCATATTACCGAAATCTTAATCATGTTGCTTAATATTTGAGTCAGTTTACATGGCTTAAATTCTTATTGATATATGTACACTACAATTGGCTTATAGTTTTTAAATATATTAAACCTTTGGAGTAAACTTTTCTAATATATATATATATATATATATATATATATATATATATATATATATATATATATATATATATAGTGCTATACATAACTTTAGAAACATACTTTTATCAGATGTTTTTCTTTCTGTTAAACTCCGTTGTATTTAATGAAGGGAGATTTGAAACAATGATAATACTTATTCATTTACTAAACAAACAAAATACATATAATTGAAAACCGGTTACATTTACATAGCAATTATGCAAAATTTGAAAAGAAAGGGCTGAACAACACTTAAGAAACTATTTTAAAAAAACAAGAAAAAACGTTTTCTAAAACAAAATTATCGACATAATTTTACTCTAATAATGTGTTGTTTCCCCATTGTTAATTAGAACTTCACTAATATTGTATTTTAAACTGAAAACCAAACTCATAAAGTAATCCGTTGGCATGCTCCTCCATGCATCAAATATTGGATTAGTAAGGCTATTAACGGAATCGTATTGGTTTTCATTTTCGTAAACAATTCTTACTAGATTTCCCCATAAATTTTCGATGACATTCAAGTCGGATGAGCACGCTAGCCAAAACAAAACTAGGATATCTTCATCCTCAAAGACTTCGCTAGTACGAGCACTGTAAATTGGGGCATTATCCTGCTGATAAACCCAGTTTTCTCCACATAACCTTTCTCCTTCATCTTTAAGAGATGTATTGCACATCATGTTTACGTATCCAGATGCATCATTCTACCTTTGACCACCTGTAAGTTTGTAGTTCCCGCTGCTGATATCGCTCCCTAAACCATTACTTCTCCACCTCTACTAGTTCTGGATAATTTTTGGAGTATGCCAATAATATTGAAGACTATCTGGACCGTTTAAGTTATTTTTTTTCGTCTGTGAACAAAACATTGTTCCATTCATTGTCCAACGTTTGGTAGCTCTTCGCAAATGAAAGCCTGGCTTCTTTGTGGCGTTTAACCCGTTTTAGTTTCTGTTCCCTCTTCAAGATTTTTTCATTCCTCTTCTATTCAAAAATCTGTTCTTGCTGAAGCGGTGCATTCATTTTTATCTTTAATTTTCGAGCTGGACATGCCTTTATAAGCATTCACGTTTTGTAGAATTCTTCTATCCATTGCTAAGTTTATAGTTTTGGGGCCACCGCCAGTTTTTTTTTTTTTTTTTACTATAATTATTTGGGTTGTTCAGGAATGA
This sequence comes from Euprymna scolopes, assembly GCF_053919585.1. Classification (NCBI taxonomy): domain Eukaryota; kingdom Metazoa; phylum Mollusca; class Cephalopoda; order Sepiida; family Sepiolidae; genus Euprymna; species Euprymna scolopes. The sequence continues at coordinate 43,736,146 of NC_136486.1, read as the reverse complement.
GTGCACTGCCTTCGTAGACCTAATCTTTTTAGCTATTGCACGAATTGTTACCTTCTCGTCCCGATAAGCAAGAATCTTATCACACTCGGATTCTGATATCCTTTTTAGCTTTGCCCATCACGAAAATCGGAATAAATGGTTTATATTATAGAGTTGTTGGGGTATAATCCAGCCACATCTAAGACTGAGAGACTAGTAGTAAATGCGCCAGTCCAAATGTGACGACAAGACTCCACACATGGTATGATCAGGTGTATGTAACGTTCTAACACGATAAAGAACCTACCTTCGTCGCCGCAGCCTTAGCAATGCTTTCAATGTATTCGTTCTAATTCATAGTGGTTATATCTAGGCGAGTGTTTTCCAAGAATGTTTTATAGGGAGGACTATAAAGTGAACCTCAGTCGAGAACCTGCCGTGAAAACCACGATAGAGCAAAGAAAGGCTTTCAACGACTGTTTTGTGAGAAAATGATGGCAGAGATGAGGAAAGGTCATCGGCCACCAGATTTCAAAGTCGGTTTTGTATCCTGTTTAGGCATTTGGACGAGTTTCGTAATTTTCCTCTGCAATTCGATAAACGAAAAGACTTCCGGTTATATTTTTACTCTTTACTCCGTGACATCAGCAGCTTATGTGACTTTAGTGTAAGGGCCATTTATTACGTCGATCGCGGTGATGTACCGTTCTCCTCTCATATATAGCGTTTGATATTTCAAAATTTTCACGCATGTGGTACTGGCCGGACTCAATATTACTTAACTTCGGTGATATAACGAGAACGCAGACGTTAACATGAAACTAAGCGTATACAAAAACTACGATTTATAACATGAATGTATACTTGAAGCGTCAAATTACTTATTGTGATAAGAAATTTTACACTTCTAGTATCGAATTAAGTAGAATCAAGTACAATCGGTATTTAAATTTGAAATGGGCTGATATGCCGTAAGAAACAACCTACCAGAATGGATGTAAGCGATTAAAAAAGTGAGAGGAGGTAAACTGTAAAAAAATAAAAAATAAAAAAAAAACTATTAACACGAACGAAAACGAATATATGAAATGTAATTAAAATGACACAAGTCACAGATATAAGGACTTGGGAAGAATTTAAAAAGAAAATGCGAAAAAGCAAGCGATAAATCAATGTGACCAAACGATGCACCATGAATGAAAAATAAGAAATAAAAAGATAACGGGGGAAAAAAAAGAAACAAGAAGAAAAAAGTAAGAATATTTTCTGTACATTTAGCAATAAAAATGCGCGAAAGACCAATGAGGATCTTATTTTATGCTTAAGCGTGATCGACAAACATAAATGCTATTTCAAGTGTGACAAACCAATAGATGTGTTATTTTAAACATAATCGTGACAGACCAACATAAACGCTATTTAAAGCTTAAGCGTACCGGAAATTAATATTTTAAACTAAAGCATGGCAGCCGGAAATAAATGCTATTTAAAACTTAAAAGCAGCAAACCTAAACGCTATTTCAGCGTGAGTGTAGCAGATTAACGAAAATGATATTGCAGCTCCGAATTTTTTAGATGAGGTATGAATGTTTGTATTATTTAGATTAATCGGACAATTGTGTTCATCTTGAGTGTTATCTGCATAACGTTTCGGTTGATGTAACCTCCGACTTTCGTCATGTGTAAAAGTCGCCATTTTTTGGCAGAAAAACAAACGGGAAGCTCTGCACTCTAAGGTTTCGAATTTTTGGGTCTAATTGGAAGAAGGTTTACACGAATTATAAAGATAAGCGAAAATGATATTTTAAACCGACAAAAACGCTATTTCAAATTTATATCCTATAGATCAACGATGATCGTGTCAAACTTAACCATGACAGACCAGTAAAAATGCAATCGAAAACTTAAACTTGACAGACGTGACATACTTTTGAAGATTCTTGAACGCATCTATAAAAAGATCACTCAATTTACGCGCTTTTGGTGGAAATGTTATTTCAAACTTAAGCGTAAGAGACTAAAACTGTAATTTTAAACTTAAGTGCGATAGACAGTCGAACGAACAGATACTCTCATTTATGATGATTGGACGCATCTAAAATAAGATACGTCCTTTTAATCTGCTCGTTTCATAAGGAAAATATGAAGTTGGACAGACGGACAAAGGCTCTCGAAAAGATTCTTCGACGCATCTAAAATAAAAACATGCGTCCGTTCGATCTGCACCTTTAGTTATGAAATGATATGACAAACTTTAAAGTGATAGACCAGATAAAATATCATTCTAAATGACAGACCAAAAAAAACATTTCGGATATAATTAAAACAAAACAACAAAAATGACAGACCAGACGAAACGCCGCATGACAGAGGAAGAAAAATATTTGAGTGTAATCATGGCAGACCAACGAAAATGACAGACCAAATAAATTGTCATTTCATATTTAAGAAAACTAACGCATACAAAACTATGGAAAGTATTTCGAATGTAAGTATGACAGACCAAAAAAATTGACAGACCAGAAAAAAAAAATTAACTTAAGCATGACAAACTAAGAAAAATATTTGACAATAAATGACAACAGAAAATACGGACCAAACAAAAGAAAACGTTTGTAACTGAATAGTGACGGATTAATCAACACACATTTGTATACTATAGAGTCAGCGAGGGTCACCCAAGGATAAGGTTTAATGAGATCGATAATGGAAATGGTAGTAAAATTTGATTATTTAAGAAGGTGGCTCACCATAAAATTCTTCATATTGGACTTCAAAGCGACCATGTTATGGTCAGCTATAGTATTGTGTTCCACAGACGAGGAGTTCTGTGAAAAAATAGCTTTACTAGCTAAAATTTTCGTTTAGTTTTTGGCATAGATAAGGGAATATTTTATTGCGTCACTACGATGTAAGAGACTACTATTTGGGACAAGATTTGCAGAGATACTATGTAGGAAATTGAGCAGTAAGATGTCTGTTCACATTACACTTGAACTTCTGCATGTCAGTAGAGTCAGGGATGCAGGGATCAGGGAGGGAATTTCAAAGTCTAGCAGTTCGAGTAGAAGGTTTTCCGGCATCTAGGGATCTCGAGTGGGATTTCGCTGCTTGTCGGGTTTGCTAGAGGTATTTATATCGAGGGATACAAGAGCTTGGGGCTCGCAGGGGCACTTTACATTAAAATACTTATAAAACAGGCACAGGGTTGCAACATTTAGTCGATTGGACAGTGGTTGACGTTTAGTTGACAGTGCGGGACACGTTTTTAACGTTGTCTAAGACTGAGAGATTAGTAGTAAATGCGCCAGTCCAAATGTGACAACAATACTCCACACATAGGCGAATGGTGGCTTTGTAGAGGTAGAGGGTATGATCAGGTGACTTTCTAGCACGATAGAAACCTACCTTCTTTGTCACAACCTTAGCAATGCTCTCGATGTATTTATTCCAATTCATAGTGATTATATCTAGGCGAGTGTTTTCCAAGAATGTTTTATAGGGAGGACTATAGAGTGAAGCTCTGTCGAGCGCCTGCCATGAAGATAATTTTAGAGCAGAAATAGACTTACAGCGTGTTTTGTGAGAAAATTGTAGCAGAGATGAGAAAAGGTCATCGCCCACCAGATTTCAAAGTCGGTTTTGTATCCTGTCTAGGCAAGAAAGGGTACTCTTAGAAGCCCCAGCCCAGATGTAGTAACAGTATTCCATTTTAAGATGTCTTTGGCTTTTACACAAGTAGAAGTTTGCATCGGGAGTGAGATACCTTCTGGAGTTGTAAAATGATCCAAGCATTTTTCCAGCAACTTTGGCGACGCATTTGACGTAAGTGTTCCATTTCAAATCGGGGATGAAACTTGTCAAAGCAGAGTGCTTCTTCAAGAGCAAGGGGGTATCAGAGCATTGATGGTGAAAAGATAGGAGGTTGGCTTTGGGTGCATTAAAATTGACCATATTTAGAATTGTATCAACATATCACAAATCTGACACCTTTATTTAATCTGCGCGATTAATGCTGGAAATATTACTCGAAACGGAAACATAACAGACCAACGAGCATTATGTTTCAACATTTATTAGATGATGAATGATAATTTGGAATATTCGGACGACATTGGCCTGTGGCATAACGGTTCAATGCATTGTTTAGCAATTGGTTATAAGTGACAGTCTACTGCTGGTTGGAGGTTTAATGATTACCATATGCGACAATAACCAAGGATAATAATATAATACAAACTTCTATCTGCTCGTGACTGACGGAATGAGAATAATCTACCCCAATGAATTATTTTTTTAATTCCGTATTGGCTCCCGAGTATGATAAAAAAAATCCAAATTCGGCTAGAAATGTTTGTAAATACTAATAATCTTACCAAATCCAAAAACCAATCGAGAATAAAGGTTAATTAACGAGATGAAGAACACCACGATGAGAGGATTGAAAAAAGATAGGTGGAATGGATAAAATTTGACAGTTTGACTCAAGTTCAAAATGATACACCAAAACAATGTCGGTTGAAACGCTGTGAAAACAACAACAACGATGAGAAATATAATCTGAATAATTCAAATAGTACAAAATAATACAGTAAAAACAGAATCGTGACAGACAGATGGTGATCATATTTCAAACTTAATCAATCAACAGTTTAACAAATATTTTTCAAACTCAACTAAAGTAAGATGCAGCGATTTGATCAGCGCGGTTTATGCTGAAAATACAATTAAAAACTGAAGCGTGAGTGATCGAACGCCAGAGTCTCTTATAAAGGTATTTGTTCGTATCTAAAAAAAAAAAAAATGAAAGAAAAATATAAAAAAAGAAAGAATAAACGGATTTTTAAAATTTGAAAACAATTCGATCAAGAAAAGCTAATTTTAAGATACGTCTATTAAAATGAACCCTTATAGCATTGCATAAAGACTAGCGGATATACATAATTATCGACCTCGTGTGACGCAAGAGCTTTCGATAAAAATCTCGTGTTCACAAGAGTTTTGGACTTAAGCCAACGGGGAATAACTCTGGTATACACAGCAACATAAAGATACAAAAAAAACTATATTAAACTTAAGCATTTTTGTTTGTTTGTTTTGTTTTGTTTTTAATATGGATACACCAATTATCATGGCGAAGGGCCATTCGTATATGTGGTTTAATGAGATAAACATATTGTTATTGTTTAATGAGGTAATGAGATAAAAAGGTTTAAATATGAGGAATAATCGATCATCATCATATGGTGTGAATCCGAAGATTCTATTGTTGGCATTGGTTTCCCCGATATTTTTCTAGTCAGGATTCTTTCTCGAAGATATCCAGGATTACTACATGAAGGTTGCCAACATCCTAAGTGAAGGTGATTTTTTGTGAAACGAACTGGATTCGAACTTGGGACACCCAGGCCGTCAGTCCGTGTTGTTAACCACTTGACCAATATCATCTCCCAATAATAATGGATGAAATGAACTAAGTTTGATTACTTTAGGGGGTATGACAAATATTTGTTGACATTGGATTTGGAAAATGCTATGTTGTTCTCTGCAGGGAAGACGTCCCATGGTAATGTGTTTTATAGCCGCAAAGTAACTGCAAAGAAACCTTGTCCATGGACATTTTCATAAACTCTAGGCACATAGAGGAAGAAAGGAATATTTTTTCATTATGGTAAAAAAATAATAAGTTTTTGATGCAAATGTCTCATAGGAAAAACCAAAGATTAGAGCTCAGTCGAGCGCATTCTATTGAAATTATGATAGCGTAGAGAGAGACTAGCAGTATCTATTCAGTGAAAAAAAAAATTATATGGAAAAAAAGAGAGCATCCTCCATTAGATTTTGATGTTAATTTTGTATTCTGTCATGTCAGGAAAACGTGCCCTGATCGTTATCTCCCCAGCAATGTTTCATCTTAGGACGTATCTAACTGTTATATAGGAAGAGAATTGTATCTGGAATCCGAAGGGTTGACGGACAAAGCCACTTATATAAATTCTTCGACTCGTTTTAAAAATGAGAAGAAAAAAAACTGAAGTAATAAAAATAAAAGTAATGAAAATAAAAAAGAAAGTAAGAATTAGACCAAAATGAAGAACAAACAAACAAACAAAAAACACGAAAGAATATACACGAAAATGTCCACGAAATAACGATGTCGACATGTCAAAAAGAAATTGGAAAATCTTCCATCATGACAACCTGGAGAATTCCAGCGTCCCCGGTGCTAGGCAATTTGGTTCGGTATGCTTACTGGACTTGCTCATCACGACACCAACAGCCATCGCCTCCTGAACACAAAAAAAAAAAATAGAAGGAAAAAGAAAACAAAGCAAAAAAGAAAAAAAAAAAGACAATGTTGAAATTCTTTAGCTTAAGGGAAAGGACGGTATCAGAATGGAAATTGCTTATTACTGGCAAGATGTCTGCCGAAATCGAGAACACAATAAAATGGTTAGATATTTCGCTTTCGTCTCCCTTCCACTTTGTATGTTCAGGACGGCTGCACGCGTACGCATTTAGAGATGCTTTCCTTTTGTCTGTTCGGCTTTAAAGTCTATTTGTTCTTGAGACGCTCGACGTGCGTTATACTCGTTACGAATTGATGGAGCTGAGATCGTGAAGGGTCTCTTAAGATTGCCATCTTGCTCCCCTCGGCAGTGGCTTAATGGTAACGCCGCTGTCCTATAAGAAAGAGGACTAATGTGTTGCATTGTACAAAGCTCTTTTCTTTTCGCTAAACGTCCTGCATGGCTTTCTGCGCTATCAGACAGCAATGTTATACATAACAATAGATCACCGATTATTATTTACTGGCAGTATTTACTCGGCGTTATCTGGGTGGAGATATTTTTACCGACCATACCATATCGAAGAGGTATTTACCCTAGGAGGGTTGAACAGGGACTATCGAAAGATAAGGCCTATTAACTGAAAAATGGCGTCGCGCATAATAGGCAAGATCTGTCAAACAGTCAGGCCGTCGATAAATGAGAGCTTCATGAAAAAGAGCAGTAGAAGATGTTTTAAAAGAAAAGAAAAGAACACAATTCGATTAATACTGAAAATGAACTTTATTAAGTATAAAAAAATTATCTATGCAAAATTACCTAAGTAATATGGCTGATAAAACGGAATTATGAATTTAGGAAACAAACAAACAATTAAAGAAACAAACTTAACACAAACGATCAATAATTTAAAAATAAAATTATTTCTCCCACTCTCTATCTGTGCCTAAATCTAAACGCAGATTCCATAAACAAAGCTTCTCACCTAGACCTTCCCGACTTTAAAACACTGTTCCGCTGGCCTGCTTCCCGGTTGAATGCAACATAGTAGCCTTCAAATCCAATGTAAACAAATTCTTGTTGATCCTTCCCCATAAATAATCAAATTCTAGTCAATTTACACCATTAACGATTAGTACACTATCACCTTACATTCATTAACCATTATCTTCAAGTGGCCTTCGGGCCTTGATAACTGATGACTTTCAAGTAAAAATAATCGAACAGTAAATAAAAATGAACGATAAATAATTTTAAAAATAAAAAACGAACGATAAATAATTTATACAATGAAAACAAAGTATAAAATACAAAGGAAATTAAAATGAAACAGGTCACATTCAAAAAAACAATTTAAATACAAACAATTAAAGTTACTAGTGCAGGCATATTTTTAATCGAACTTAGAGAAAAATTCATATGGATAATTTAGTTGAATATTAAGTTTAGGAATTTTTTAGATGAGGATTGACAATTTGTTAGGACTACTGTTCTCATCTTGCGTGTTTATTTCACAACGATTTGGCCGATTTAACCTCCAACCTAAATCGGGTGTTGAATGTTTAAAAATCTTTTTTTCTTATTTATTTAAACTTATTAATACTATCGTTTTCCTTGTAACAACATTATTTAAATGAGAATTTGAAAAGCTTCAGATAATCATCCTTTCTATTTTCTAAATACTGTGACCATCATCACCAGGTCAACATGTAAAAGAAAATTAGCGTCTACCAAAACATTCAATATTTATGTACATAGTTAAGTGCCTTTTGCAACTTTCTCCAGTAGACATATGAGAAAATCTTTTTTACCATAAGAAAATAAACAGTTAAAAGAAAATTAATTCCGCATGTTTGCTTTCTTTTCAATGAAAATTATTGTTTCTTTAATTTATATTAGCAATGTTATCAAAGGTCATGAAATAACTCACATACAATTTAATTAAATACGCCACTTATTTTGTTGTATTTTATTGGATTAAATTTATCTATCCTAATTGCACGTATCCAAACAGTGCATTGTTCTTTCTCTTTAGGAAAAGAGAATACGTGCACTTTGGGGCTGTTTTAACAATTTCCACGACAATTTGACACAACACCACGAAAAAAAAAAACTTTTTCACAACAGTTTTCACAGCAGAAACGTGATTGCCTACATGACGCTGCGAAAACGTGAGAATATTTTTCAGTTAACAGGCCTTGTCTTTCAGTTAGCCTCGGTTGAACCAGTTTGGCCGAAGATAAAAAATCAAGTGAGAATATCAATATCCGTCAGGGGAAGATAACAACGTTGGGTTTTTGCAGTTCTTGCAGGGAAGCGTTGTTGTCCTCTTACATGGTATTCCCGAATTGACTTACTTGACTTATTTGCATATTCCAGAAAGCTTCGCCACATGATTTAAAACAAAATTCCGCCACTTATCATATTCTTCGGCCAGTCTTTAAGTCATCAGAACCAGCATGTCAGTCTCAACTCTTATATGGCACGCCCATACTCTTTGGCGGTCATCCTTTCTATCTTAAATCATTTTGATATGATTGATTTACATAGCTGGAGTCTGCTAGCTGATAAATAAGTCCACACACACATTAATCTTTTTTTCTGATAACAGTACAGCTGAATCTCTTGATGTTAACCCTCTTTCTGATTTCGTAGTTTAACTTGGAAAGTTACTCTAAAGATAAATCTAAACCTTTAATTTTAAAGGTGTTGAACATTAAACTAAACTCTGACAATACAATCATTGTTTAATTTGAATGTACGGTAATATGTACTCTAACGTATATAACATATAGAACAATAGAGAACACCACTTTCATATACAGCATTAGGGACTATCACTTATATATAGCAATATGGAATATTACTTGCATATACTGGAATAAGGATTATTCACTTACGTATAAAGCAATAGAGACTATCATTTGCAGATACAGAAATAGGGACTATCATTTGCAGATACAATAATAGGGTCTGTCACTTGCATATACAGCAATAGAGACTCACTTGCGTATAGAGCTATTTTGATTATCACGTGCATATACGGAAATAGGGTCTATTAACGTGTACTATAGCCTTAACTTCAGAGACGTTGATTAGATAAGAGACAAATCCAGGTTGTCCTCGATGGTCGTACATCTAAACAATATGATATAAATGCGGGATTGCCTCAGGGCTCAATCCTTGGACCTCTATTATTCCTAATATTCATAAATGACCTCCCTGACAAAATTTTCTGTGAGATGGGTATATATGCTGATGACACCACGCTCTATAACAGACAAGACAGGAAAACAAATGAACACATATATAAAGAAATGGCAGAAACACTAGAGAATGGCCTCCAATCTGTAGTGGAATGGGGACAAAAATGGATGATCACATCCAAGACTAAATTTGTTTCCTTCAATAACTACAAGAAACCTTCTCTACCACCAATAGCAATATCCAAAGACTCTTTATCTGAAAGCACATCTTTTCAACACCTCGGCCTAACGTTCACAGGAAACATGAGTTGGAACAATTACATTGAGAGCATTGCCAGGACCGCTGCGAAAAAAGTAGGTTCTCTCTACCGTGCTAGAAAACTACTAACACCCGAAAGTATACTGTACCTCTATAAGGCTACCATTCGCCCATGTATGGAGTATTATTGTCATACTTGGGCCGGTGCATCTGCTACTAGTCTCTCACTCCTAGACAAGGTTCAAAAGAGAGTCGCCAACCTAATAGGTCCTGAACTGTCATCCAAGCTTCAGCCTCTGTCCTGTCGATGAAATGTAGCATCCCTCTGCCTGTTCTACAAGTACTTTAACGGTGAATGTTCCGACGAACTGCAAGCACTTGTACCCCCTTTACGTAAATACCCCCGACAAACCCGACAAGCAATAAAATCCCACCCCCTCACAGTAGAGATCCCTAGATTTAAGAGAGCCTTCTACTCCAGTAGTTTCTTCCCCAGAACTGCTAGACTTTGGAATTCCCCTCCAGGTTCCTGCTCCCCAACTGTACTGACATGTAGAAGTTCAAGTGTAATGCGAACCGACATCTTCTTGCCCAACTCCCCACATAGTATTCTTGTAGCCTATGTCTCTAATAGTAGCCACCTACATCAAAGTGGCAATGTGCCTTGTTTGGGGTGAAAATGTAATAAAACAAAAAAATAACGTCTTTCGTACTCTTCATATTTCCTAATGGACTTATGTTGCAATTTAAAAACATTATCTTTCATCTAGCAATTAATGATATAGATATAACATTTTCAATGATTTTTTTAAAGTGCAACAGAATGTACATTACATAAAATAAATCCAAGGTAATTTTTTGATTCAATTTAAATTAAATTTTTATACCTTATTTTGTTAAATTTATAAAAGTGCACTTTGAAGATAAATAGATTTCAAATTGAATCTTGTACCTTTATTTTTAAAGCCTATAGTAAAAACATTTTGTTGGACAATTTTCATGCCTTGGATGAAGTTCTTTTCTAACTTTTATATAAATTTTTACACCCTTTATAAAATACATACTCATATTTGTTGTTTGTTTAATTTTATTTTTGTGTTACGAAAAGGAACAAGATCTATTTTTGCAAAATGAAGTTCGTTTCTTGCTTTCTAGTATATTTCGCTTATTTTGATAACCTAACCGCTAGTTGCTCATCGTGAGCTCAGATTGATTCGAAGGAAAATTTCAATGATGTCCTAAGATTTTGTGAAAAGTTTAAGTCTTCTTGAAACTTATTTGAATGTAATGTTAATATATCGTTCTCTGTGTATTGTGTGTGTGTGTGTGTGTGTGTGTGTGTGTGTGTGTGTGTGTGTGTGTGGTCACGAATAGGCCCCTATATGGTTGAGTATTTTAAAAAACTGATTACATATAATGATAGAAGATGTATCGAGACACATGAATGGGTATGTTTGATCTGGCAGAACGCTGGTTCATTAAAATTGTGGGGTCTGTGTTCGCGCCTGGTCCACAAAGTATGGAAATAAAAAAATTTAAAAATTTAAAAAAAAAACGTTTACAACTCTTTTTGATATAGATGTACATAATAATACTTTGATAAGTATCTTTTAACTTAAATAGGGATGGTATAATAAAATTGTAGGATCTGCGTTCGCGTCCGGCCTCCATACAATGGAAATAAGCACAAACTTTAATAAAGACTTTTATATCTATCTGCGCAAGTATACTTTGATAATTATGTTTCAGTTTGAAGAAATATGGTATAATAAAATTATGGGGTGTTCGTTCGCACCTGACCTCCATAGAATGAGAATATGTCACAAAGTTTAACAAGTTTTTTACTATAGATCCACAGAATATTGTGATAAATGTTTCAGTGTGAACAGGTATGGTACAATAAATTATTGGGTTTATCTATTTTATTTTTACTTTCATTATATTTTGCTTTGGTTTTGATACTCCCAAATTCAACTCAAATTTACAACCTTTCCTTTTCATAACCTATCATACTTTCATAAATCAGAGTCCACTTTCTGTAGGCTGTTTTTGAACCCAGGGTACTTTTGCTAGTATATATATATATATATATATATATATATATATATATATATATATATATATATATATATATATTCGAACAGTTACTGTTAAATAGCACGAAGTGTTTTTGCTTAATGATCTTTTTTTTTTTGTAATTTTTTCTCTTTTCGAATGGTCATTCTTATGTCTCGTTGAATTTATGTAGCAAGGTTCTGTAGCCATTTTCGTCCAACTATTTTTTTTTGGGGGGGGGGTGCAGGTACTTTCAACTGATTTTCTTTAGTCGTCTTCAGGCAGTTTTTGATTACTGTTTTCTTTAAAATCTGGATGCTTCTATATGCTTGAGTGCAAATTGCATTTAAATTACTTGAAATAGTGAAGCGTCTCGTGTGTAAAAAAAAAATACGTTTTTACGTTTTAAGATAGTGGCTAAAATAAATGTATGATGTCTTAAAAGAGTGATTTACAAAATAGTATGGAATTTACATTTTTTTTTTAATTTATTAATTTATAAATTTAATTACAACATATATAAATATATATATGTAACTACATGTGCACACACACATATGTGTGCGTGTGTGTGTGTGTGTGTGCGTGCGTGTGTGTGTGTGTGTGTGTGTGTGTGTGTGTGTGTGTGTGTGTGTGTGTGTGTGTGTGTGTGTGTGTGTGTGTGTGTGTGTGTGTGTGTGTGTGTGTGTGTTAGATGGTTACGTACCCATAGACTTTAAAATATTTTTACTGTTTCAAAAATTTACATTGTTAATATTTGGCTGTTAAGTATTTTTTTAGTCTTTTTACGTTTGGATCCATAGAAATGATCTTTATGTTTTCAACTAGAATTTTTTCTGAATTGGGAATGTGGGCACCCATGTTGTATTAGGTGTTGGCTAATCAAGCTTGTACCTGAAAGCCTAATCGTCTGGACAATGTGTTGGCCGTGTGTCCAATGTAGCTATTGGTGCTTCTATTGTTGGAGATGCATTCTCCCAAGTGGCATTTGAATTGGTAGACTACATTGGTTTCGTCGACTGATTTTGTTGTCCAGGAAGTGTTGTTCTTAATTATAAGTTTAGCAGTTGTTAATTTCTTGTAGCAGATGATAAATCTGATCTTATTATTATTGACTGGAGATATGTATCGATGTATTATATTCCTTAGTACCTTTTTCCATCTGATTTAAAGTTGTGACATAGCTGGTTGTGATAGAATATATTGATGGAGTGGGGATTGTTAACTTGGTTATTATTAGATTTCTAAGTGTTAGTTTAATTTGGTTATCGACTAAGGAATCGGGGAATTGGTTATTAATTAAGACCTGTTTTATATTTTTAATTCACTGTAGAATATTCTTCTTTTTTTTTCTTTTTTTTTTTTTTGAGGAGATCAATTTAGTTCGTATTCTTTATACAGAGAAGTGATGAATTCCTCTTTGCTGGTGTATGAGAACATCGAGAAATGAAATACTATTGATTATAGTTAATTCATAAGTGAAAGCAAGTACGGAGTTTGTTTGAAAATGATACTTTAGTTTCTCTATTTTGTTATTATTGTCAGCGAGAATAAAATATCGTCGACGTACCTCAATGTAAATAGACGGTTTTTTAATAGTATTAAATATTTTATTCTCCAAATTGGAAATATAAAAGTTGCTAAAAGTGAGTCCCAATACGGAACCCATTGATATTCCATTGATTTGTGTGTAAGGGTTGCCTTTATCATTATAAATGGAGTCCTCGGTTGTATATATTAGTAATAATCTTTTTACGATTATAGTGTTAATTTTCAGAGGAGGGAAAGATGGACTATTGTATATGTTGTATATGATGATATCAATGGTTTCGTGAACTGGGGCGTTGGTGAAGAGGCTTCTTATATCTAGTGAGGTGGTGATTTTGTTATTAACGTTTGAAGAAGCATGAAGTTAGTAGCTTTTCTGTCACGTACTTTCCTTCACTACGCCACTACCAGTACACGTCAGCTTAACTTTAAACAACCAACTTATTATAAAACCTTGGCGATCATAACTTTTCTTTTATACATTCACATTAGAACACTGCTACATCAGAAGGAAAATATGCTATCAAACATGTTCTTATTTTCGAAATTGCTTGCGATATCATGGAGAATTGGTGGATATTCGGGGTTATATAGCTCTGAAAGGAAACTACATCTCGTGTATGCTACCCGTAATTAAAGGGTACTCTGAATACGACTTGAAACTCTCCCTAATGTCCATGGCCCCGTGTGAAAGGTTTAGTAAGTGTGGAATTACTTCTTAATTACAACTAGCAGAGCTATCCGCTATTACCCGGGCAAAAATGAAACGTAAATTCAATCACCTATCATTCCTCCTCCCCAGTTCTCCTCCTCCCCCTCTCCTGGTATTCTGTTCTCTTCATCCAGCCCATTCCTCTTTCTAGACATAAGCCGACTCGAGTTGTGTGTGTAAGGAAAATAACACGTTAATTAGTGCCTGGAAAAGAGGCTACATGATAGATAACATTAAAAGTTGTGTATATGTCTTGACAGCATTAAATAAGAGAAATTGCCATGTGACCCCTACCCCAATAATGAATCTTTTATATATATATATATATATATATATATATATATATATATATATATATATATATATAAAAGATTCATTATTGGGGTAGGGGTCACATGGCATTTTCTCTTATTTAACATATACTAGCATGGGTGCCCGGCGTTGCCCGGGTGTTTGGAGGTGTATGCTGAGCAAAAAAAAGGGGTTAATTTTTTAAACTTTGACCCCTATTATGACCCCTGAAAATTTATTGTTTTGGGCTCAAATCAAGTTATTAAGTTAGATCCATGTCCACGGAAGCTATATCTAAAATTTCAAGTGTGTAGACCCAAAATTGTCGGAGAAGTTTGGTAGAGTTCTCAAAGGTCAAATCGTTGAACTTTGATCCCTTAATCGCAAAATTTCTGGCTAAAAACCGATCACATAGATTTTTCCAAATCTCAGTACCCTGTATATCAAATTTCGAGTCTGTAGACTAAAAATTGACAGAGTTATTTCGTAGGGAAATCTACACAGGCACACACACACACACACACACACACACTTTCACTTTTATAGATATATAGATTTAAAATTTGAGTCTGACAGAATGACAAAATTATATTGCAAACCGATATATTAAACAAACGAACTTCAAAGAGACAAATGAACACATAAGTAAAAACAATTTGTATTAGAAAACATTTATTATTCCACGTCTTTTTTTACAGACCTGACGACTGAGGTTCGCTCTTAATAAAAATTGTTTTTTATAGTCTTAATTTTGACTTCCTTTTTCATAAAAAACTAAAAAAAAAATCAAGAAAGAAAAGAAATATAATTTTATTTTTTCATTAATTTCTTTCTGTGCAAAGCAATTCTTTCAAACTTACTCTGTTTCCAAAATGTTTTTATTTTATTCCCCTCCCCCTTCATTCATTTTCCTCCGCATCCTGGCAAGTATTAAAATAAACCATTTATAATATTTATTTATGGATTTATTTACTTATCATTTCTTTTGTATCGGTAAATGAATTCCATTTAAAAAAAAACTGTAAAAGTCACGTTAAAGGTGATTAAGTTGGAAAGTAAGTAAAAATTTACCCTTTTTACTTTTATACGATTTCTGATCACTTTGAAAAAGGTGTGTGTGTGTTTTAAAAATGTTTTTTAACTGCTATAATCTCATTTATATATATATATATATATATATATATATATATATATATATATATATATATATATAACAACGTGAGTATTCATATCGTGGGTTTGTATTACTGTACACATAGATTCGAAAAAATAGTCAAAAACAAATATATAAATAAATGTTATCAAAGGCAAGATAAGTTACTTTTCTACCTAACTGGATATAATTTTTGTGTTTTTATTCAATGTAATATATTTATTCAGCTCGAAAAACATACAGTGTTTACCGATGTGTTGGAAAATTCAAGATGGCGTCTCACACCCTCTTTAACACCGTAAGTTTGGGAAAAGGTGTTATAAATAAAAAACTATACAAAATACTATTAAAAACCCGCCGAATATATGTCAACCTATGTCACGGTAACATATATTGAGCGAGTTTTTAACAGTATTTTAACAGGGCACATCGTAAAAACTGACCCATTAATTTTCCTGAAGTAAAAACTATATAGTTTTTAAACTTTTAAAACTGTACATTATAAAAAGAAAACTGTTCGAGTGATTTTTTTTTACATGTGTGTTACCACTTATCAAGGCCCAGAGGCCACTCAAGGATAAGGGTTAATAGGTATACATTAGTCATTGTGATTTTAGCATAGTAAACAGTGGGAATTTTGTAACTTGGATTACTTGAAAAAGAAAACTGTTCGAATGATTGAAAATGAAAACAAAATAACAATGTAAATATATTGATAAGAAAAAAACAAAAACAAACGAAGTATCCGTTTCAGGAACCCGAGTTTAATTTTATGTCGTAATCATTCAACTCGTTAGCGGTTTTATTCAGCGATTAGGGATAACCATACGACATATCTAATTACCAAAGCGATTTTTTTTTAATTTTTTTTTTTTAAACTAAACCTGTTTAGTTTTAATGAACCAATTTTTTTTAAGCCAACACTTTAGTTATTTTGAGAGCGTGCAACTGCACCCGAAAGGTTGATTAGGAAACTCCAAATCCTTTTATGACTCGAAAAAAAAAGGGCTTTTTATCGGCTTAAATGATAAACTAATGTTAAATATTAGTATTTAATATAATGAGATATCAATCTACACAATTTGCCATCGATTCTGAAATAAAATGAAATCCTGACATTGTGATCATTTTTGCACGTGTTATGTGCCAAATATTGAAATAAGAATGTTTAAATTCAATTATTGTAATTTAAGTATTTAATTTTAAAGTCGATTTTATTTATAAAATATCTTTTTAGAAATCAAACTCAAAAACAATCTGAACAATAAATCTCTTTTGTTATGGCTAAGTTTTTGTCAAGGGTAGAAATTATAATAGACAAGTATTCATCCATGATGACATTTTACCGATTTCCTGGTTTACAGGTATTCTTGCTAAATTTCTTCGAAAGAATTGACATAAACAATACTTCAACTAAATACGTATATTTCATGCAATAATGACTTTTGTTTCTTCTGACTTTTCCTAAACTAAACATAAAACATCGGTTAGGGTTAGTTTAACATTCTGTAAAAGTACCTTCCGTTTTTTTTTTTTTTTTTTTTGTACTTCTGCAGAGAAGGTAAAAAACCGATAAAAACTAAAAATAATAGTTTCGTATTTTTTTAATTTGTAAATAACAAGTTATTAAAAAATTAAACCCTTCCAAGATGGACAATAAATAAAGCCATAATATTTTATGGTAAAGGTAAGAGCGTAGAAACGATTGTTTTTTAGGAGATGTGATTATTGGATTAACCAATCAGAAATCGTCTGTGGCACACACATCTCTGTTTTTATAGATATATAGATAGATAGATAGATAGATAGAAGATAGATAGATATAGATAGATAGATATATATATATTACTTATATATATATATATATATATATATATATTACTTATTTAATATATATATATATATATATATATATATATATATATATATATATATATATATATATATATATATATATATTACTAGCGGGGATACCCGACGTTGCCCGGGATTGGATGGCCCGGGATTCACACTCCCATATATTTATTGTCATCGAAATCGGTGAAATCGCCCATTTTTCAATTAAATCGCTTACTTGCCTACTCTAGTTGGGGACTCATCCCGCGTCATCTAGTTGGGGACCAATCGAGTATTATGGTTCACTTGTATTCTAAACAGAAATATTCATTTCGAGCGTACCCCTGTCATATCAAAGAACATACTGTTGATTTTATATGACGAGCCATTTAGCTTCTGTGGGATTAAGACTTCTCAAATGCATTTGTGATATTAGACTGCGTAAGGTATTAACTTGGGTCAAAATCACCCGTTCCTTTTTTCATCGGATCATTTCGAGTATGGATTATTGATACTTATCGACGACATTTCGATGCAACACCTATCTAAGAACACTACCAGTCACATAAAGTACCTTCGTGTGAAATTTCATAAAAATACGCCCAGCCATTTTCGAGTCCTTAGGGGACAAATTCACACACACGCGCGCACACACACACACACACACACACACACACACACGCACACACACACAATGTTTCTTTAATATACAGGGTAGAACGATAAAGTTTTGCCCTCAAGAAAACAACCTTACAACTTTATTTTAAACCTATTATTGAAAAAAAAAATTCAGGTAACTTAATTATGTAGTAGTGCTGACATCAATTCAGTGTAGCCGCCTTCAATCTTAATCACTGCATCGATATGGGTCTGGAACTGGGAGCATGCCTTTTCCACAAGCGCCAGCGGGAGCTCGGCAGATGACGGCAATCAGGTTGGCTTTGGTGTTGTGGGGAGGTCATGTTCGTGATGTTTTCAGCATATGACAAAAACGAAATAGTCAAGCGGGTTCAGATCCGCGAGGAGAGGGGCAGTGAGAGAAGTTAAAAAATCATAGCACTCCTTCTGAAGCCAAGCCTAGGTCTCTTTGGACTTGTGGGCCAGCGCCTAGTCCTACTGCCACACCCAGGGTCTTCCAACGGTCACCCGATTGGACTAGGAGATCATCACATACTTCAGCACATCCAGGTACACTTTGGTGTTTACTTTAAAGCCGCCTTCAAAGATGTGAGATGGCATGATGTGGCCCTCACTTGAAACCACACCAAAGATCATAATTGTGGCCGGAAACTTTGTTTTCGTCACCCTGAGCACATCTCTGCTATTCTGTGGCAATCCAGCGTCGCGTTTTGAGGGGACTGGCAATATACCTCTTATCATAACTTAGATCGGTAGAGAGCATAAGTTGTACAGCGGCGCATCTCCGATCTTGCTCGTTGAACATTGTGTCACTTTCAGACATGAAAGAAGGCTCCTATCGCTCTTGGGATTTGTACACAATTGGAAAAATAGTAGATGTTCTGCAACAAAAAAGAAAACCGGTTTTCACAAAACGGAAATGGAATCATGTCGTCTTTTCTTGGGCGATAATTTTATCGTTCTACTCTGTAGTATAGAAATCGTTAGCATTGGAAATTTTGTATGATTAGATTATTTAAGGGCGATTCAATAAGAACTTGTTTACGTTGGACTTAAAGATGACCACATTGTAGTCAGCTGGAAAGTAGACCAGCGGAACAGGGTTCCACAGGCGGGCAGTTTTAAGAAAGAAGCTTTGTTCATGGAATCCACGCGTTAATTTAGGTTTTGGATAGACACGTTTTTTTTTATGTGAAAGATTGGTAGAGGGGTATAGATTGGAGCTCAGGTGAGCACTTGCCAAAAAATAATGACAGAATTTCTTTTCTGTGGGAAAGAGGTTGCAGAGAAAAGAAAAAGGAATCACCTACTATTCCGATTTTGAATTCCGTTAAGGCAGGATAGGATGCTCCGAGCATTTTCTGCATAGATGTGGCAATAGTACCTCATCCTATGGCGCACTTGGCTCTTATAAAAGCAGAGGATTGCATCGGCAGTGAGATATCAACTGGAGCAGTAAAATCATCCGAACATTTTCCCAGTAACCTTGGCAACGGATTTGATGCATGTGCACCATTTCAGATCAGGAGCGAAAGTCAGACCAAGAAGCTTGTCAAAACATGGAGGTTAGAGCGTTGATGGTGAAAAAAGGGACGCTTGGTTTTCGATGCATAAAATTAATCAGACACCTTTCTCCCTCTTGCACCACGTGATCAAGTTTAAGAGAAAGAGAATCAGAGAGACCTTGGTCATTTCCCGCCTTTGAAGAGTTGCCATAGATTATAGTGTCGTCTGCATAAATGTCCATGAATAATCTAAGAATGTGATTTTGGAGATCGTTGATAAAGATCAAGAAGAGAGTTAGGCCAAGGACTCCTGATGGACACCAACATTAATACTGTGAACTTCCGATTTCTACCAATCAATCACTACTATTCTAAACCTATCAGAACGAAATAATTTAATAATTGAGAAAACATTCTCAGCTGTACG
>NC_136486.1:43621246-43711246 GCF_053919585.1 Euprymna scolopes | reverse complement strand
ATATCGCGTGAACAGGTCTCTTGTTACTAGTAACTAGCTGACCGAAACATGCTCATGAATGTGTAGCGACAAATTTATGTTTAATAATAACAAATAAAAAGTATATCTTGCCCTACTTCGGAGTGGAGCACTCTTGCATTAATCTCGTTAAAATTTAATTAGCTATTTGCCTCTGGAAAACATTAACATATATATATATATATATAGTCATCCACAACCAGTACCGTTTCGTTGTATCATAGCTCATCAGTGCGGCGAAACACGGAACTACCTCAAGACAGGATCGAAGCCCAACTGCCCGTACGACAGTCAAGGCTTCTAACCATTACGCTAATCGCTACTGCTGTGAAGGTACTTCATTGACGATCTTTTGACATCGTCCGAATACCTAAGCTCGATTTGTTTGCACAAAGAGCATCGCTTAACACGCTAGTGGTAATTCGTAAATCACTTCTCAATATACTTAATTTAAGATCGTTCCTTTCTCTTTTTCTGCTTTTTCTATTCGATTTTCATTTTTATTAAATGATTGGCCTCGCGTATGACCAGAAGTTTATTGTCGCCTGACGATGTTTTTTTTTTAGATTGAAAGAGTAAATTTATTGTAGCAGCTTATGTGATTTGTGTTTACCTAAATTAAATTAAATAATATCCTACTCTCTTCATTGAGCACTATCAACAACCTCATTGAAATTAAATAAGTGGTCTTGTCTGTATGTGAGCGAAACAGTTTCTACCAAACTACTCAACTGTCGTTTTTTTTATTTTTTTATTTTTTTTTTTTTGTTTTATTTTTTTTTTTTTATTTATTTATTGTCTACAGACTTGAAACGATATCAAGAGGATTTGGTCCTGTGGAGACAAATTCGATTTGGTTTTTAGCTGGTAAAAATCGCTGTTAAGGAATCAAAACGTAAAACATTGCATCTTTTGAAATCACCCCTATGTATTAAGTACATATATAATAATCAATAGAGTATTAGCTCTATAATAATAAAAAAAAAAACATCTGCATAAATCAAAATATAATATTTAAATGTATTTCACGGCTGAACCACGCCGGGTGGCTTAACTAACGTTCTTGGCCTTCGGGACAAGATCAAAGTGTAGTATCTGTTCTTCAGATGCTGCACTTCAATTTCTTGTTCTCTGTCAGTGGAGGAGAAATCCTTCACGACTGAGACAATTTTTATTTTTGTTCCTTTTCTCCACGTTAAAAAATGACCTTGGTGTGTAACTCTGTCCCGTGGGGAGGCATTGTAAATAGGAACTAGTAAAACTAAAAAAGTATACCGATTTTTCATTAATCTCTTTCTACATCTCTCTTTCTCCTTACCTCCTCCCACTATGTTTAGTCGTTCGTTAGCAGAAGGTTTAAATTTACAGTGTTCTTGTTTGTCTTATCGTCTCTTAATTTTTCAATTTTAACTATTCATAGGTTGTTGTTTTTTTATTATCCAATCAAAACGAACGATTTCTTTTCCCCTAGTGCTATGAATTGCATAGACAAAGCTGTAAATTCGAATGGAGAAATTGAGTGGCAGCTATGGAAAATGAGTAACCTCAATAGAACGGAAGTTAGCGAAATCATGTAACTTCCGGAGATAAAGAATTCTGCCATTTTCCCGGCGACACACAAAGCTGAATAGATTAAAAAGTTGACAATCTTCATTTATCCTCATGGGGGAAGGGGGGCTAGGAGCACGAGACAACTTAATCTGTCTGTTTGTGTCTCTCTATTTTATCTGTCTATCTGTCCTCTCTCTCTCTCTCTCTCTCTCTCTCTCTCTCTCTCTCTCTCTCTCTCTCTCTCTCTTCTTGCACGTAAGTAACCCAGCGGTTAAAGTATTAATCTCTTGTTCTGGTTTTCTTTTGGCGTTTTGATTGTTTGATAGATTTATAAATAAAATGCATTGCGGCCTTCGTGTAAAATACTGGAGATGTTGAAACAAACCTGGTTTGATGACGGAAGGGCATCATTGAATGACGTCACTTCCGTCTGGTGGTGAATAAATGGCGTTAATATATAAACATGGCTAGATAGATAGATAGATAGATAGATAGATAGATAGATAGATAGATCACATACACTGAATATAAATAACTTATACCAAAATAGATTCCCCTAAAGTGTCCATTAGATAGCTAGAAAGATAGATAATCTTACATAGAGAGAGAAATATAGACACATCGATAGATCGTTATATACATTTAATATAAATAGCTCATTATTCAAAATAATCTGTCATAAAGTGTTCATTAGATTACTAGCTAGCTAGTTAGCTAAATAGATGCATAGATAGATAGATACATAGATACATAGATACATAGATGTCTCTATACAATACAGTATGAAAACTTGCATTCAGTTTCTAACAAATAATAATACTTGTTTGTCTAGATTAATAAAGCTGTGGTCGCATTACATATGTTTCTATATGTGGGCGTGGATTGGTTTCCCGCCAAAACGTCACTTACATTAATCATTTTTTTCCCATTAATCCAATGTTTATTGAAATAAAAAATTGTAGAGTATGCAGCATACTTTTTAATAATAATAATAATAATAATAATAATAATAATAATAATAATAATAACTAGCAGAACCCGTGGAAGTTCAACGGTAGTTGAAAATTTTGAAAACGTGTTAAATAAAATGAATAAAAACTCAAATTAAACAAATAACAACAAATTATAAAGAACTTTTTGAGTAAATTATTCTTAACTTTTTTAAAAGCTAAATAGAATTGATTTAAAAAATTTAGATTTTTTTCAATGAAAATTCAACGCACAACGAATTGTTGTTTTCTTTTGTTTTTTGTTTTGAATAATTTTTAATAAAAATTATAAGAAAGCAGATGTCTATTCACTTGCACATTTTTTTAATTTAAAAAAAATATATAATTCAAAAAAATGAGTCGTCTTTCTTTTTCTTTTTCCTTTTTTTTTTCAAATTATAAAATAAAATAGCCACTTTATAACCGTAAGCAGACAGCCATGTTTTTTGTTTTGTTTTGAAATTTTTGGAGAAGAAATGGTTTTAATGATTTTTAACTCATAAAGAACGATTATAAAGGGAGGTAATTTGTTTCTCATTAATTAATGTTTGCGATGATTATAGTTTATTGTAACACCAGATGTCGAACAAGTAAATCAATATTTAGATGTAGTAAAACATGGTCACTTCTGGTTTTATTTTTACTAGACCTTATATTACAAATATTTTTAACATGTCAATTAAAATTGTAGTTTAGAACATCACAAACTTTAAATATTCATTATCTATTATATAAAAGAGCAGTTATTTGTATGTTTGTATGTCCACCTAACAGTAAAAAAAAAACTACGAAACAAAAATCCATAAAGTTGATCAGAGTTAATCTTGATTGATAATATCTACAATTTAGAAAAAAAATGTTCATTCTCTGAGGGTCAACTGGGTCAGATTTTGGCGAGGGGCGATTTTTCGGTTTTATTTTGAACTAAGCTATATAAATAAAACAATAGATATATGTATGCGTGTGCCTGTGTGAAAATATTTAACCGATAAACTCTTAAACTATTAGTCACATAACACTAAAATTAATAGGGAACAGTGATCATGCACCAAATATGGTTTTCAGCTAAGAATATCTGTTTGGATGGATGAATAACGCATACAGTAATATGTTGGCAAGTTGAAATAAAAAAATGTTCGTTTCAACTTGACGGCATATTTCTATTATTTTTGCGCATGTGCACATTCATTCATAGATTGAAGTGGTTTAATTTTTGATATTTCTTATCTATCTGTGGATAGCTCAAAGAGTAGGGAACGCGACTGCAGCGCTAAATGTTTCGATTCTAGCTTATGGCACCGAAGTTATATTTTTTAGAAACTTTGGAAATCGGTGATATATACATAATACTAGCATGGATACCCAGCGTTGTCAGGGTCGATATGAAGTTCGGTTGGCCACACCTGCTATACTAAGAATACTGAGCAATTTTTTTCATTATTATATGTCAACTCCATCGCTATCCCAACAAAAATTTAAAAAATAAAAGAACGAATGAAAACACGAAAATGTAATTCCCCTACCCGAAAAAAGAAGTACGTAACAAACTCTCCACCAGATATTTCGGCAGAAGGGATACGAAGAGAAGTTATTCTCCTGATATTGAGCACCTTTTATGACTATATTCCAGTTTAAGCGAATTTCTGTTATGCTACCACAGTCTAGAAAGATTTGTCTTTACGATCTGTCGCAATGAAAACAAATTGTAAATAATTCAGTTTCAGAAATACCAAAGTAGAATTTGTGTTAACCGAAATACACGTTTTTATGTTATAAAAATGAGTTATGACTTACTGGGTTATTAAAAGAAAGAAAATTAGCAGTTACGATGTCAAAAAAATGTGAAGAAAAAAAATGGTAAAAAAAACGTAAATGAAAAAGTTTTGTTTTTGTTTTAAATAAAGAATCGTAGTTGAATTGAATTGTTTGCTTATTTTAAAATAAAAATTCACTGGACTACAACGTTAATTGCGAAACAACGGAAATTATTTTATTTAAACTAATTCCAAAAATAATACTTGAAAGTTTTTACTTTAAATATCTGCCGAAAAAGAAAACAAAGACAAAAAGAACAAAGTTAGCGTCCAGGGAAAATAACTCAAACCGATTTAAAAAAAAAATCGATGTTGGTAAAAATAAATTAAATTAAATATGTTATCAATATAAATTAAATTTAAATAATAAACTTCAATAGAACACTTAAAATAATTCTCTCACTATAAACAATAACTAACACATCGCTATTTAATAAAATCGATTTTAAATGCAAATGAGATCACCTCTTAATCGTATATTTTGCATGAATCATACTCTCTCTCTCTCTCTCTCTCTCTCTATATATATATATATATATATATATATATATATATATATATATATATGTAGACATGAATGAAATAATAAAGTAATGGGTCTTTTGTATATATTAATCAAATTGTGAACAACCAAAACGGAATACGAATTTATGTATATAGATTCAATAGAGAATTGACTCTATAATAATAAATCTAAGGAAATGTCAGAAACACTAGAGGATGACCTCCAATCTGTATAGGAATGTGAACAAAAATGAATGGTCACATTCAATGCTGCCAAGACTAAACTTGTTTCCTTCAATAATTACAAGAATCTTCTCTACCACTAATAGCAATGGTCAAAGACTCTTTATCTGAAAGTACTTTTTTTCAACATTTCGGCCTAACGTTCACAAGAAACGTGAGTTGGAACAATTACATCGAGAGCATTGCCAGGACCGCTGCGAAGAAGGTAGGCTCTCTCTACCGTGCTAGTAAGCTACTAACGTCCTCTATAAGGCCACCATTCGCCCATGTATGAAGTATTGTTGTCATATTTGGGCTAGCACATCTGGTACTAGTCTCTCACTCCTAGAAAAGGTTCAAAAGAGAGTCGCCAACCTGATAAGTCATGAACTGTTATCTAAGCTTCAGCTTCTGTCTCATCGACGAAATGTTGCATCCCTCTGCCTATTCTACAAGTATTTTAATGGTGACTGCTCCGGCGAACTGCAATCACTTGTACCCCCTCGACGTAAATACCCCCGACAAACCCGACAAGCAGCTAAATCCCACCCCTACACAATAGAGATCCCTAGATGTAAGAGAGCGTTCTATTCCAGTAGTTTCTTCCCGGAACGGCTAGACTTTGGAATTCTCTTCCTGGTCCCTGCTTCCCCAACTGTACTGACATGCAGAAGTTCAAGTGTAACGTGAATTGACAACTTGCTTCCCAACTCCCTACATAGTACCCCTGTAGCTTATGTCCCTGATAGTAGCCTCCTACACAAAGTGGCAATGTGTCTTGTTTTGTGTGAAAATGTAATTAAAGAAATAGGAAATCTGCATGAATTAAAATATATTTAAGCTGATTTTACTACCGGGCAAGGCCGGGCGTCATTGCTAGTTAAGGAATAAAATGTTGATCATTTCCGTGAGGAATCTATTATATGAAGAAGAGTTGTTTACGTTTATATCTAACTAGAAAGGAATGAGCTGGGCGGAGAAGAAGGATGGGCTTGAGGAAAGGAGGAATAGGAGCGGGAAAGAGAACAAGACAGAGAGACATACACACAGATAGATATGTGTATGTAGATAGAGACATGCACAGAAGTTTTAACAGAAATAGTTTACACTTTTTGCCCCCTGGGCAACACCGGGTAGCCCTGCGAGTGATTTATAAAAGTGAGTTTTGCAATTAATTGTTCGGTTACCGGTTATTTATTACACGTTTCATTTTATTTTATTTTATTTTATTTTATTATTATTATTATTATTATTATTATTATTATTATTATTATTATTATTATTATTATCTCACATGGAGCTTTCACACAAGTCAACAAACGATCTGATTGGAAACCTGTGATGTTCTCTGGAAGCTGAGTGACAACAAGTCTCCCCAGACGTCCAGCTCTCTCCACCTCTTTCGATAGCATTTGCAAATGTATTTGCATCATCGCAACAGCCGCTTACTATTGATTTCTCGCTGGTAGTGGCCATTGGTTTATACTGGAATTTGAGTGACACTCAGCCTCCCCAAGGTCCCAGTTCTCTTTGCGCTTGTCCAGCCGAAGTCTGTTTAGCGCTCGCTCCTCGGTCTTTCAGTCCTTCTTGACCCTTCTCGGCCCTTTGGTATCACTTTTTTATTGGGGGGAACGGTGATGAAACAATGGGGGATGCATGTTGGGGGGTGTAGAACTTGTAGATATGTAGTTTCGGTGTTCTTCATTCCCTGTAACGCTTATTCGTTATATTGTATCGTATTATTCGCCGCATTCAAGGGTTTTCCTTAATATTTCAGTCGTTTTCATTATCGTTAGTCGTTGTATTTTTGCAGTTATTCCTCTGATTCCAATTTCTGACATTCTTTTTTCGAAGGTTTTCGGAATTGTTCCTAGTGCTCCTACTATTATCTGGACTATTTTGATTTTCTTCATCAGTCAAAACCCCTTTTACCTCTCTGGCTAGCTCTGTTTACTTGCTTCGTTTCTCCTTTTCTTTCATATTCACCCTGTGGCCAGTTGGGACAGCAAAATCTACGATTTGAAAGGATTTTTCTTTCTTGTTAATTATTACGAAATCTAGTCTTCTTGCTTGGATAGGTTTCTCCGTCTGTGTGTTCATGTCCCGCAGGATTTGTGGTTCTCGTTTTCGAGTGCTGTTGCGGGTTTATGCTTGTACCATTTTCTGTGCGCTCAAAATGCAGTCGTCTGCACAATTCCCAGTGTACTGCCCTCCCCACTTGGTCATGCCTGTTTTTGTATTCCTTTTGGGCTAGTTTGCTGCATTCACTTACTATATGGTTTATCGTTTATTATTATTATTATTATTATTATGATTATTATTACTATTATTATTATTATTTTATTATCATTATTGTTATTATTATTGTTATTATTATTGTTGTTATTATTATTATTGTTGTTGTTGTTATTATTATTATTATTATTGTTATTATCATTATTATTACTATTATTTATTTATTATTATTATTGCTATTATTATTATTATTATTGTTATTATTATTGTTATTATTATTGTTATTATTATTATTGTTATTATTATTGTTATTATTACTATTATTATTGTTATTATTATTGTTATTATTATTATTACTATTGTTATTGTTATTATTATTGTTGTTATTATTGTTATTGTTATTATTATTGTTATTATTGTTATTGTTATTGTTATTATTATTGTTGTTGTTGTTGTTATTATTGTTATTGTTATTGTTATTATTATTATTTTTGTTGTTATTATTGTTATTGTTATTGTTATTATTATTATTGTTATTATTATTGTTGTTATTATTATTATCGTTGTTGTTAATATTATTATTATTGGTATTATTATTATTGTTATTATTGTTATTATTATTATTGTTATTATTATTATTATTATTATTAATATTATTGTTATTATTATTATTATTGTTATTATTGTTATTGCTATTATTATTATTATTATTATTATTATTATCTTTTTTCTATCTTTTTTCTGTTTCAAATTTTTGTTTACATATATTTTATTTGTTAAAACGCTCTACCGCCACAACGATTTTATTTTACGTTTCTATTCATTTCCGTAATTGCATTTGCTATTCAGTACATTCAAATGTTAAATTCATTTTCATTTTTTTTTATCCAAGTCGTACAGCTTAGAACATTTTGTATCCAATGGTTACAATGTACGCGATGCCTTCAATAAGTTTCTAGACTTTTTTATACAGGCATTTAAAATAGGTGTACATTCTGGAAAATTCAGTATGTTATTGCTAGAAGAACGACATGCACTAAAATTCCGCTTTAAACTTGGTAAAAATTACACAGAAACATATGAAATGCTTCAAACTGCTTTTGGACCATCTTGCATGAATTGATCTTCGATTTTTGAGTGGCATAAGAAATTATTAAAGAAAGTATTACAAAAAGGCTGATTGGGAAGCCATCAGGGAGCTCATCAGAGATGCCTCATGGCAAAATATCTTTACTCTTCCAGCGGAACAGTGTGCAAATGAGACCACTGAATGGTTCAAAACTGCTATTGAAGCACATGTTCCCGCACGGAAATTCTATAGCAAGCCCCACTCTCCCCAATGGTTTACTTCTGCTTGTGCAGCTGCCATATGTCAAAGGCAGCATGCGTTCCGCAGATTCAACCGACATAAGTCCAGCTCAAATAAACAGAAGTTTATAGAAGCTAGAAATAATTGTAAGAGAGTGATAGAGACAGCTAAGACAGATTACTCTTAAACCACCAGAAAGCGCATCGAAGCACAGAAATTAGGAACCCGGGATTTTTGGAAAATCTACAACAGCGTAGTTAATAATGGACAGTCAACTATTCCCCCACTTACAAACAATCATGAGGTTGCTTGCACGGCAACTGACAAGGCTAATCTGCTTGCAAGTCGGTTTGCCTCAAACTCCACACTGAACTCGGTACACCACTCACTCCCTGATTTTCCTCTGCGAACAGACGCCACACTAGACGATTTTAAAATTACCCCTTCTCAGGTACATGCTATTATAAAAAACCTAGACACCTCAAAAGCATGTGGACCAGATCTCATCCCGGCTGTGCTATTAAAAAATGCTCTGCCGAGGTTGTCCAAACTTTACAATAAGTGCCTTAACGAATCTTGTTTTCCCAACTGCTGGAAAACCGCCTCTGTGGTACCAGTCTTCAAGAATTCTGGTGAAAGAACTGACCCACTAAATTATCGCCCCATTAGCCTCCTCCCGCTTTTCGCCAAAATATTTGAGTCCTTAGTTAATCAAGCCCTAGTCCACCACCTAACAGCTGCTAAACTCCTGACTGACAAACAATATGGATTCAGGCAAGCCCGTTCAACAGCAGATATCTTAACTGTAGTTTCTGAACGTATATACCGTTCATTGGATAAAACAGGGGAGGGTAGAGCGGTGGCTCTTGATATATCTAAGGCTTTTGACAGGGTATGGCACGATGGTCTTCTAAGGAAAATTACATCATATGGAATCACTGGAAGAATTCACAATGTAATTAAATCCTTCTTAAGTAATAGAAAAATCAAAGTTGTCCTCGACGGTCGTACATCCAAACAATATGACATAAATGCGGGAGTACCTCAGGAGTCTATCCTTGGACCTCTATTATTCCTGATATTCATAAATGACCTCCCTGATAAAATTGTTTCGGAGATGGGTATATTTGCCGATGACACCACTCTCTATAACAGATATGAGGGGAAAACAAATGAACACATATCCAAGAAATGGCAGAAACACTAGAGGATGACCTCCAATCCGTAGTGGAATGGGGACAAAAATGGTTGGTCACATTCAATGCTGCTAAGACTAAGCTTGTTTCCTTCAATAACTACAAGAAACCTTCTCTACCTCCAATAGCAATGGCCAAGAACACATTGCCTGAAAGTACTTCTTTTAAACTCCTCGGCCTAACGTTTACAGGGAATATGAACTGGAATAGATACATTGAGAGCATTGCCAAGGCTGCTGCAAGGAAGGTTGGCTCCCTCTACCGTGCTAGAAAACTACTTACGCTTGACAGTATCCTATACCTCTATAAGGCAACCATTCGCCCATGTATGGAGTACTGTTGTCACATCTGGGCTGGTGCATCTGCTGCTTGTCTTTCGCTCCTGGACAGGGTTCAAAAGAGAGTCGCCAACCTGATAGGTCCTGAACTGTCATCTAGGCTTCAGCCTCTCTCCCATCGACGAGATGTTGCATCCCTCTGCCTATTCTACAAATACTTTAATGGTGAATGCTCTGACGAACTGCAAACACTTGTACCTCCCCGACGTAACTACCCCCGACAAACCCGACAAGCTACTAAGTCTCATACCTTTACAGTAGAGATCCCTAGGTGCAAGAAAGCCTTTTACTCCAATAGTTTCTTCCCCAGAACTGCGGGTCTTTGGAACTCCCTTCCGGGATTCTGCTTTCTCAACTGCAATGATATGCAGAAGTTCAAGTGTAATGTTAACAAACATCTTTCTACTCTTCTCCCTTCATAATGACCCCGCAAATTAAGTCCCTAATAGTAGCCCCCTGCTTCAAAGTGGCACTGTGCCTTGTTTGGGGTGAAAATTGAATTTAAAAAAATTCAAGGAAGGCAAGTAATCTATGAGGGATGATGAGATGTTTGTGAGGAGTAAGGAAGTCAGAACACGAGAGTTGATTGGCCAAATAAAGAATTTCATGGATAAGTACCGTTGTGTGTCTATGGAGACAACAAGTGCACAGTTTGATGTCAGTGTAGGAACTGTACCCACAATTATTCGTGAGGAACCTAAAATGCGAATTTGTCCCAAGGGTGCTCAGAGAAGATCAGAAAGAAAGACATTTTTATGATCAAGATGGGCATCAAGACAGTTCTTCACCTTCCCTATAGCACAGACCTTGCTCCTTGTGACTTTTGATCATTCCCTAAGCTCAAGGAAAACATTAGAGACCGTCGTTATGAGGCAATTGAGGGGATAAAAGAGGTTGCGACGAGGGTCATTAACACGCTCACACAAGGAGACTTCACTAGGCCCTTCCAGAAGTTGTTGGAAGCGTACAGCAAGTGCATTGCAGCCGGAGAAGATTACTTCGAAAGGGACTGGAGTTTTATGTTTGTACTATCAATAAAATTGTCCATACGATAAAAGTCTGAAGATTTAGTGAAAGCACCTTGTAATCTCATTTTTTTTTCAATCCGCCAAAATATTACGACTTGGGGGTAAGGTGCTACTATCTGGGACTATGTCTACAAGAGGATTGTGTAGGTAATTGAGCAGTGAGATGTCTGTTCGTATTACATTTAAATCTTTTGCACGTTAATACTGTAAAGGAAGCAGGAAACAGGAAGGGCATTCCAAAATCTAGCAGTTTGAGGGAAGAAACTATTAGAGTAGAAATCTTTCTGGCATCTATGGACCTCAACAGTGAAGGGGCGGAATTTTGCTGCTTGTCGGGTTAGTCGGTGTTATTTCCATCGAAATGTCACAAGAGTTGCGAGTTTGCCAGGGCAGAATCCATTAAGAATCCTGCAAAACAAGCACAGATATGCAACATTGTGGTGATGGGACAGAGACTGAAACTTGGTTGACAATGCGGAACATTAGGTTGGATACTTTTTCTTTTGGGGGATCCACATGTACTAAAAATGAGTCCAGGATGTAACATGGTGATTTATAGTTTCGCCGATCTATCCAGAGAACAGGGTTTAATAACCTTAGCCTATAAATGCCTTCTTTGTGTCACAAAAAATCCAACCTCTGCACTAGGTCCTGGGAGGGGGGAGGAGTTGTAACAAGATTTAAAAAGTGGACATGTTGTGTATCCGGAAATAGGATGTGACCTTTGGCATATATTGGAATTAATTCTGTCTATGCCCTCCATCCGAATAACTGGAGCACGAACAAGCATACTGAATATTTTCATATTTTCCAGCACAGCTTATATCTTTAATCATCTCATCTCCGTCGTCTTTCAGGATGCTTCACCACCGAATCTACACGACTTCTCCAGTTCTCTCGATCTCGCATGACAGTTTGCAGGCGCTGAACACTTTCCAATCCTGCGCCCTGTAGCAGGTTGTCAATATAGGTCATTCTTCTTCTACCACTGTTTGGGTGTCCATCTGTTGGTATCCAGAGAACTAGCTTGATGGCTTCCTCTTCGCTGTGTTTCATGCAGTGACCAGCTACTCTCATCATTCTCTGCTGTACTTTCAGTGATACTGGTGGTAGATCACTATTAAGCTGTTGCTTTGTTGCATGGCTCCTCCATGTTGTACTGAGGACCATCCAGAACATCCGTCTGTAACAGCCATCCAGTCTCTTCTTCAGCGCATTTGTAAGAGTCCATGTCTCAGCGCCATAGAGAAGGACTGTTTCTACAGTGGCAACAAAGAGTCTTACTTTCAACTTTTCTGAGAGAGTGGATGACCATATCTTCCTCTATTTGTGACATGCACTCCATGCCGGTACTTTCCTTACATCTATCTTTATTAGTGTGTGAAATTATTTCATTAGTATGCAGTGGTTGCTTTATCATCTATTTATACAGAGGTCTCAAAAGTTTTTGAACGGAGGGTCATATTGCTGGCTTTTCGAAATAGCAAACCAAAATATAAAGGGGGGGACGTGTTTTATCTTGTTTTGCTTGTTAGATTTATAGTGAAACTAAACAAAAAAAATAACAACCACACATTTTCCTTTTTTAATTTTTTCTGAATATTTTTATATTTTCCTTAGAAGCTCCGTGGGTCAGATTAAGGATTTTGACGGGCCGGATTTGGTCTGTGGGTCGTAGTTTGGAGAGCCCCGTATTTGGTTGATCATTGTTTGCTTCTCTAAGGCTTTTTTCTTATATACTTTAATAACACAAAATACATACTAAAATATACTTTACTGCTGGGATTGAGCTATGTTTGAAGTGAATTTTTTTTAATTGTTCAAATAAATAGTATTTTATAACAACTTACTATGCTCTCTCTGCGTTTTACTCTCGCCCCTTGTTACTCTACGTTGATACAAGCACTAATATTTCTTAAAGTGTCTGTGAACATTTAGAGTTGCTCTATTTTTAAGCGTCATTTGTGATGGCCAAATAATTTCTCTTTTTTTCTACATAATAATAATGATAATAATAATAATAATAATAATAATAATAATAATAATAATAATAATAATAATAATAATAATAATAATAATAATAATAATCAATACTTGAAAACGAGAATTCTATGGGACATGGACATACAAACTGATAAACTCATACAGGCAAGAAGACCGGATATCGTAATAATTAACGAGAAAGAAAAATCTTGTCAAATCGTAGACTTTGCTGTTCCAGCCGATCACGTGGTGAATATCAAAGAAAAGGAGAAACGAAACAAATACACAGAGCTAGCCAGAGAGCTGAAAGGGATATGGAAGATGAAAAAATCAAAATAATACCTATAATAGTAGGAGCACTAGGAACAATCTCGAAAAACTTTGAAAAAAAGAATAGGAGAAATTGGAATCAGAGGAATGACTGAGAAAATACAACGAACAAGAATAGTAAAAACAGCTGAAATATTAAGGAATACCCTTGAATGTGGGGACTAACACACATGAGCAACAAGCATGGACCAGCCAAATCGCTTCAGAGGCAAAACATGAAATGGAACCAAGAACACTGAAGCTATGAGTTTTCTACCCCCCCCCCATTACCACATAACTGAACCCCCCTCCAAAAAAAGAAACAGCCAAGTAGAGTCAAGGAGGAAAGAAAGGTCGAGGAGAGAGTACTGACCAGATCTCCGCTAGATTAGTGCGAAGAGAATTGGAACTTTGGGGAGGCTTATTGCCACTCAAATTCCAGTGAAGACCAATAGGCGCTGCCAACGAGAAATCAGTAGCAAGCAGCTGTTGCGATAATGCAAACTTATTTGCAAATAGTATCGAAAGAGGTGGAGAGTACTGGAAATCTGAGGAGACTTGTTGTCACTCAGCTTTCAGGGAACACTACAGGCTGTTTTCAAGGAGAGATCTTTGATAACCTGTGTGAAAGCTCCTTGTGAGCCAATAATAATAATAATTTATTTTAAAATGTAGTGTAAAGTACTCATTCGAAGTCAACGGGCTATAACTTTTGCATGTTTATTAACAGGCTAAAAAGTCCAGTTTATTATATTAACGGGAAAATGTTTTTATGTTATTCTCTTGCAGACACGCGCAGTTATTATTCATGACCTCGTTCTCGGCAATAAAATCATGGCATTAAAGAAGCCCCCCCCCCCCGTCCCCGGCAACAAGAATAAGAACAACAGCAACAAAAATGCCAACCGATAAGCGTCTTTATTTTCATTTTGCAAGTCTTTTCTTCCTATGTTTCTTTTTAAACTGCATTTACTGTTTGTCCTTCTGACTGGCCTCGTCTCGATCTCCCGCCTGTAAGCGAGCGCGTTAAGAACCAACACTAACGATTCAACAAACGTATCAACAAAAGTATGATAATAAATAAAGAGAGAGAGAGAGAGAGAGAGAGAGAGAGAGAGAGAGAGAGAGCTGGCCTCGTAGGTGGTGTTGTTTGGTGAAATAAAAAGTGGCGTTCGCCGTCGGTATATCTAATATTCGATGACGAAATTGCTTGCAGTTTCAGCCTGATTGACAACACTAAGGAGATTTCGTTGGACTCGGTCTTTTGTGCGCCTTTTTACAACCCGTTCAAGTAATCACCGTCCGCTCTGCGCTCGACGGACCCCTAATCCTCTTTCTTTACGCCATTTTTTCTTCTCTTTCGATAAATTCCTTTCTTTTTTATACAACTTCATTTTAAACTCTTTCATTTCATTCATCTTTTTTTCTTTTTTATTGCATCTTTTTTTTTTCCTCGCGATATTTTTGTCCACTTTCATCCATTTGTTCATCTTTTTTATTCAGTTGAATTTCTGTTCTTTTCTAGCCTTTCTCAATCCTCGCTAATATTCTAAAACTGATTCGGTTTTCCTACTGACTTATGTTTATTGTATATACATTCTTCTTCCTATAGTTCTTTATACACCCGTAGATTAGAGGTAAAAATTTTGACAACAATTACAATTGGTAGCGCTCTGGCGATTCGGAATCGGATCTCAGCCTGAAATCTATTGCCGCTTCTAGCTACAGTGAAGAGCTGTGATATAGCGATACAGCAGTATGGAATGAAATATAGGTGTGCGTGCGTGCGTGCGTGCGAGTGTGTGTGTGTGTGTGTGTGTGTGTGTGTGTGTGTGTGTGTGTGTGTGTGTGTGTGTGTGTGATACGGCATAATCATGTTGACACACCGGTTCTCGTCAGATCACCAGAGTTAAGCAATGTTGATCCTGCATGGTACCAGATGGGTGACTATTTGGGAATTCTAGGCGCTGTTAGTGCTCTCCGCTTATCTCAACATTGCTTCCAGTCGTCTTGAACCCCCACTTGCTACTGGTATTTAACAACGCCGACTTAGGAGAGATGGGGTTGGAGATTTTTCAACTCTTGTCACAAAAAATTCAGGTGCAGATACCCTTACGCTGGGTATCCATAGTCTCTCAAGACTGAAAGAAAGCTACCATGTATATGGATGACCTGTAAATCAGCAGATGGTTTTGAAATACTTACTGGAGAGAACTTAAATGCCTATTAGGAGAGAAACTTGAATGCATACTAGACACTATCCTCGAGCGTTTAAGGTTACTTTGCACAAGGTTTTTTTTAGGACAACCTGGCATGAGGATACTTTTCCCTAGCTGTAAACCTTGAGAAATTATTCAAAATCGCATAGTATTTGCAGCTCAAATAAATCCCCTCTACTACATCAATCACTACTGCTTCCACCGTATTCTGTGCGTTCAGCTATCTGACCGGATCCATAACTCGACCATCCGCACTAGATGTAACATTCTCTGCCTGGTTTGGTTGGTTGGTTTTTGTTTTACGGCATATCAACCCTTTTCGGGTTATTTAATGCCGAATCCAAAGATTTTGAAGAAAAAATCTTTTAATAGAATATATTTGTTGTTTTCACGTCGGTTTCTATTTAACCCATAGTTGGGATCCTAACAGGTAATACCACTCCGGGTCAGAGTGGACCTGGGAGCAATGGTAATTAAAGGGTGGCTCCACACTCTCCAAAGCCCACAGGCTGGGGCCTCACCACTGGATATAGTTTAAGGTCATATCCAGGACCCCCATTGAGGGACTTTTACCCTCTGCAGGGGGGGGGGCAGTCGGCATATGCCAAACCGACAGGGCCATCTCTGCCTGGAATAAATACTGATCAAAAGAAGACTTTCTTGGTTATGTGTCTGATTCGCTGGTTGTTGAAGAGTTCATCTGTAAACTGGTGACATTCAATGCACGCATTTTTTTCAAAAATGTATGACATTTTTCTAAAATGTTCGTATATTTTTTATTAAGCCGCCCCCTCCTATTTTCCCTTAGTAATACTCACAAGATTTTTCACACTTTGCTGAACTAAGAAAAGGGTCAACCTCTTTATTTTTTTTCTTTATGATCAGTTACTACTCGCTGACTGCTCCCTTATATTGTTTAGACCGAAGCTCCTTTCTGGTTTTATGTCATCCGCTGAGTAAAGATTCTATTCTCTACTTTCATTGTCGCCTTCTTTTTTCCAACCATTCTTTGGTCATAGTCGCCCATTATCATGAGATGATATTTTCCTCTTTAAAATATGAAGAAATTACAATTTCTTACATAAATAATAATATAAAACATAATACAAAATATCAAATAAATATAAGCTATATAAATATAAAAAATAATATAAATTAATATTATAATATATAATAATATGAAATATATAATATAATATGTATTATATAATATATAATATATAATAAT
Organism: Euprymna scolopes; assembly: GCF_053919585.1. Taxonomy (NCBI): domain Eukaryota; kingdom Metazoa; phylum Mollusca; class Cephalopoda; order Sepiida; family Sepiolidae; genus Euprymna; species Euprymna scolopes. Next base: position 43,694,303 of record NC_136486.1, on the reverse strand, counting down.
ATAAAACTAACTATTAAACATTAAATTACAATTAAAAAGATAAAAAGGTTCTTTTTGAGCGGTTAAGCGTGTCTATCTTTTAGAAATCGAGGAGTTCTAAAAATAAAACAGAAAAGTATTCTTTTACCGAGGGCTCCAGAACGTTCTAAGTCGTAGTGTTCTATTTAAAAAATTCTAGAAAGTTCTACCAACAACGACTATAAATAGATGCTGATAGCGTCATAACTTCAGTCATTAAATTAGCTCTGAGAAGGAACGCAATTTTGGAGCGACCTTTCAACTATTTATGACTCCGACCTATTTTTCTTGGGATAAAATCCGGTCGTAACGAATTCCTGAAACAAGCCTCACAAACACCATCACAAAGAACTGGACTCTTGGTAAAGATTGATTTTCTGATCTTATATTCTAACCAAATTATTATATTATTATTTCTCAAACTCTGTTATTATTTACACCGTGTAAAAGTTAGATTAACCTAAAACCGAATTTATCTTCCTTACACCTTTCTTTGTTTTCACTTTTTATCTGTTTAATAAATTTTTATTTTTATTTTTAACCCCTTTTATTTATTTATTTTTGTCAATATATGTTGTGTGTTTTCCCCTAGACATTTTCTTCTTGCACGTGACACCGTTTTGTCTCTCCACAAAAGTCGACGACTTCTTATCTCGTCTGATAGTTTCTCTCCCTCTCCCTCTCTCCCTCTCTCTCTCTATCTTTCTCTCTCTCTCTATGACCCTTTGACTCTCTCTCTGATTCTCTCTCTCTTTCTCTCTGACTCTGACTTTCTCTCTCTCAGACTCTCTCTCTCTCTCTCTCTCTCTCTCTCTCTCTCTCTCTCTCTCTCTCTCTCTCTCTCTCTCTCTCTCTGACCCTTTCTCTCTCTGTCTCTCTCTGACTCTCTGTCTCTCCCTGACCCTCTCTCTCTCTCTCTCTCAGACTCTCTCTTTCTCTCTCTGACTCTTTATCTCTCTGATTCTCTCTCTCTCTCTCTCTCTCTCTCTCTCTCGCTCTCTCTCTCCCTCTCTCTCTCTTTCTCTCTCTCTGACTCTTTGACTCTCTCTCTCTGATTCTCTCTCTCTTTCTCTCTGACTCTCTGACTTTCTCTCTCTCAGACTCTCTCTCTCTCTCTTTGGCCCTTTCTCTCTCTGTCTCTCTCTGACTCTCTGTCTCTCCTTGACTCTCTCTCTCTCTCAGACTCTCTCTTTCTCTCTCTGACTCTTTATCTCTCTGATTCTCTCTCGCTCTCTCTCTCTCTCTCTCTCTCTCTCGCTCTCGCTCTCTCTCTCTCTCTCTCTCTCTCTTGCTCGCTCTCTCACTCTCTCTCACTCTCTCTCTCTCTCTCTCTCTCTCTCTCTCTCTCTCCCATGATGTTACTAACACTTAGTCCCTCTCGTGTATTTTAGCTGTCATTAATCACCATATTCATTCACACTCGCTACGTTTTGTGATAAAACAGCAAACTCCTACTTGCAATATCTCCAGTGCCCAGCCTCCCCCACCCCCAATTACACAAGATACCTTCTATTGTAATAATTCCTTCGGACTTCCACATTATTAAATCTCAGCAACCCTAGCACAGATCATCAGAAAACGTTACATTTCCCTAATTATAACCCTTACTTCTGAGACCCTTTTGTACCGAACAGGAAAAGCGCTCTCTAAACCTTTAATTATCGTTTCGCGACGGCACGTATGATTTTTCCCAATATTCCTGCGGTGGTGCTCCAGAATAAAAAACATAGGGCGGAAAGAACGGATTCCCATGCTTGAAACTTACCCAGAAAAATCTTAAAATTTACAACTTCAAGTGCTCATGTTACATACCGTGTTGCTTAGAATATATATTCTAAAAGTCATAATGACACTTTATTAGTTTAGGAGATTGTCCTGTATATATCTTTCTCTCTCTCTCTCTCTCTCTCTCTCTCTCTCTCTCTCTCTCTCTCTCTCTCTCTCTCTCTGTATATATATATATATATATATATATATATGCATGAAGTGACCTTGTCTGAGTGTGTGTGTGTGTGTGTGCGTACGTGCGTGCAGAACAATTTTTACCAAACTATTTAAGTTTGTTGTCTATAGACTTGAAACTTGATATGTGGGGTAATTAGACATGTTATTTTTTAGCCGGTAAAAATAGCTTCGAAGGGATCAAAATTAAAGAATTGGAACTTGGCAGCGTAAGTCAACTTAATTTGTATCCTCCACACATGCAGAAATATGCATTTATACATGCGTTATTTTTTAAAGTTTGTATATCCATGTCTTCTTAAGGCATATGGTAGCGAAAAGCACCAGAGAGCTAACTGTTTCAGTTCTGATTCTAGCTGATGGCACCCAAGTCAAATATTTGTTTTAACTTTTGAAATCACTTCTATATATTCATCATCATGCAGTCCATCAGTCTTGACGATGACTAGTCAGGGCATCGGTGTTTTAGCCCTCGGTGTTGATGTAGTCCTCTTTCTATGTGAAACGTCCGGTCACAGGCACCGCATATGTGGGTGCCGGGGTTGTGTCGTCGATAGTGTCTCAGCTCTAAGGCTTCTCCAATCTTTCTCTCTATTTCTTCCTTCCCTTTGTGGAGGCTGTTCCGTCTTTGGCTTGTTCCTCCCAACTCTCGACATTGATGTTCATCGACTTCAGGTGCCGCTTTGTAGCGAAGCTTCTGACCAACCTGCAGGCTCCATTTTCCAGTTTCCCGTAGAAAATCATCTTTGGGATTCTATTGTCTTCCATTCTGAGAATGTGTCCGGTCCATCGTAGTTGCATAGTAGCAAGGGTAGCTTCTCCGCTGTCTAGGTTTGCTCTCCTGAGAACTTCCGTGTTTAGTCGCTCCATTTGATCTACATGATCCTTCTCAAATGTCTCTGCTGGACGGCTTCCAGTCTCCTTATGTGTTCTCTATACAGAGTAGAGATCTCTGCTGAGTACAGCAAGGCTGGCAGGACGACGGCTTTGCAGACTTTGCACTTTGTGTCTACCGGTCTTTTTCCAGGGCCGCTTTTCTAGCTTACCAAAGGAGACACGTGCGCTTTGAACTCGGCAGCTTATTTCTTTGTCAGCACGGTTGTCAGTGTTTAGAGTGCTTTCAAGACATTTGAAGTTTTCAACTACTTTTAGCACCTTGCCTTTTATTGTTATGGCTCTTGAGGATCGTTGTTATCTGGTGAGAGCTGATACATCAGTTCTGTCTTCCCTATGTTGATTTGTAGGCCGATCTTCTTGGCTGTTTGAGAGAAGGTATCAGCTATCCTTTTCATCTGAGCTTAATTGTGAGCAATCAGAGCAGTGTCGTCTGCGAACAGCAGTTCTGTTATTAGCCTCCTTCCTGGTCTTGGTCTTGGTCTTGGTCTTCAGTCTCCCGTCCGATCGTGTGCGGATGAAGACACCTTCTTCGATGTTTTGATGAAGCAGCATTAAGATGATTGTCAGATATAGGGTGAAGAGTTTGGGACCAGTACGCACCCTAGTTTGGTCCCGTGATTTACTTTCAAGAGTTCCCTAACCCAACACTCCCTTTTGTTCCTTCGTAAAATTGTTTTATAATTCCCACGAAGTGATCGAGGCTTCCGAACACTTTAAGGACTTTCCGCAGCATTTTTCGGTCAACCGCATCTACAAAGACTATGTAATTTTTCGGTCAACCGCATCTACAAAGACTATGTAATTTTTCGGTCAACCGCATCTACAAAGACTATGTAATTTTTCGGTCAACCGCATCTACAAAGACTATTCAATGGCTTTTTCTTGAACCTGCCGTAAGCTGAAGATCATATCTATTGAAGATTTTGCATGCCTGAACTCGCATTGTAATTCATTTAGGACCATTTCCGCCAGCGTTGCTAGATGAGCTTGTACCACTTTAGCCATTATTTTCCCGGCAATGATCAGCTAGGATATACCTCGATAGATGGTGCAGTCCTTGTGGTCATCTTTGTTTTTATAGATTGATTGATCGTGACCTCTTTGAATTTTTGTGGCAGCCTTCCTTGCTGCCAGCATTTTGCTATTAGTTAGTGAAGTTTTCTTATGAGTTGTTCTCAACCGAACTTGTATACTTCAGCTGGTATACCATCAATTCCTGGAGATTTGTTCATTTTAGTTTTGTTAATTGCTTTTCTTACTTCCCCAAGAGTTGATGTGTCATTCAGGTCCATCTGGTGGGAGAAGACTATTATGTGGCTTAAGATCTCCTCATCCGTATTGGATTCTACATTCACTAGGGTGAAGAAGTACTCTTGCCATCTTTGAATTAACTGTTTTGGTTGGGACTAGTAGCGTTTCCATCTTCTGGGCTCTAGGGCCATACACTTCCTTCAGCGATCTAAAGAATCCGCAAGAATTGTTTTCTTCCGCTTGCTTCTGCATATCTTCAGCCTTTTTTCAGCCACCAGGTGTTTTCCATTTCTCTTAGATTTTCTGAACTTCTGCCCTTACATTTTTTAGCTTCTTCTGGTTTGCTCTAGTCCGGTTACTTAGTTTTTATTTAAACGCTCGGTTTCTTTCATCTATTGCATCTCTAATTTCTTGGTCATTCTCGTTAAACCAGTCCGCATCTTCTTTGTGCAGCGGAGAATACAAGCTTGCTTAGCAAGTTCCATGTTTGTTCCGGTGAATAAAAATCATCAGTGATGAAATCACTACTATGTATTGGGCATAATATAATTATCAATAGAGAATTGAGTCTATATTATATTAATAAATACGAATTTCGCATAAATTAAAATGCGATATTTAAACGTATTATACGACCGAGCAACACCGTGTGGCATGCAAATAAATATATACACATACCTAACTATATATATATATCGACTCTTCAGATTCAGCCATTCTGGTGAGTCGTAGACGACGAAACACGCTTAATGGATGATAATTATATATATATATATATATATATATATATATATATATATATATATATATATATATATATATATATATATATATATATATATATATATACCAATTCTCTTCAAGTCGATGTGATAAACTTTAGAAGCATGCAGCTCTTCTCACAGTCTTATTACTTGATATAAAATCAAGCCGTTATTGCCGATAAGATTTTAGTCTGCGGGTCAGCAGGCCACAGGTGTCGGCGGAGGGAGTGCACGTTGATAGTGGTTGTGTTTTGAGGGGGCTGAGTCGGCCGCCATGATTGAGGTTGGCGTTGGCACAAGAAGCGTCGGTGGGCAATGGGTAGGAGTCGAGTATGGGATCGGGAAGAAGACGGCGCAAAACAAATAAAAGCGGAGTTGTTACATTCAGGTCAGATAGACGGAGGGTTTGGGTGGCCCTGAGAAAGAGAGAGAGAGAGAGAGAGAGAGCGGAGGGGGGAAACCTGGAAGAATTTGCGAGTTACGGCTCACTGGTTCGTACTAGGAGACAAAAGAACTCGTAGACGTTTGTGTCGCCGTAGGTGAAGAGAAACTACAACACACCTGACTTAGCGATTACGGAGAGTTGTTAGAATGTAGCAACGGAAGCGTGTTCTTACGTATGCCTTTTACATAGAGTGTTTCTTAGACAAATGCGTCGTCAGTTTCGTTGTAGGTTTATCATTCAAATTACTAGCAAAATCGTCTTTTACTAAATACATAAACTAAAGACGCCCCATATACACACCCATATATGTTGAGTTTATTTAATAAAACGTTCTGAAAATAGATAAATTGTGTTTAACAGGAGTACCGTTTTATATAAACACACACACACATCCAGCTTTATATATAAATATATATGTGTGTGTGTGTGTGTGTGTGTGTGTGTGTGTGTCTGTGTGTGTGTGTGTGTGTGTCTGTGTGTGTGTCTGTGTGTGTGGTCACGAATAGGCTCCTATATGGTTGACTATTTAAAAAAAACTGATTACATATAATGATAGAAGATGTATCGAGACACAGGAATGGGTATGTTTGATCTGGCAGAACGGTGGTTCATTAAAATTGTGGGGTCTTCGTTCGCGCCTGGTCCACAAAATATGGAAATAAAATTTTAAAAATTACAAAAAAACGTTTACAAGTGTTTTTAATATAGATGTACATAATAATACTTTGATAAGTATGTTTTAACTTAAATAGGGATGGTATAATAAAATTGTGGAGTCTACGTTCGTGCCTGGCCTCCATAGAATGGATATAGGCACAAACTTTAATAAAGACTTTTCATATCTATCTGCGTAAGTATACTTTGATAATTATGCTCCCGTTTGAAGAAATATGGTATAATAAAATTATGGGGTGTTCGTTCGCACCTGACCTCCATAGAATGGAAATATGTCACAAAGTTTAACAAGGTTTTTTAATATAGATCCACAGAATATTGTGATAAGTGTTTCAGTGTGAACAGGTATGGCATATGGGGTTTATCTATTTTATTTTTACTTTCATCATATTTTGCTTTGGTTTTGATACCCCCAAATTCAACCCAAATTTACAAACTTTCCTTTTTACAACCTATCATACTTTCATAAATCCAAGTCTATTTTCTGTAGGTTGTTTTTGAACCCAGTCAACGACGGGTACTTTTGCCAGTATATATATATATATATATATATATATATATATATATATATATATATATATATAATTTTATATAATAAACAAGGCACATTGCATCTTTGATGTAGGGGGTTTCTATCAGGGGCATAAGCTATAAGGGTACTATGTGGGGAGTTGGGCAGCAAGATGTCGGTTCACGTTACACTTGAACTTCTGCATGTCAGTACAGTTGAGGAAGCAGGAACCCGGAAGGGAATTCCAAAGTCTAGCGGTTCTGGGGAAAGAAACTACTGGAGTAAAAGGCTCTCTTACATCTAGGGATCTCAACTGTGAAGGGGTGGGATTTTGCTGTTTGTCAGGTTTGTCGGGGTATTTTCGTCGGAGCATCCTCCATTAAAGTACTTGTAGAACAGGCAGACGGATGCAACATTTCGTCGATGGGGACAGAGGCTGAACCTTAGATGACAGTTCAGGACCTATCAGATTGGCGACTCTCTTTTGAACCTTGTCTAGAACCGAGAGACTAGTAGCAGATGCACCAGCCCAAATATGACAACAATACTGGGCGAATGATGGCCTTATATAGGTACAGCATAATTTCGGGCGTTAGTAGCTTTCTAACACGGTAGAGAGAACCTACCTTCTTCCCATCGGCCCTGGCAATTCTCTTAATTTAATTGTTTCAACTCATGTTTACTGTGAAGGTTAGACCCAGGAGTTTAAAAGATGTACTTTCAGATAAAGAGTCTTTGGCCATTGCTATTGGTGGTAGAGTATTACAATGAGTTATCAAAACAATAAAAGTAAATAGATGAAGATAAACCTAATCCCACCTTATGTCTATGAAAATTGGCTTAGATGGCCCCTAAGGGAGCCGTGATTTCTTTATCTGTTTCCTGAATTGTGCAACCCTTAAAGAAAAACCTGGGGCAAGCATTGATAAAAATTGTTGGAATATATTTCTACCAAATATTTTAATACCAATTTTGTATCTATTTTGACATATTTTTGTAGCTTTGATCGATTAAGTTTACAAGTAGTTTCTACTAGTGATGGGACGATTTCAATATTTTCCCTGCTTCCGATACAATTACAGATTCCCTACTATTTCGATATAACCACCGATTCTGATTCTTTATATATATGTATATATATATATATATATATATATATATATATATATATATATATATATATATATATATATATACACTATAAAGTTGTTATTTTCCCTCGATTACCGTAAAAACACATGCTAAATGTGTATATATTTTCTTAAAAATAAAAACACATTGTGGTGGGGTGGGAGTAAATTTTAGCTTTACAGGTAATTTACAATCAATAAATATTTATTATTTTATCATTACTGCCAGCAGTGGAAGATTTTTGTTTAAAAAAAATAAAACAAAATTAAACAAAGTTAATTAAACGAATCGTTTTTGGCATCAGAAAATAGACACATTTTTTTCCGATTCTGATACCGATTCCGATACCCCAAAAAGGGCCGGTTTTCCGATTCCTGATTCTGATTCCGATTAATCGTTCCCACACAGTTTCTACCCTCCTCTGCCAGGGAAATTTTGTAAAAAATAAAATATTTTCGCTTTGATTTTAAACAAGGCAACATTGTCGTTCTGTCTTTACTCACGGCTTCCTTTATTGCGATTTGTTTCGACAAGGCCGGATCGTTCTGAAAGCGGATGAATTTTTGACATCATTCTTTCGGGTAAAGATCAATTTTGTCACCCTGGAGATAAGGAAGGAACTCTATTCCCAAAACTGAACTAAAAAAAAAAAAAAAAAAAAATCCGAGAACGCTGGTAATTATCACGAGGACAAAATTATGTTTTATTATTTTTTTTTTATTTTTTTTGTTTGGTTGCTTTTTTACATTGTGGGTTTCCATCTTAACATATTTATAAATCTAAATATATGTGATAATTTTTCAATTATCTTCTTTTTCCAATTGTGCAATTCCTCATTAAAATGTTTCGAAGAATTTTCAGGCTCTTCTTTTCGTTTCATGACACAACCATTATTTTTGCTTCTTCTTATTTCTGATATCAAAACAAACTCCTTTGTTTGTTTGTTTGTTTGTTTGTTTGTTTTTTGTTTTTTGTTTGTTTGTTTGTTTCACTGTTTACCCTCTCCCTACCCACCACCCTTGCCCCTTTGCCCCCTTACTCTCTCAAGGACACCCTAACCACGAATCTTGTTAGCAAACTGCGTAAGGTGTCGCGCTCTCACCTTTAAGCCTCCAAGCCCCTTTCCGAACGAACCCAAATGAATAGCAGAGAAGCAAATTAATGCTGACAAAATTCATAGAATTTCACAGAATTAATTTAAGACGCTCCAAATTGAGGAAGCGCGTCCTCTATAAATACAAGAGGGGAAACGGTTGATAAAAGAATGCGATCGAAAAATAGAATGCAATGGATGTTAATATGAATATTTAAAACCAAGCAAAATCATTAAAAAAAAAAAAAGTAAACAGAAACGAAACGAAAGATCAAGAGACGAATTAAACTCATAGCGACGAAAGGCAAACGCAACAAACACATTCCATGTTTTCTATTGATTCATTATTACTCCTAAAATAACGGCTAACCGAAACGAAACAATAATAATAGTTTAATAAAAAAAAAAAAGAGAAAGTTATAATTTTTGATAAGAGAAATATTAAGAATCATCATTTTTTTTTAAAGAAAAATAAACAAAATAAATTGAATAAAGGCTTGAAACGGGTAGAGAGAAACAACAAGGTTAATTTCGAAGGGTGTGAAAAATGCTCGTTTATTTGACAGCGAGGCAAAAGATAAGACCTCAAATTTTTCAAGCGCAAGTTTTATATAAAACGAATATTAACTAAATAAATAAAAAAATAAATAAGAACAAGCCAGTTGAATAACGGGATCTCTCAGCTCAGCTAGATTGGGTGCCTGAAAATCGAACACATGTGACGCCTTGTAAATTAGCACAAGTGACGAAATCGCGAGGTGACGCGAAAGGTGGCGTAAACCGAAGGCAAAGGGGTCAGAAAATTAAAGAGAGAAAATATAACAACAGGGTGGGAAAGAAATCGGGGGCGTATGAATTAATAAAAGGAAAGAAACGCTTAGATGTCACTTCGAGGACGTCAATCATTGAAATAAAGATTAATACCATCTGATAAAATAGTTTTCAATATGGCGGACAAAGGTTATACATCCGAGAAAGAACAAGAATAGATACCGTTCATTATGTGTCTATTAAAGCTACACGCTAACGATTTCAAACTTAAGCCTGATGAATAGAGTCCTTTTTTTTACCCACAACTTATAAATGCACATATCGGTGCAACTATAATAATTATTATAATAAATAATAATATAATAGCGAAATTCGGAAAACGAAAAAATCGATTTAAAAAAAAAAAACGTAATGATATCTATTGACTTTTTGTGTCAACTTCAACTAATAGCAATGATATCTACTTAATTGATATAGCAGAAGTATTTAAATATTACTGCATTATTAATCATAAAAACACGAGTATTCCATCTTTATCATAAAAACCGTCGCTATATTTCTTCGGGAAGACGTGACATAATAACAAGGGAAGTACCTCAGTTATGCTAAAAACAAGTCAGAACGCACAATTTATTTTGAAAACATTGGCAAGAGTTACACTCTATTTACCTCCCTTTGGAACTTTCCTGTGTGTTTTAGTCAAACATTTTATTTTCGATAATTTCCGTCAAAAAATGTTTTCTTTAATAATTTTTTTTTACTTCATCGTTTTTCGTAATATTTTTGGATATATTAATTGCTGTAACATGCTATTTAAGTAGAGAGCATTGGTTTACCAGGAAATTCAATATTAAAAATTTCGAATTTCACTATTATAATGTAGTAGCACTTAAATATTAAAAGTACGTCAACTTGTACTTATTTAGTGATTTAACTTCGCAGGTGAAATTTTAGTATATAAATCTCTACGTTATCCTCTATGTGTTTAATATCCTCGTGCCCTTATCACAAAGTGACCCATAGAAAGAGAACTAAGTTAAAATTTCCAATACATATAGCTGTTTTTTTTCTTAAGAATGGTATATAGGATATTTAGACATTTATCCGGAAAAAAGAGGCTGCTAAGGGGTCAAAATTGAAAAATTGGTACGTGGAAGTCATCGGATATTTTTCTGTTCGCTAATTGTTCCCCGAATGCGCATGCGTAATTAGTTCACATTACATATTATGTTTAGAATAAGTACTTTGAAAACACTCCTAAAAAGTCGTGTCATGTTGATGCAATTGTTATCCCGCTTGACTCGCTGTCTTCAGATTTTGGTTTCGATCTCAGCTCGAGTATTTGTTTTTTCTTTTACTTTACAAAAAGTGAACGATTTAGAAAAAAATAAATAATACTCGCATGCACATGTCCCAGTTTCTTTTTTGTTGTGATTTTTTTTTTTTTTTTGCTTCTTTTTCTTGAAGAAATTAAACGGTACGTTTAATAACTATGGCATTTCTGTTTATAATAAACAAGAAATCTGCATTAATAAAAAAAATATATATATCATATTTATGCATATTTTACGACCAGGCAACGCCAGGCAGCCTGTTAGTTTTATATATTTTATCGTAGATAATTGTATAATAACAAAAACAATGAACCTGGTTGGTTAGCGTGTGTGTATCTAAAAAAAAAGTAACACGAATTCCATGTATATTAGCCTGACGATTCCTGTCAGAGATAAAACTCGGAAGATTCTATGTAGCTTAATTGCCATATATTTTCAGAACTTTCTTAACTCACATGGGCACTATTCAAGTGGATATTGATATATAAAATTCTATTGGTGTGTCTGGCATAGCCCAGTTGTAAAATACGCTTAAATATAATATTTTCATTTATCAGATTTTTTTATTTATTATGATAGAGTTAATTGTTTATTGATTATTATATATTATATTGTATCCAATATATAGTGCGGTTAAACACACTAAAAAATGCATTCATTTCTTGTTTGAAAAAATAAATTAATAAATAAATAGATAAAACCCCAATTACGCGTGCAAAAAGAAATTAATAAATTTCAGAGGCGCAAAGATTTCAAAAAATAAGCCCACGCAAATTCTACGGGGAACAAAGCTTAAAATGTGTTTTTTGTTTTTTGGGGTTTTTTTTGGGGGGGGTCGGACATAGTTGAAACCATACCACGTGACAAAGTGTGCACTACATAACCAAGCAACGCTCAAAGAAAAACTTGATTTTCAAACCTTTTTTCCCAACTCGCCTGGGAGCCTTTCGAAAAATATATAAACGATGAGCGAACTTTTCTTTTTCTCACTCACTCACTCTTTGCTCTTTTTCACTTCCTCTCGTCAACGTCTTCGTTGTTACTTCCTTGCCAGCATGACGAAACCCACTTATTCACAAGTACGCACGCACGCACAGAGAGAATAATGCCGACATTCAGCCGCGCACAAAGACATTTGCTTTCCTCTTCCTTTCTCATATCACACAGAAAGAGTAAGCCTGTTTTATCACTAAGAAAACAAAGGACATTCTCTGCTTTTTTTCTTTCAATCCAATGAACAGTCTAAATAACTTTCACATTTATAAGAACTGTCTACGAAGACACACTTTTTGGGCACTGAAAAATGATTCGTTTTCACTTGTTACTTTTTTGTAAATAAACAAAGCTTATTTCACATATTTTTTTTATTATTATTATTTACTTATTTGTGTTGGAAAAAGGGATCGCATCAGACAACTACAATAGTAATTTCAAAAGCAAAAAAAAAAACAATCATATAAATAGTGCGCCATCAACTAGAAACGAAATCAAAACATATAGCGATCTATCCTTAGTCATTGACGTATGAGCTGTTGTCAGACAGATAAGAAATAATTAAAATTGAACCGACTATAACGTATGCGTACAATATAGTGCTCAACGACAAGAAACGAGTTTCTTAAAGGAGCTAACATAAGTATTTATTATAATAATTATTACATACAAACAGACACTAGTGTTTCATCCTTTCGGGAATCATCAGTGCAGGGTGTCTCGATTAACACCGGTCAATATATATATATATATATATATATATACATATATATATATATATATATATATATATATATATATATATATATATATATATATATATATATATTAAACCTCGGGAGTATTTGCTTTAATCATTACAAGAATGTTTCTATAGACGGTATAAACAAATTATCCAGCCTATGTCATCAGACAATTTAAGCCAAAATAAATTATAAGAAAAAGACTTTTATTACATATGGATATTAAAACCCAAGAGTTGGAGTAATGGATAAAGAAGGGGATGGGGATGAAAGAGAGAAAGAAGGGAGGAAAATGGACGGGGTGGAAGAAAAAGTATATTTAAATAAATCAAATTGAATTAAAATTAAATTTAACAAAGAGAGAAGGAAAGAAGGGAGATTGAAGATGTCAAGAAGAAGCTATTTATTAAAAGGGATAAAATAATAGAAAAAAAGAAAAAATGAAAGGGGGAAAATATGACAAGACAAAAATGGGAGAGAAAAAGATAAAATAACGGAAGTGTATAGTTTCGGCGTGTCATACAAAGGGAAAATAGGTGACTGCTTTCGCAAGTCATCAAAGTTCGAAATGGGTCCAAGTGTCTACAAAACTCGACGGCGGTGGCAGTGGTGGGGCAGATATAATCAAGATACGTCCTATATAAGATGCGTCTATAAAATTAATATAAATACTTTTTATATAAAAATTAATAAAGGAAACAATTATAGATTTATAATTATAAAGTAATAGATTTATAATTATTAGGGCTATGACAACAGCATATTCTTTTCATTGTTTTGACTCTCGGGTGTGTATCCCTTGATATCTGATTTGCTTTTATATAGAATGATGTGATTCTCCGTTGATTAACTGAGTCTAACTGTGTCGGATATATACTCGAGAGTCAAAACAATGAGAAGAATGTGCTGTTGTCATAGACCTAAAAATTATTAACAGCAATACAATTAAAGGGAAACAGTTATACATTTATTGGGTATTAATAGAGTTTGAGTCAAGTTTAGTGGGGATATAATAGGATAGAGGTTTTTTATTATTTAGTTTTCATAACATTTAGAGATTTAATAAACCAAGGTTGGTTGAGTTTATAAAGGAAAACGGAGTAAGGTATACATATAATTATAATTATAGATTAAAGTTTAGAGTTAAGATAATCTGCTTGAGGAAAATAGTTTTTTCTCGGATTAACTTCAGTATGGTGTGAAGTTGCTGAGAAGGTGGGATTTATAATGTCTGCAAACAATTAACGATTTCTTTCTAATATTTAATAATTTATCTCTATCTCTGAAATTAGTAAAAAAAAATGTTCATGCAGACAAAGAAGGCAAGGGGAATATAGGGATTTACAAGTATTGGATTTTTTTAGATTTTCCCAGTTTATGGTGGGTGTGAGATTATTTGGAACAAAACTTTAGCAGTGGGTAGTTAAAGAGGTTTTGTTCGGGTTGTTGGAGTTGTTAAAAGAGCATTTGTGAACTCTAAAACGGTTTTTAAAGGGCTCAGCAAGCCCGATATAGTATATTTTTTTATCGTTAAGGTTTTCTATTGGTGCGATAGTGGCTTTGTAAACAACTTCAGACTGTAAGCATTGTTGTTCTAGTAGGCATTCTGCCTTATTCATACAGTTGCAAGTTTTGGTGTTACTAATATCGTTGTTGTTGTTGTTGTTGTTGTTGTTGTTGTTGTTGTTGTTGTTGTTGTTGTTGTTTTTGTTGTTAAGTATTCTATTATTGTGTTTCTTAATTATTGTTTCTAGATTGTCGCTGTAACTGTAACTGAGTTTTATAGTGTTTTTATTAAAGATTTTATATAATATGTTATTGGGGAAGTGTGTGTTAACTAATTTCTAAAAAATTCCTCAGTTTACCTTGGATCATAATATTAATGAGAGGATAAAACTAAATAATTTTGCTAAATCTGTGTTTATTATTATTATTATTATTATTATTATTATTATTATTATTATTATTATTATTGGGGGTTCAATGTAGTTGATGGTGGTATTCGTGTGTATATATATACTAGCAAAAGTACCCGTCGTTGACTGGGTTCAAAAACAGCCTACAAAAATGGACTCGGATGTATAAAAGTATGATAGGTTATGAAAAGGAAGGGTTGTAAAGAGATAGCTTCGAATTTGGGGGTGTCAAAACCGAAGCAAAACATGATGAAAGTAAAAATAAAATAGATAAACCCCATAATTTATTATACCATACCTGTTCACACTGAAACACTTATCACAATATTCTGAGGATCTATATTAAAAAACCTTGTTAAACTTTGTGACATATTTCCATTCTATGGAGGTCAGGCGCGAACGAACGCCCCATAATTTTATTATACCATATTTCTTCACACTGAAACATAATTATCAAAGTATACTTACGCAGATAGATATGAAAAGTCTTTATTAAAGTGTGTGCCTATTTCCATTCTACGGAGGCCAGGCGCGAACGCAGAGCCCACAATTTTATTATACCATCCCTATTTAAGTTAAAACATACTTATCAAAGTATTATTATGTACATCTATATCAAAATCCCTTGTAAACGTTTTTTTTTAATTTTTCATTTCTATACTTTGTGGACCCGGCGCGAACGCAGACACCACAATTTTAATGAACCACCGTTCTGCCAGATCAAACATACCCATTCCTGTGTCTCGATACATCTTCTATCATTATATGTGATCAGTTTTCTATAATAGTCAACAATATAGCAGCCTATTCGTGACCAGGCATACACACACACAAACACAGACGTTCAGTTTTATATATATATATATATATATATATATATATATATATATATATATATATATATATAATTATTAAATACCTACAGACACTAGTGTTTCATCCTTTCGGGAATCACCAGTGCAGGGTGTCACGATTAAGACCAGTCGATAGATTCGAACCCGGCGACAGAAGCCATGCCTGGCTTTATTAGCAAGGACCTAATCCATTCGGCTATCGTTAACCGTGAGAAATGCTGCTGGATTTTAAACATTTATTTTTAAAATGCTTTTTAACGTCTGTCAGAGTGATCTAATCCTTACATCATGATCTGCGCATAAGAGCTAAATCGGCCGACTTTTAATTCAACTGAAAGTGCTACACGATAAGAAACTAGTTATGCGTGTGTGCATATGTATGTGCGTATCGTTAAGTGCTGCTGATATAATGTAAAATAATACGATCTGTACACCAACGATTAAACCGATTCTCCAATCATGCTTATCTAATGTAGAGGTGACTAAACACCCAGAAGGATTAAAACCAATACCTGATAAAAGGCGGATGAATTTGCACACATGCAAAATGCAGCTGTAGTGTTCGACGTTGATTTTACTTCCTTACATGTGTGTGTGTGTGTGTGTGTGTGTGTGTGTGTGTGTGTGTGTGTGTGTGTGTGTGTGTGTATATGTGTTTGTGTGTGTGCGCGCGCGCGTGCGCACGCACGTGGCAGATGTTAATACATAGCCGCGAGGATCAGCTCTAAATCTAAACCTGTCTTGACAGCGTCATTAGATGTAATGAATGCAATCGGCCTAAGAGCTGGAAACTCTAAACAGAAACCTACGGCAATTTCTCTATCCTATGATGGTAATTCTTCTTTTGTGGCTAATACTGATTTGTTTCAGAATGTGTGTTTGATCAAGTCCGACATCTCATTCATGTAAAATATGTTAACGCGCACAAAGGCTGTATCCATGCATATGGTCGATGATTATACTTTGATACAAGTCGACAGACAGACGGTGGCTGTCGACTTGTATGCGCGATGGTGTAAATGTACTTGCGTTGACGTAGCCATATTATACTAGGGTGTCTACAAATATTCTTAGAAACGGTATTTCCCACATGAGGTTAAATATCCAGAGGAGTGAAAAATTCCATAAAGTTAAATGTTAGATTTTGAGCAACGGCATGATCAGTGATTGCTCACTGACAATAATAAGTGGTGTTCCCTGGAGTCTGAGTAACAACAAATTTCCTCGGGTTTTGAACACTTTCCACCTGTTTTAGTAATCGTTGAACCCGCTTTGCGTCATTGCAGCAGTCGTTTATCATTAATTTCTCGTTGGCAACAACGTTTGGTCTTCTCGAAAAGTTTAGTGGCAATAAGCCACCCAAAGTTTCGGGTATACTCTTCGGCCTTCCAGTGAAAGTCGTTGGTACTCTGTCCGTCTGTATGTCTGTTTCTGTCTGTCTCTCTCTGTCTCTCTCATATATATATATATATATATATATGTGTGTGTGTGTGTGTGTGTGTGTGTATGTGTGTGTGTGTGTGTGTGTTTGTGTGTGTGTGTGTGTGTGTGTGTACTAGCTGATATCCTTTTCAGAAGTATATTTTCAAATATTGTACTGATATTTTCTTTAATTTAATTTAAACATCCCGAGGAATCTTGAAATAAAGACGAAACATTGATCATGATATAACTTGGTTTCTTCTCTCTTCACATCTCCATCTCGTTGGAGTATTATTTTCTATATTCTCATCATCATCATCATCATCATCATATATATATATATATATATATATATATATATATATATATATACTAGCAGTTCAGCCTGGCCCTATGTACTGTTCATAACTTTATGTGCATATGTATATATATATATGAAAAAGTTTGACTCATGTCCAGTTAACCTACATCTAAAATTTCAAGTGTTTAGACACAAAATTAACGGAAAAGTTTGGTAGAGTCTGCAAAGGTCAACTCTTTCAACATTGACTTGTTGGCAACCAAATTTTCGCCCAAAACTGATTTAAAAGCTTGCTGCATGTCGAATACTTTTTACGCAATATTTCAAATGTTTAGACCCAAAATTGGCTGGATATTTTGCTAGAGACCGCAAAGGTCAAATATTTTCACTTTGACCCCTTCGCAGCCAGATTTTCGGTCAAAAACCGAGTAAAAAGCTTGCCCTATGCCTGAGTACACTTTATGTAAAATTTCAAACGTTTAGAACAAAAATTGGTTGAGAAATTTGGTAGAGACTGCAGAGGTTAATTTTTTTAACTTTCACCCCAATTTTTACCCTTTAACATTTATTGTTTGGGGCTCAAATGAAGTTAAAACGTTTGACCCATGTCCAAGGAACCTACATCTAAATTTTTAAGTGTTTAGACCCAAAATTGGCGGAGGAGTTTGGTAGAGTTTTCAAAGGTCAAATCGTTGAACTTTGATCCCTTGACAGAAAACCGATTAAAAAGATTTTCCGAAATCTCAATACCCCTTATGTCAAATCTTGAGACTGTAGACTACAAATTGACAGAGTAGTTTAGTAGGGAAATTGACACACATCGACACACACACACAGACAATTTCACTTATATATATATATATATATATATATATATATATATATATATATATATAACTATTTCGTGAGGTGAATGATAATTCTGCTTAGAATAAATGTTACAAACATACATAACTATTTATAGTTTTCTCTAAACTAAAAAATTTCAAAAAGGAAATTATTCTCCAAGAAGGGATGTAATTATAGATTACTTAAAAGAAAGCCACGTTCCTTACTTCCATTGATCCAGCTCGTCTGACTTCATGAATTCGCTGTTTTGATACCTCTTTGTAATACAGTTTATTAGTAGATTTTTACGAGAATTACAGACTTGTGAAACACTCTTCTGGCTATTTCCCGCCGGCATATAGCTACTTTTTCATTCAAGACTAACACCAGTAGACATCATCTGTTCCCTATATTAAATAGCTCCATAGTTTTTCTGGAGCGAGTTCCATAATACAACAAATTAATAAACCATCATAGCATAGCTTGAGTAGGTAGGATACGTTCTTGACAATGAGTCTGTGTCATTTTTGAGCAGGTGATAACTTCGCTTGTTTTACTTAGAGGTGACAGTAGCTGAGTGGTTAACGGTATGGACTAATAACCTTTGTATCAAGTTCGAATTCAGTACGTTCCACAAAAACGTTCTATAAAAACTCACACTTGACCTTGTATCTAATGTCATGTAACGGGGGTAAATAAAATGACGTTATTTCTGTAGGACCGACGCATTGTTCAGGAGTTCTTAGAGGTACACGCTTCCAGATTTTATTTTCTCGTTTTGAGAAGTTGGCCAATTTATTGCTAATTGCCTGAGGCGCCCCTATCTTCCAATGTTGGGAGAAATGTAAATAGTTATGTGACATTTACCCAACAAAACTGCCATCGAGTGTATATGGTTTGCAATTAGTCCACGTACATACAACTTGAGTAGGTGTTATAAATACCAGTAAATGATACGTCCTTGGCAATCTGTCCTGTAGAGTCAGGTCACTTTTAGTAGGTTGTGACCTTGCTTCTGTAGAGTTCATGTATTGTTTTGTGCGGTTCTAAGAATTGCACCCCCAGAGTTTACCTTCTCAAAAAGAGAAGGTGTTAACATTGATAATCACCTGTGACAACCCTACTGGTGAATTCTTACGCAGTGGCTCAGGCACTTTTCTTGGCCAGAGTGCACGCACCACGTATGCGCTGCAGCCAGCCAATTTTTCTCGGTACAAAAGCAAACAGTTTAAGCTATAATGTAGATGGATTTTTCCTGGTTGACTTCGATAGGTTGCCGGTCCTGCGCAATTCTAGGACATCCTTCCCAGGCGTTGCTTCCTAATTTGAGAAGAGGTTAGTTTATTTCTAATCACTTAAGACATCTTACCAGGGAATGCCGACAAGACTACCCAGACATTTTTTTATAAGTCAAAGTTCTCTTCCTCTAGGGCGCTGTCTCTTCAATACCATTTTTAAATCCTTGCGTCGCATCTTCCGGTGATGCGGAGGGATGTAAATAATACCTATTCATGGCATATCTATCCAACAACACCCACATCGAATCTAGATGGTTTGCTAATTAGTCCACGCATGGCTGTTCTAAGGGAAATTGACTCTAGACAATTAATCCTTATCCAATACACAGATTTTATTAAATGTTAGTTTTAACGTGAAATCAACTCTAGTAGAAGTGTTTTTATTTACACAGACTAATAAATTGGCACTTACAGTTTTTTGGTTATTTTATTATTATGACTTATTGAAAAGTTCATCAAAATTGGTTGATTTCCTGAATTTTGATGAAAGGAAGGATCAAAATGTTTGGCACAGGACAACTTTTGTGGTTTCAGTTTGAAAAACTCACATCAGAAAGGGAGACAATTCAAGCCTTTTGTAAACTTTTCTATGTCTCAACAAATGTCAACAACACGCAATAAAACATTAATCATCCGAACATCTATAAATATAAAAGCGAAAATGTGTGTGTGTGTGTGTGTGTGTGTGTGTGTGTGTGTGCGTGCGTTTTCGTGTATGTCCAAGAAAGGCTTTTTTTCCGAGAACCGATCGGTCGCCTCGCAACTTCTTAAAACTTTTTATATAGCGCCTAAATGATAATATCTACGAGTTAACAACCAGGGTCGCCTGTCTATTTAATTTGCGCGACTTTCAAAAGATAAATATTCAACAATTTTCGATCGCCGCATGTGCATTAATCTTTTTTGCATAAAAAAAAAAAAAAAAAAAAAAAAAAAAAAAAGTGAACAGACTCGCGGTAAATAAAACACTTAAGGTAATTTGCCCCAGTCAATGGAGGGGAAACCCTCTATACTAGAACAATTACTATTTTTTTTTACCCAACCAGAGTGCCTCTTTTGCCTTTTTTCGGAGAGCTGGTTTAACCTCACATAAAAACGAACTCGTGTCACATTTTGCTTTGGTGGGAAAGCAAATAAATACTAATAAAACACTGTCCCGCACTCAAAGTTGACGTCATTAACTCGTCAAAAACGGGCACCTGCCAATTCGCACTTTTTTTTTGTTTGTTTTTTGTTTTCTTCACACTTTATTATTTTCCAATTGCGCGTCAAGGCTTCGCTTTTTTTTTTTTTAAACAACGAACGATTTTTGTTTTAATTTGCCCAAAATCACACACAACTACAAACACACGGGCAATGCCGGGTATCCCCCGCTAGTTTAAAAATAAAATTTTATAAATAGAATTTTCTAAATTTTATTTTTTCACACAAAATAAATGAAAGTTGTGAAAGTAATGGGATGCGTGTGCTGTTTTGGCTTTAAGTAGTTACTGTTTAAAATACAATTAAGAAAATTCTAATAAACTGTGGATTTTTTTAACAAGGGAGATTTTTTACGTGTTTTTTTTAATTTTTGTTGTTTTTTGATTGTTTCTTTTTTTTAATTATAATAACACGGGCATTTTTTTTTAACACGGGGACTATCTTTTTTTTAAATTGTTTATTTATTTATTTTTTCCCCCAAATGTTCAACTTTCGTTGCAAAAGGTATTTTTCGTCCAATGTATTTACGGCCATTTTTGGAGAAATCCTTTGGGAAAATTTAGGGAATTCTTAAATTGTTTTTCTCTTCTAAAATAGCATTCTCTGCCCTTCAGATGTTCTCCTGTAACAGCAATGCACAGATGCCATTTTGGAGGATCGACCATTCATTTAACACATACCTACGGCATCATCGAATATAGATGGTTTGCCATTAGCCCACGCTAGACCGTTGTAAGAAAAAAATGACGCTGGAGAATAAATCTATATCCAATACACAGGTCTTATCAAATGCCGGTTTTGAAGTGTACTGTTAAGAAGTCAACAAAAAGAACAGAAAAGAAACGGAAACGAATGCTATAAAAGGTCTGCGTGCCTGTTCGCTCGACTTATCCCCTGTAATTAAAGCGGCGAGAGCGGAGGGAGAGATGTGGGCGATGATTGACAGGTGCGGTAAGTGTCGGTCAGTCGCGCAATATTATAGTCTTTCAAGCGGCTGTACGAGTCAACGTCAGCTCGATAATTATACAGCCACATCGGTAATACTAAGTTCCTAAAGACTTGACTTTTTTTTTCCTTTCTTTGAATTGTTTCTGTCTATT
Organism: Euprymna scolopes; assembly: GCF_053919585.1. Lineage (NCBI taxonomy): Eukaryota > Metazoa > Mollusca > Cephalopoda > Sepiida > Sepiolidae > Euprymna > Euprymna scolopes. The sequence continues at coordinate 43,672,793 of NC_136486.1, read as the reverse complement.
TTATTCCTTTTTCTTTGGCTTACACGCATTCGAAATTGAATATGAACATGGGAACATGTACGAACATTCAAACTTAATTATATGCTAATGCACACACACACACACACACACACACACATACACACACACATATATATATATATGATTGATATATATATATATATATATATATATATATATATATATATATATATATATATATAGTGATACCTTGTGCTTCGAATCTAATTAGTTCCATGACCGCCGACGTATCTCGAAAAAATCTTATCTCCAAATAATTATTCCCATTTGAATTAAAACAAACAGCATTAATTCTGTTTCAAGGGTAAGAAATTTACCCAAAACAAACTCATATTATGCTCCAATTACACTCCACAACCACTTAAAAGTTAAATACAATAGTAACGACACAGAAACTGATATCTATCTATAAATATAAAAACGAAAGTGTATGTATGTATGTATGTGTGTTCGCTTTTTCTGTATGTCTACAAAAGGCTTTTTTCAGAGAAGCGGTCCGTCGGTTCACAACTTTTTAAAACTTTTTATATCACATATAAATCGTAATATCTCGCAGTTAACAACGAAGCTTGCTGTCTATTTAATTTGCTCGATTTTGGGAAGATAAATATTCAACATTTGTCGCTCGCCGCATGGGGGTTAATCTTTTTCCTATAACATCTTGGGGAAAAAAAAAGTTCAGCAGTAAATACTATCCCGCAGTCAAACTTGACCCCATTAACTCATTAAAACGGGCACCTGCCAAATCCAAGTAATTAAATAATTCAAACGTGTTTCCGTTAGCATCTCGCGGTGGGGCAATGGTTAACGTCGCACTTTTTTTTTTTCCACACTTTAATTTACAACTTTGCCTCAACGGTTCGGGTTCGATCCTCATATTTACTCCTAGGAGTGTCTTTCAGGTTAAAATGACTAAAGTTGAAATTTGTTGTGCTTATTAAATAATTTGATGCCTTGGATTTTTATAAAGCTTTCTGAAAAATTGTAACTGATTTTTATATAATTTTGTTTGTCTATACTTCGCCATAAATATTGGGTGTGCCTTAAGGACTCTTTTATGGCTAATAAAACCACTTCATTTTTGGGACTAATTTACCATATTTGTCCAAAATTTTCTGTGTATGTCTATTTAGCAGTTTTGCATGGTGCTGAACTCAAATTTAAATATGTTAAAGCTTTGGGAACTTTTGGGACTAAATGGGGGGGGTGCAAATGATGGACTTAGTCATTTCTTTTTTGCATGGTGCAGAACTCAAATGTACATGTTAAGACCTAAAACTACACCGTTTATTCATTTTCACGAGGATTTGACGTCCCCTGGGGACTTTTGGGGCTAAATGGGGGGAGGGTTGTATTTATTTGCTTCCCCCACTGAGCAAATTAGGCACAAGGCCGTTTTATAATGTGGAAAAAGGGGGAGTGGGAAGGGAAAAGGGGGCCAGCTCCCGAAAGGTGGGAAATGGGAGCTGGATAGTGAGAGCCTGCTAGTATGTAGGGTTGCCCCTACATGGACCAGAAGATTGCCGCAAGGGCAATGATCTTTGATTGCAGCATCTGCCGGAACAGATACTACACTTCGATCTTGGCCCGGAGGCCACAAAGGTGCCCCCACGAAAGGGGGAGCTCAGGGTTTAAGGGGGGGGTCAAATGCTGAACTTAGTCATTTTTATGCATCGTTCACTGTGCACTCATGGGGGGGGCACGCATGCTTCACTTGTTTTTTGTTTTTACTTCAAACTATTTCAATGGAATATTTACATCATTTTCCCTTGGTATTATTCAATGAGCTATTTATTTTGTTTGATGTTCGGGATATTTTAATGAAATATTTACATTTTTTTGTTCTTGGCACTAAATAAATAATTGAATATTTGTTGTTTATTTTAATGGACTTTTTAACGGCTATTTTAATGAACTATTTATTTTGGGGTTTTTTTTTCGAATTATTACATCGTTTTTATTGCTTTTTTTTTTGTTGTTCGAAGAACCATTTACTTTTGTTTTGTTTTGTTTTCCATCTATTTCAAATGACTATTTTATTTAATATTTAGGTCAGCGTTAATGTTTCAGTTACGATTATTTGCTTTTAAGACTTATGTTTAAAAAATAAAATTAACTTTTTTATTATTAATTTAACTTTCTTGTTGTTCTTATCGCAATTAGAACTTTTGGTTTATTTTCGAATAATCATCAAATGGGACAGCATTTCAAAACAAACTGTTTACAATCACTTGATGTAGGTCGACGCCAAGGCTAACGTAATTAAAAGACTGCAACATTATTCCGAGTGAATGGATTGAGAATCCGGGCCAAAATTCATTAAAATGAATTGATTTAGCACATAATTTTGTAGTTGGGCCAACAATTGCTGTTCTTCTAATTAAGGTCTGTTCCTATTTAGCCAAAGCTAGGGTTAGATTGAAGCACAGAATTAAGTTTATTTTCTATTAGGTGAATATGAAAGTTCTTGCAGATTTTTTAAATTTTGATTTCAAATCATGTATTTTCACATAAGTTTCCGTTAAAAGTTTTCGTTATAGCATCTTTACTTTGTATATCATTTTAAATGGCGTTTTTCGCTCTATCTAATCGTTGTAATTACAATCGTTTAAAAAAAATTATATCTTCTTTTCAGTATATTGAATTCAAGATGAAAAAAAAGCAAATTCGCCCATTTTTTTGTTTCAATTCAAGCTAGGCCGAAAAGTTGCTGAAACAGTTCGCGATATCAACGAAGTGTTTGACCCAGTTATCACTACTGAACGCATATCACAATGGTGGTTTAAGAAATTTCGTGGCGGCGACGAGTCTTGAAGATGATGAGCGTAGTGATTGGTCATCGGATGTTAACAACAATCAATTAAGAGATTTAGTCGAAGCCAATCCATGCACAACTGTTCGAGAACTTGCTTCTGAATTAGACTTACGTATACGATGATTTCTAACCACTTGAGAGATTGGAAAGACAAAAAAAAACTTGATAAATGGGTACCTTACAAATTGAACGACAACCAAAATTATGAAGTGTCATCTTCCCTTCTTTTACGCAACAAGAACGATTTGTTTCTCGATCGAGTTGTGACTTACGATGAAAAGTGGGTTCTCATCTCAGAGGTTAGACGCCGATAAAGCTCCACGACACTTCCCGAAGCCAGAAGCACCAAAAGAAGGTCATGTTGAGTGTTTGATGGTCTGCGACCGGTCTTATACATTACAGTTTTTGAATGCAGGCGAAAGCATTACGGCAGGGAAGTACTGTCAACAAATGAATGAAAATGCATCAGAAACTTCGACAACTTCCATCATTAGTCAACAGAAAAGGCCTAATTCTCCTCCACGACAATCCCGATCACATGTTGCTAAACCACAAAACTCTACCTCACCCCCCCCCATACTTTCCAGACCTCTCACTTACCAACTACTATTTTTTCAAGCATCTCGACAGCTTTCTGTATGAGAAATGCTTAAAAAATCTGAGCGATATCAAAAACGCCTTCAGTGACTTCATCGACACCAGAACTGGTAGAAATACTAGTTGGCAAAAGTGTGTGCTTATTTCAATCAATAATTTTTTTGTTTGAGACGAAAAATGTTCATCTGAAGTTAAAAGTTAAAATCCGCAAGTACTTTCTTGTCAACCTGATATATCTAAACGCTGAGGTTCGTATTATTTGGATTCCTCAGGCTACTATTCTCATTTTGAGTGTTATTCTCAACACATTTCGGTTGCTGAAACCTCCGTCATTTTCAACGCGCTTCGGTTGAGGTATCCTCCGTTAGGTGTGCTTTGTCGACTTCAAACCATAAATATTTAATTAAAATACTGCCAAATTTTCTTACTCAACAATGCCAAATTTAAGCCAACAAATAATTAGCAATAACAATAGAAAAATTAAGAAAATACACAACATAAATAACCAACCTACGACAATCTGTAATAGCAATAACAAAAATACATTACACTTGCAAAGTACCTGCAAAGAAAGAAGTGTAATTTACAGTTGCACAATAATAAAAAAATAAAAAATGTTCTAATGATAACCAAGAACAAATGATTCACTATACTACTGTATTGTTTGTTTTTTTCACTGATCTATTATTAAAAGAGTGTTTGTGTGATCCAATGTATACCGCTTTCAATTTATAGTATTATAATAATTGTTTTGAGTTGTACTTGTATTGTTTTGCCAAATCAATTGTTGTGTTATATTATTAGGCGAATTTGTGAAGGTGTTATTATCCATGGAGTGTGTATTAATACTAGTCTCTGCCTGAGGATAATTTTTATGTAGTATAGTGAATCATTTGTTCTTGGTTATCATTAGAACATTTTTTTTTTATTATTATTGTGCAACTGTAAATTACACTTCTTTCTTTGCAGGTACTTTGCAAGTGTAATGTATTTTTGTTATTGCTATTACAGATTGTCGTAGGTTGGTTATTTATGTTGTGTATTTTCTTAATTTTTCTATTGTTATTGCTAATTATTTGTTGGCTTAAATTTGGCATTGTTGAGTAAGAAAATTTGGCAGTATTTTTATTATTATTATTATTATTATTATTATTATTATTAATTGCTTTCAAAGAGCTTTCACACAGGTCATCAAAGATCTCTCCTTAAAAACAGCTGTAATATTCCATGAAAGCTGAGTGAAAACAAGTCTCCCCAGATTACCAGTACTCTCCACCTCTTCCGACAACATTTGCAAATGAATTTACCTTATCGCAACAGCCGCTTACAATTGATTTCTCGCCGGCAGAGGCCATTGATCTCCATTGGAATTTGAGTGGCAATAAGCCTCCCCAAGGTCCCAGTTCTCTTCGCACTTGTCCAGCAGAGGTCTGGTCATCTCTCTCTCTCTCTCTCTCTTTTGTCTTTCCATCCTCCTTGACTCTTCTCAACTATTTGGCCTCGCTCTTTCTTTAGAGGGGGGGCGGTGATGAGACAATGGAAGGGTATGAGGGAGGGGATAGAGAACTTATATGCGGCTTCAGTGTTCTTGGTTCCATGTAACGCTTTTTCATGTTTTGCCTCTGCAGCAGGTTGTGTAGCTCATGTGTATTAGTAGTCTCCGCATTCAAGGGTTCTCTTTATATTTAAGCTGTTTTCATTATTGTAATCCGTGGTATCTTTCCAGCCATTGCTCTGATTCTAATTTTTCCCATTATCTTTTCAAAGTTTTTCAGAATTGTTCCTAGTGCTCCTACTAATAATAGGAGTACTAGGTATTATCTTGATTTTCTTGATCATCCATATCCCTTTCAGCTCTCTGACTAGCTCTGTGTATTTGATCCGTTTCTTCTTTTCTTGCCCTGTGATCAGTCTACGATTTGACAGGACTTTTCTTTCTTATTAATTATTGCGACATCCGGTTTATCTGTTTGTCTGTCCATGTCCCATAGGATTTTGTGATTCTCGTTTTCAATTACTGTTGCCGGCTTATGCTTGTAACATTTGTCTTAGCCTTGTCTGTGCAGTTATTTGCATAATTCCCAGTGTACTGCCTTCCCCACTTGGTCGTGTCTGTTCTTGTATTCCTTTTGGGCCTGTTTGTTGCATTCACTGACTATATGGTTTATCGGTTCGTGTCTTTGACCACAGTATATGCATTTGCTGTTTTCTTGTGTTTTGCCGATATTTGCTTTGATGTGATTGGTTCTTATCGAGTTATCTTATTTTGCAGTTATTAGGGATTCAGTTCTGCGGTTTACGTGTCCTTTTTGCATCCATGTCCGAGTGTTTTCGTTATTCTCATCTTTTGTCATCCTTATGAATCTTCCGTGTAGTTGTTTCATTTCCCATTTTTCTTTTCTTGTTTTATCTTTTGTCTCTGTTTTCTATTTTGTTGATTTTTTTTTCAGTATCTCTTTTACTGGCATAATTATCCTTTCATTGTTCTGCATTATGTATTCTTCTTTTTTTTTGTCATTCACACAGTCTTCTATGCACACCAGTCCTCTTCCACCGTCTTTCCTTTTCACGTATAGTCTATCAATATCATCCTTTGGGTGTAGTGCATTGTACATGGTCATGAGTTTCCTGGTCTTCTGATAGAGCTGTTTCAGTTCTTCTTTATTCCACCCTATGAACGGTCCAGAGTATCTTACTAGTGATACTGCCCATATATTTATGCCTTTTATGAGGTTTCTGTTATATAATTTAGTTTCCATGAGTTTTTTTTTTGTTCTACTAAGGTATTCCTTTTCCGATTCTCCCTTTAATTTCTGTACCTTTCATGGTGTCTGCTTCCGATAACCTCCATATTTATATTTAGGGTGGCTTCTATAATAGCATTCTATTACGAGTCTATTCGCTTTCGTTGTCCATTTTTTTTATGGTTATCTTGGCTGTGTTGTGTTTGGTCGGTATCATTTTGTTCCCTGAAATTAGAGGTTATACTTACCTTTCATTATCTGTGTTGTTTGCATTTCTGAAATTAGAAAGCGGATCAACATTCGCGGGATGACGACCGGGACCCCCATGCTGACTACCGAGGAAGGACTTGCCGATCATGGCACTCAGATCTTTCTCCTGGATCCCACAGTTTGTGTTATTTGTATTGGACATTTTTCATGTTGTGGTGTTTGTGACAACACCCAGCCCAGAGTTCTGTCACATGAATAGTGTTACCTGTCATGTAGGCGAGAGCCATTCTGCATTATCATACGTACATAAAGAGCATGAAAAGACTCCACAAAGACGAGGAAAAAAAAAATATTGTACTTATAAGTCGTAATCAATACTCTGTGTAGGGGGGGGATTTGAAGATAGGTCTCCCTTACTCAATAATGCATAGTCGCTAGTGGTAGCAGGAATTGGTAGTCTTCGTCTTTATACCCCACTCCCGTTAGTTTTCCTAATTCCTCTTTTCTCTCTTTCCCTTTAATTCGCAGTCCTGTTACTTTTAGTATACATTATATGCGCATACACAGACATAGACCTTAAAAATGATCTAAAAGCAACATGGTCTCTGAAAGAAATAAGCATCATACCAGTTGTGACAGGAGCAACTGGCCTAATAAAAAAGAACCTTCAAAAATACTTAGAAGCAATCCCTGGAAAACCAAGCTGTAAGGAAATACAGATAGCAGCCATACAAGGAACAGTGTGTATTCTTAAAAGAGCCCCTGGATATAAATTTAAATTATAATAGAATCAAGTGTTAGCCCCAGGAAGATCTGGGTGTTCTAAGTTCGGATCCAGTTCGTTCCACAAAAATCACTTTTACTTAGAATGTTCGCAAACTTCACGTGGTCCCTCCCGTAATTCCTGATGCCTTAGGAAGAATTCTGACTATTATATGCGCATACACAAATATAGATACCCTTACACATATATACATTCATATGTTTATATATATATATATATATATATAAGCAAAAGTACCCGTCGTTGACTGGGTTCAAAAACAGCCTACAGAAAATGGACTCTGATTTATGAAAGTATGATAGGTTATGAAAAGGGTTGTAAAGAGATAGCTTCGAATTTGGGGGTATCAAAACCAAAGCTAAATATGATGAAAGTAAAAATAAAATAGATAAACACCATAATTTATTATACCATACCTGTTCACACTGAAACACTTATCACAATATTCAGTGGATCTATATTAAAAAACCTTGTTAAACTTTGTGACATATTTCCATTCTATGGAGGTCAGGCGCGAACGAACACCCTATAATTTTATTATACCATATTTCTTCAAACTGAAACATAATTATCAAAGTATACTTACGCAGATAGATATGAAAAGTCTTTATTAAAGTTTGTGCCTATTTCCATTCTATGGAGGCCAGGTGCGAACGCAGACCCCACAATTTTATTATGCCATCCCTATTTAAGTTAAAACATACTTATCAAAGTATTATTATGTACATCTATATCAAAAACACTTGTAAACGTTTTTTTTTTATGTCCATACTTTGTGGACCAGCCGCGTATGCAGACCCCACAATTTTAATGAATCATCACTATGCCAGATCAAACATACCCATTCCTGTGTCTCGATACATCTACTATCATTATAAGTGATCAGTTTTCTATAATAGACAACCATATAGGAGCCTATTCGTGATCAGACACACACACAGACGTTCAGCTTTATATATATATAATTTGGATTCATACGATATGATGTTGATGACCGCCTTACATTGACTTCTCGTTGACAATGACCCATTGTCTTTAATGGAGTTTGGGTGGGAACAAGCCTTTACAAGGTTCCAGTTCTAGTCATACCTATCCGGTGGATGTCTGATTAGTGCTTTCTCTCCTTGTATTTTTCATCTTTTTTGACCTTTCACAGCTGTATGTATGCCGATACTACATTTTTTTTTTTTTTTTGCTTTATAATTTTGATGTTTCAGTTTTCTTGCTTCCATGTGGCGTTCCTCTGTTCTTTTTTTTTTGTTGTTGTTTTGTTTTTGTTTTTTTGCTTCTAGTGCGGAAGGTGACGGTAGTCAAGTTGTTGGCAACACAGACTGCCGACCTAAGCGTTCAAAGTTCGAATCCAGTTCGTTCCACAAAAATCGCGTTTACTCAGGAATGTTGGCATCATTCACGTGGTCCCTCCCGTAAGTACCCAATGTCTTTCTAGAAAGAATTCTGACTATAAAAATATCGGAGAAACATATGCCAACAATAGAATCTTCGGATTCATATGATATGATGATAGCTTCTGTTGCAGTTTCCATATAGTTGGTTAGCATTTGTAACTCATGTGATATAGTTTCCGTATTCGAAGATTTAAGCTGTTTTTAGCATTACCTTACTCTTAATTGTTTTTTCAAGTTATTATTATTATTATTATTATTATTAGTAGTAGTAGTAGTAGTAGTAGTAGTAGTAGTAGTAGTAGTGGTAGTAGTAGTAGTAGTAGTAGTAGTAGTAGTGTTATTATTGTTGTTGTTGTTATTATTATTATAATTGTTATTGTTCTTGTTATTATTGTTCTTGTTATTATTATTGTTATTGTTATTATTGTTGTTATTGTTATTATTATTATTTATTATTATTGTTGTTATTTTTATTTTTATTGTTATTATTATTGTTATTGTTCTTGTTATTATTGTTATTGTTATTATTATTGGTTTTGTTATTATTGTTGTTATTGTTATTATTATTATTATTATTTATTATTATTGTTGTTATTGTTATTATTATTGTTATTATTATTCTTATTGTTGTTGTTATTATTGTTGTTATTATTTTTATTATTATTGTTATTATTGTTATCATTATTGTTATTATTATCATTATTATTATCATTATTATTATTTTTATTATTTTTATTATTATATTTATTATTTTATTATCATTATTATTATTATTATTATTTACTATTATTATTATCATTATTTTTATTGATTTTTTTATTATAAATTTATCATTATTATTATTATCATTATTATTATTATTATTATTATCATAATTATTATTTTTTATTCTTATTATTATTTCACTACGAGTAGTCACACAGGCCATCATCAAAGATTTCTCTTTGGAAACAACTTGTGGTTTTCTCTGGCATCAGAGTGACAAGTCTCCCCAGATTTCCAGTACTCACCACCTCTTTCGATAACCTTTGGAGATGAATCTGTATTATCGTGACGGCCACTTTTCATTGATTTCTCCTTAGCAGTGACCATTCATCTTCATTTGAATCTGGGTGGGAATAAACCTTCTCCAAGGTCCCAGTCCTCTTTGCACTCATCCAGAGGAAGTCTGGCTAGTGCTTTCTCTCCTCAGTCTTTCTGTCCTATTTGAACATGCTCACTTATTTGGTGCAGCGACAGGTTATGGTGACATACACGCAATTATTATTATTATTATTATTATTATTATTATTATTATTATTATTATTATTATTATTATTATTATTATTTTCTAATAACATTTTTTATCAATAAATCGTACAATCGATACTAAATTTCCTCGGAGGTGCAACTCGTTTTTTTATTTCTTAATTTTTCTGACACAATTCCGTTTGGATTGTTTAATTTTCTCCAATTCTTACTTGAGTAGTTCATTACAGGATTCCAAGAATGTTTCCAGGCTGTTATCCATTGTAGGAATGATAATCGTTTCACCTGTCATCATTATTATTGATTTTGTTTTCGTTAATAAGTACGATACAATGCCGTGTGTTCGTACTTAATATTGGAACGCATATAATGATGAGGCGATTTAAAATTGTCCAAGTGTATTTAATGAAATGTCTGCTGAATTCGACATTTCTGAGGCCTTTTTTTATCAGAGTTATGGAATCGGAAAGGATCGGTGTTGGATGGAGTCAGAGGCTTTAGGATGAGCCGTGTGGCACGTTTATAAAGAACCTGGGGCGAGGCTAGAATTTCCCACATTTAAAATCCTTATACCCGATCTTTCTTGCCCTTTTGAGGAGACACGTAGGGTTCAAATAAGTGTTCTAAATGTTGTCAATCAGAATAAATTTACTTGGAGGTGATTCTTATATTAAGAACTCGAGGTTGAAAACTGACTAAATATCAAAAGTAATGTACTTATTGTCATTTGAAGTTTGTGAAATAATAATATCCCAGCCTCTTTGTTTTTAATATGTTGTTGCAATATATATATATATATATATATATATATATATATATATATATATATATATATATATATATTAGGGTATGATTGAAAAAAAGTTGCAAGGTTCTACTCATAGATACCGGCGGTAGGAAATGACAAATCAAATGGATCCACGTTCTGCTAGAAACCAATCAGAAACTAGAATTGCTCCATAAAAATGTTGAATCTTTTAGCATTCCCCCACATAATTTTTTCGTATCAACACCAGAAAGATCTTTGCTCTTTGCCTTCAAAATTTTGAACAGCTATCCAACGAAAATTCTTCACCTCCAGGACTTGTACAGAATGCGTACCTATCAGAAACTCTTCTGAAACTAAGCATGACTTTCAATTCAAAATATGGATTCTCTCTCTCTCTCTCTCTCTCTCTCTCTCTCTCTCTCTCTCTTTCTTTGTATTTTCAATGCAGTTGTAATCAGATACCAGTCGGCAACGCATGGCCGGTCACGTACTCCAACTCTCGAATTAAAAACAAAATGCTGTTTCTTCACAATGAAAGTTAGGATAATTAATTCTCAGGAGAGAATTAATGACGATGAAAGCCCTGCTACTAATGACGTCGAGAACTCGAAGAAGACCCAACAAGACGTAACAGATTTCGTATCAATCTCTGTAGCTTAACGTTTTATCGTGTTTAACATCTCAGGAAACTGATTGCCGTACCAGGACATAACAGCTCTTCCAGAGACGTATATGCGGCTCATACAAGCCAAGTCTCTTTCTCCGACAAGCGATAATAATACAAATAAAGCGATCAGAATATACATATATATACATATATATATACATACATATATATACGTATATAACCATATATATATATTCGTATATATACATATATATGCATGTATATATACATACACATATATATATGTATACATATATATTCATATATATATTTACACACATATATTTATATATATATATATATATATATATATATATATATATATAAAAGGAAGTTTGTGTGTGAGTTCGTTCTATGTACTCCTAAACAGATGCGCCGATTTTTTTTATTTTTCACAAATGTACTTTATGTATCTGGCCGTGGTCTTAGATAGGTTTTGTATCAGAAGGTTTTTGATACGTATTGATAATTGATAATTGAAAAGAAAACATCCGATGAAAGAAGAAACAAACAGTTTTGATTAAAGTTAACGCCTTATGCGGCCTAACATCACAAGTGCATTTAAGAAGTGTATTTAAGAAGTGTATTTAAGAAAGGCCCGGCATATAAAATCAACAGTAGCTTCTTTGATATGATAGGGTGCGTTCGAAATGAATGTTTCTGTTTAGTGCACTATTGTATCATTATACTTGACTTTTTCATTTTAAACATTAATTTAAGCCATTATCACCGCACAAGCAGAAAGACCTGGCACATAATATCAGCAGTAGGTTTTGGATATCACAGGGGCATGTTCGAAATGAATGTTTCTGTTTAGAGCACAAATGAAACACAATATCCGACTTTCGCATTTTAAAGTTTATTTCTTTTTTCTTGTTTTTGTTATTTGCCCTTCCCTGTTTGCGAACGACTGTTAAGTAGTCGACCTCGAGTTCAACAGTAACTTCTTGTGTAGTTTTGCGAGGATCGGCTTCAATTAAGGCTTTCAAATGTTCATCATCAATCGTAGTCGACTGTGGTGATCGTTTTCCTTTTCGAGACTCTCGTTACCATAGCGAAATTTCTTGAACCACTTTTGTGCCACAGGTTTGTTAGTGCATTGATATCACGAGCTGTCTCGGCAGGTTTTCGGCCTAGTTTGAACTGGAACAAGAAAATCGTGCGGATTTGAATATGCTGTATGCTGTCGAAAAGCCTGCAAAAAATGAATGAAGAGATTGAGAACGGTAACGAATAACACGATTAGATAGAGCGAAAAACGGGCTTCAAAATGATATATAACATGGCTATATATATCAAAGAATTATTTCATAAATCATATATAAAACTTACATATGTGAGAAAACGATGTTGTTTTTGCACCAACCTAATATATATCCGTTGGCGTTACACTTCTGTATTATATTGCCTTCATTTAATTTATGTAATATACGCATCAAAAGCATACTTCAAGCGAACTAAAATAACCTTTTATGTATATTTGATCGCTTTGTTAAATTCATCACTTTATAAATTCTAATATTGGTGTTTATTAAAGAGGTGATCTATACTAATAACGATTAAAGAGATTGGAGAGGAAAAGTCCTTTTTGGGGATGGTTTATTCTTGTTATACATATGATTTAAGTTTCATGAAATAGGGTATATATGAAGTTTTAATGGAATTGTGAACCACAGCCTTATTTGAAATGCACTTATAGATCCGGGAACACCTTCGTTTTCTTCCACGGTAAGTTTTATATTAGAATACACTTTTAGATTTTGTGCACATTCTCCAGCCTTCCTTTCTATATGGAACACACAAAGGTCACAAAAGCACAGAGAAGTAACGAAGGCTAAGTAGTGAACGACATGGACTGACAACTTGGGTGTGCCAAGTTCGAATCCAGTTCGTTCCTCAGTAACACTTTTACTCGGGGATGTTGGCAACTATTGATGGGACGATTCCAATGTTATACAATACAATACGATACAATACAATTACCGATTCTGGCCTTTTGGCCAAGATACAAAGTGTAGTATCTGTTCCGGCAGATACTGCTAGCAAAGACGATATGTGGGGGCAACTCCACATATAAGACCTTGGTCAATGTAGGGGCAACCCTTCATACCAATTGTCACTATCCAGCTCCCCTACTCCCCGGGGAGTTGGTCCCCATTTCCCCTTCACTCCTCACTTTAAAAATCGGCCTTGTTCCGGCAGATATTGCAAGCTATGACTAGCTATGACTAGCAAAGACCAGATGTGGGGGCAACCCCACATGTCTGACCTTTAACCAGCTCCCATTTCCCACCTCTCGGGAGCTGGTCCCCTTTTCCCCTTCCCCCTCCCTTCACTCCTCACATTTAAAATCGGCCTTGTGCCTAATTTGCTCGGTGGGGGAGCAAATAAATACCATCTGTTCTTCAGATGCTGCACTTCAATTCCTTGTTCTCTCTCAGTGGAGGAGAAATCCTTCATGATTGAGACAATTTTTATTTTTGTTTCTTTTCTCCACATTAAAAAACGACCCTGGTGTCTAACTCTGCCCCGTGGGGAGGCATTGTAAATAGGAACAATTACCGATTCTGTACTAAGTTCACGATTCCAATTCTTTATAAATCTCTAAATATTTAACTATAAATTATTATCTTGTACCAATTACCGTAAAAACATATGTTAAAAGTGCATATATTTTCTCAACCGTAAAAGCACACTTCTGATGTGATCATCTATAGATTTAAGTTTTACTGGAAGTTTAAATCAATAAATATTCATTATTACTACAAGCAGCAGAATATTTTTCTTAAACAAAAATTAAATAAAAAAGATAATTAAAGGAATCGCTTTTGGCATCGAAAAATAAGCACAATTTTTTCCTATTCTGATACCGATTCCGATATCCCCTCCAAACTTCCGAGTTTTTCGATTCCCGATTCCGATAAATCGTCCCAGCGCTATTGGCAACTTTCACGTGATCCTTCCTGTAAGTACCCGATGTATGTCTAGGGATAATTCTTACTGGAAAGATATCAGTTAAACGAATGCCAACAAAAATCATCTGTATATTATTTAATTGGAATTCATTAGTGAGATGAGTATCATTTATTAATTTTTATTTATTGCGGACTATTATTCTCATCTTTTTCTTAGTTGTTTCACAACGTTTCGGCCAACTATTCCTCTGGCCTTTGTCAGGTGGTAACGGCGACGTGATAGGAACTCTGAATCTCCTGACTGCATCCACTGCAATTACTGCCTTCCATAGTTGTTGTCGTTTCACCACGTTTTGGCCAAGTAAGCCTCTGGCCAGCTTTGGGTAGGATTGAAACCGCTATCTTCAGACAATTCTCACCTGGAACTGTAGAGATTCAACATCTCTATTAACTACATTGTCCAACTATTGTGAAAGTACCTCCCTACTAAAAAGTCCCCTTATTATATACTAGCAGGGAGAACAGGAGTTGCCCGGGACTGAATAAGGATCAACGACTGCTTCCAATACTTTTATTGTCATCGAAATCAGTGAAATCGCCCATTTGCCAATGAAATCTATTGATTGCTTCCTGTAGTCGGGGCCAACATTGGTGGACCATGAGAAAGCTTCACGTGGCCCCCTCTCCGCAGTGACTTAGTCCACATTGCATTGTAGTCTACATTGCATTGTAGAGAACTTAATGATAATTTTATAAAATTATTTTATGCACTTGTGATGTTAAGCTGTATAAGGGTGTTAACTTTAGTCAAAATCGGGCTGTTCCTTCTTTAATCAAATATTTTTGATTATCGATACTTCTCAGAGGCATTCAAATACAAAACCTAAGAACATTTCCAGACACATAAAGTGCATTTCGGGTATACAGAGAACAAACTTATACTGATACACGCACAGACAGAGTGTCTTTTATATATAAGTAGATTCGCTAAATGAATAATAGGTCTTTAAAGTTCATTAGGCTTTAAAACTATAGGATATATTCTTTTTTTGTTTGTTTGTTTGTTTTTACTTAGGCATCACCACTTATCAAGGCCAAGAGGCCAGTTGAGGATAAGGGTTAAAGAGTGTACAATAGAAATTGGACAATATAGTAATCGTTAGTAATGGAAATTCGGTAAATTTGTCAACTTATATGGAACGGCTCATCAAGAACTTGTTTACGTTAGACTTGAAGACAACCATATTGTAGTCAGTCGGAAAGCAGGAAAACAGAAGACAATTCCACAGGCGTGCAGTTCTAAGAAAGAAGCTTTGTTCATGGAATGTACATTTAGGTTTAGGCACAGATAAAGAGTGGGGGGGGTATTATTTATAGTGTTTTCAGCTATACGAGTGTTTCTTGTGAAAGTTTGGCGAGGGGGGACCATAGACTGAAGCTCAGTCGAACACTTTCCATGAAAATAACGATACATCAAAGACAAACTCGCAACATCTCTTCTGTGAGATAGAGGTTGCAGGGAAGAGAAAAGGACATCTCCTCAGAGACTATGGAGTCTATTTTGAACTCTATCAAGGCAGGACAAGTCCTTTCTAGCAGCTCCTGCCCAGATGTGGCAACAGTATTAAATCCTTGGACGTACCTGGCTCTTATATAGATTGAGAATTGCATCAGCAGTGAGATATCTACTGGATCGATAGAAGGATCCCACCATTTTTCCAGCAGCGTTGGCAACAGATCTGATGTACGTGTTCCATTTAAGATCCGGAGTAAGGGTCAAGCCCAGAAGCTTGTCAAAACTTGAGGCTTCCTCAAGACGAGAGCCATTCATTTCAATTGATGCCAGGTGTAGATCAGAACGTTGATGATGTAAAGAAAGAAGCTTGGTTTTAGATGCATTAAAAGTAACCAGCCACTCCTTTCCTCACCGTACCACGTGTTGAAGATCAGAGGAGAGAGAATCGGAGAGAACTTGGTCGTTTACTCTCTTAAATGTGCTACCATAAATAGTCGTGTCATCAGCATAAATGTCTACAAATGATGTAAGGATGTGATTTGGAAGATCATTAATGTAGATCAGGAAAAGAGTTGGGCCCAGGATGGACCCCTGAGGAAATCCAGCATTATTACTGTGAGCTGATTTTTGCCCATTAACTATTAGTCTTATGAACCTATCAGAAAGAAATGATTTAATAATTGAGAAGACATTTCCAGCTATACCATAGCTAGAGATCTTGTGAAGTAAACCTTTATGCCATACCTTATCAAAGGCCTTTGATATGTCAAGAGCAATTGCCCTAGAAAGGTTGCCTCCGTCGAGAGATTCGCTAATCCTATGAGATATAACTGTAAGCACATCTGCTGTAGATCTAGCAGAACGGAAACCATATTGTGTGTCACTAAGAAGGTTATTTTTGCTGAGATGGTTGGTTACTTCTCTATTTAACACAGATTCCAGCAATTTACTCATGACGCACAGGAGACTTATTAGTCTGTACTGAGAGGGGGATGAGCGATCACCTGAATTCTTAAATACAGAGCATGATGAGTAGATTTTCCAGGGTGATGGGAAGCTATTCTCCTTAAGACAACGTTTAAACAGTTTTGTAAGTATGGGTGCTATTTCTGGTTGAAGTTTTTTGAGTACTATAATTGGAATACCGTCAGGGCCAGTTGCTTTACTGGAATCAAGGTTTTTGATTAGCTTGGCAACATCACGTACAGATATATGTATATCACATAACATGTTTTCAGATACAGGAGGAAATATTGGGGGTTGGCGGCCTTGGTCGCAAAGGGTAGAATTAGCTGCAAAGTTCTTGGCAAAGAGTTTGGCTTTGTCTGATGCTGACGAGATAACCTCAGGTCCATTGATAATAGTTGGGATAGAGCACCAAACCGCTGCTCAGCTACTTTGGACTTGACGGACTGAGCATACAACTCTCTTGCATTCTTTATTACTTTCTTACAATGGTTGCTGGCAGTCCTGAAAGCGGCTTTAGTTTCCATGCATCTATTACGTTGGAAGCAGTGGAAAAAGTGCGCAATGGCAGCAGCACATTCTGGAGAGAACCATGGCTGGCTGTTAGGTTTTTGCTGGAACTTTTTTGAAGGTATGAAACGGTCTATACCTACAATTAACCATTCGATCAGGTCTGATACTATAGAGGACACATCCTTTTTAAACATGGAGTGCAGAGGTAGATCCGATATAAATGTACAGAATTTATCCCAGTCAGCCATAGTATATCGATATACTGCACGATGGAGAGGTACGTCTGGGGACTTATTACATTTCATTTTTATCTTAATTGATACAACAGAGTGGTCGCAAGATCCAAGAGGAGACAGAACAGAAACTGAACATAGTTCAGGGCAAGTTGTGAGAAAAAGGTCTAGTAGACTTGCATACTGGCCGTCATTGTTGGACACACGGGTGGGTTTGTGAACAATCTGAGTGAGGTCATAAGCAATGGAGAAATCATGACAGAACCTCCCCTCATCATCGGTCTTGTTTGAGTGGGTCAACCATTCCACGTTGTGAACATTGAAGTCTCCACATACGTGAATGTTAGCTGAAGGATAAGCAGATGGGACTTGGTCAATTTTCTCAGATATGCTTTTAAAGATAGTAACTCCGCTGTTGTGGGGCGATAGAGAGTAAATATAAATGCAGTAGTGTGAGCTAGTGCAACCCGGAAGTACATATAGGGTAAGTTAGGATCTTCTCTGGAGATGTCCCTCCCACATTGAAAGCCATCTTTAATATAGGCACATATTCCATGTCCATGACGATCTTGGGGGTCAGATTTAGAAGTTAAGTTAGAGTATCCTTTAATTACGAACTCATCTAGGGAAATAGCCTGACCAATACCAGTTTCGTTTAAAAAATAAAAGGTCTGGTTTAGTCTCCTGTAATTGGGGTTCAACACGGCCACCGAGAGTAAGAAGAAGGCCTGTTAACTGAAAAATGCATGCAGGCAATATAGGTAAGATTTGTCAGACTGCCAATACTATATGAGGGCCATTTGAAAAAGAGCAATAAAACATTTTTAAAAAGAAAAAGGAACGCAGTTCGATTAATACTGAAACTGAACTTTATTCAATATGAAATATAAACATTATCTATGTAAAATTAAATAATTTTAAAGCAATATACAATTTAATACTAATAAAACTGAATTATGAAGTTAGGAAACAAAGAATTTAGAAACATATTAAACACCGACGATGAATAATTTTAAAAGTGAAAACCATCGATAAATAATTTTAAGAATGAAAACAAACGATAAAATACAAAAAATTGAAATCAAACAAATAATTTAAATACAAACAAACAATAAAAGTTACTAGTGCAGAAATATTTTTTTAGTTTAATTTAGAGAAAAATCACATGGGTTGAATGTTATTTTTTGGAACTTTGAAGATTATTCGGACTAATGTTCTCATCTTGTGTGTTTATTTCACAATGTTTTATCATCGAATCTTGACTTCTCCTTTATTACATCCTCAGGCCAAAAATGATGTTCACATACCAAAAACATAATTAAAGAAAACATTCATACCATAATGTAAACTATTGTTAAAATGTAAGAAAAGATAGTAAACAAACATTTACAATAATAATAACAGTGTAGTATCTGTTCTGATGCTACACTTCATTTGTTCTGTCCTCGGTCAGTGGAGGAGAAATAAATTTGAAAAATATATTTTTGACAAATATTCTCATGTAAAAATTATTTGTTTATAATTCTAAAAAGAAACAATTTTAATATATAACGCTCAGTCACGGCTAATTTCATTAATAGCTGCGTGGTGAAAAATTTTCAACCCGACTTTAGTAAAAAGTTAGAACTTTCGGATTTGTTTTACTGTACACATAGATTCGAAAAAGTTGCCACAAAACAAATATAGAATAAATAAATGTTATCAAAGGCAAGATAAGTTACTTTTCTACCTGACTGGATATATTTTTCGTGTTTTTATTCAATGTAACATGTTTATTCAGCTCGATGTATTGGAAAATTTTAAATGGCAGCCGACTCTCTCTTTGAGGCGGTAAGTTTGGGAAAATGAGTTATAAATAAAAAACAGACAAAATACTGTTAGAAACTCGCTCAGTATATGTTACCGTGACATAGGCTGACATATATTCGGCGGGTTTTTAACAGTATTTTGACTGTTTTTTATTTATAACTCATTTTCCCAAACTTACCGTCTCCGAGAGAGAGAGTCGGCCGCTATTTTGAATTTTCCAATACATCGGTAAACACTGTATGTTTTTTCGAGCTGAATAAGCATGTTACATTAAATATAAAAACTAAAAACATATACAGTTGGGTAGAAAAGTAACTTATCTTGCCTTTGATAACATTTATTTGTTCTATATTTGTTTTGTGACAACTTTTTCGAATCTATGTGTACAGTAAAACAACCCCGAACTTTCAAATATTTGGACATACTCAATGAAAGGTTTTATTTATTATTAAAAAATAAACATTTTGACAAATATTCTCATATAAAAATTATTTGTTCATAATTCTAAAAAGAAACAATCAATTTTAATATATAACGCTCAGTCACGGTTAATTTCATTAAGCCACGTGGTGAATAATTTTCAAACCAACTTTAGAAAAAAATATAGAACTTTCAAATATTTGGACATACTCAATGAAAGATTTTACTTATTAAAAAACATTTTGACAATTATCCTCATGTAAAAATTATTTGTTTATAATTTTAAAACCTAAAACAAAATTAAATTAAATTTTCAATCTTCCTGATAGACTTTTCCGCCTTATAAGAAAATAAACAGCTAAAAATATCAACATCATATTTATAGTATTGTTTCTGTAATTTATATTAACAATGTTATCAAACGTTATGAAAGTACTTTAATTTATATTAACAATGTTATCAAACGTTATGAAAGTACTTTAATTTATATTAACAATGTTATCAAATGTTATGAAAGCACTTGAATACAGTTCTAATTAAATTCACGTTTAATTATTAACAAATAACATTACTTACTTTACTATATTTGATTGGAATAAAAGATTTTCCCTTCTAATGGCACGTATCCAAATTGAGAAAATTTAGAAAAAGAAAATATATGTACTTTGGGGCCTTTTGGATAATTTCCTCGGCAATTTGTAACAACGCAAGAATACACCATGTTAGACAGCAAACTGAAAACTAGACGAAACTGCTGCTGATAGCCTAGATCATATCCTACAAGTGAATCTTATAGTGACGTCACGCTGTCATGTGCATCGGCCTTCTTTACTCTCGGTAGCCGTGGTTTCAACCTCTGGAAGGTTAGAACGTAGGCCCTTGATGTTGGAGAAGGAGACATGGTAGGGGGTCTACGATGGAAGTTGGGGAACCGGGTTTAATCGTGTATTTTTTTTATTGAAACTTGTCATGATGGAATTTTGGAATTTGTGGACTAGGTCGTCAGACTTGCTTAGAGCAGGACAGAGAGGGGAAACTAAGAGAGAGAGAAAGAAACGAAAAAATTTTTAAAATATCTTTTATTCCCAAGTCCTTCGTTGGAAAATTTCTTTGCTTCTAAATCAATTAATCTTTTGCAATTACTCCATTAGTTTTCTTCCAAGAATATAATTCACAATTTTCTTGATTGTTCGAATATTTCATCGCTGTCTGAATTATGACAAGGCCGCTTACATGGCTTCATAAGTAACTAAATTCACCTCAACTTAAATGTTAATTCCTGATAGCCGGTCAGAAGAGCACTAGCCTGCAAAGCCAGCGTTGATTTAATATCACTTCCTGCACTAAGGATTTCGTACGCATGAAACACCTGTGTGTAAGTATCTATATATTAATACAAAAGCGTGTGTGTTATTTTCTGTGTTACGCTTACATTCGGGTCGTTTAATTGTTATGTACTTCCATTTCTTATAATAAATAATTTTACAAAGAATTCTTCATAAGCTTTGGTTTCGGTTTCGATTATAGCTTATGGTACTCAAGTCATTTATTTTTTTATAAATAATTTTACCAAGAATTCCTCATATGTTTTGGTTTCGATTATAGCTAATGGCACACCAATAATCTATTTTTTTTTTTTAATAATTTTATCAAGAATTCTTCATAAGTCTTGGTTTCGGGATTTCGATTTTAGCAGATGGCACCTTAGTAATCTATTTTTTTTTATAAAAAATTTTATCAAGAATACTTAATAAGTTTTGGTTTCGGTTTCGATTATAGCTGAAGGAACTAAAGTTATATATATAACTATATATATATATATAACTATATATATAAAACTATATATATATATAACTATATATATATGTGTATATATAACTATATATATAACAATATATATATAACTATATATATAAATATATATAGTTATTTATATAACTATATATATAACTATATATATATTTATATAACTATACATATACATAACTATATATATAACTATATATATATTTATATAACTATATATATATATATATATATATATATATATATATATATATATATATATATATGTGTGTGTGTGTGTGTCAGGTTGATGAACTGAAGTCATATATTTTTATTTTTAAAATTTTTGGTGAAATCGCAACTTTATAATATATAAAAATCGATAGGACATTAACAGTATAATAATATATACGAAATATGCAAGGATTAAAATATCATATTTAAGCGTACTTTACGATCGGTATTTGCCGGGCGTTCGTGCTAGCTTAAATAAATACTTTTGCAGTTTTAACAAAAATGCTACAATAATATCAGAGTGTCTCCATTTATACTGAATATCTACAGAATGCCAACATTAATATATTACATATAAATGAGTTCACTGTGGAATTTCCACAGGTTCGGCTATTGAAAATTATTAGCGTTCATCGAAAAAATATTATATACATATGTGTGTGTGTGTGTATGTGTGTGTGTGTCTCTCTCTCTCTCTCTATATATATATATATATATATGATTCCCTTTAAATATAAATTATATATATATATAGTCATCCACATAGAGTACTGTCTCGCCGTTTCACAACTCATCAGTGCGGCTTGACAAGCAACGACCTCCTAATATGGCAATGGTAATTTGTATATCACTTCCCTATATGCTCCACCTAAGATAGGGAGCATTATAGTATATATATATATATATATATATATATATATATATATGTATATATATATATGTATATATGTATATATGTATGTATATGTATATATATGTATATATGTGTATATATATGTATATATGTGTATATATACGTATATATGTATGCATATATATGTATGAAATAAAATGGAGGTGGAAGGACCTGGATACTCAACGTTTCGCCCGATTTATGCGGGCTTCTTCAAGAGGGATGGTCATTGACGAGAGAGTCGGAGGATTGGGGCTATATATAATGATGGGGGAGAGCAGCGTGTTTTCCTTATGTAAATTAGATGTCATATATACATGCATATACATTTTATGAGAGAAGAACTAATTAGAGTAAACTCATTTTATGAGAGAAGAACTAATTAGAGTAAACTAGTGTAGTGGATTACGTCTAAAAGATAAAATATCGTAGAGATTAAAAATTGTGTTTGGAAATATAGCGGTGATAGATTAAATAAATAAAATGACACGAGATTACGAAAGAATCGTTTTTTTTTTGTTTTTGTTTTTTTTTAAATTAGAAATAATTGAATTGGGATAAAATAGCGCAGTAACTTAAAAGATGGTATCTAAAAATAAGAATAGGAGGTGATAAAATGGAGTCTAAAAATAGATAATGATAAAATACAGTAAATAAGTAAAATAAAAATAAAATTAAGTGAAATTACGAATTTTTTTTTTTTTTTTTTTTTCGCGTTTAACCGGTGTCTAAGTTGTTTTCTTTGATAATTATTTTCGACAGAAAGGGAGCAACGTGGAAAAAACCTTTTCTTTGCTTAATTATTTTGCTGGAATGGGAGATTATAGCTGACTCAATTAAACGTCGTGTGGATCTGTTATGTATGTGTTTAAGGAAAGTTGCTTTGTTAAAATCAAAATGGTGGTCGTTTTCCATGATGTGACAAAATATGGCGTTGAGTGTATTGTTGTTTTTTACATCTCTTTTGTGTTCATATATTCTTTTATTTAAATTACGTTGAGTTTCTCCTACGTATATTTTTCCACAATCAAGGCAGGGTATGGAATATATTCCGGCTTTGGTGTTAATGTTGGTGTTAGTTATAATTTTACGTGTTAGATCCCTAATTGTTAAAGAGTTTAGTTTTGTTATTTGAATGCCTGTCTTATTTAGGTTCTTATATATTGTGTCGTTGTTTTTATTAGTTGGTAATGTTAATTGTCTGTTGTGTATCTGGCTATTTAAGGAATGGTCTCGGTTTCGGTTATGGTAAATTTTTAGTGCTTTTCTTTTTGTATTTGCCAAAAAATGTTGAGGGTATTGCAAGTTCATGAATGTACGTTCGATATACTCAAATTCTTCCACGGTGTATTCTTCACTACATATTCTCAGGGCCCTAAGAAAAAATCCTATTAGAATACCTCTTTTTACTTTATCATCGTGATGAGAGTAAAAGTGTATGTAATCATTTTTATTCGTGACTTTCCGATGGACTTTAAAACTTAGATGATCATTGTTATTTATGATGTTGATGTCCAGAAAAGGTATGGAGTTGTTATTTTCTCTTTCATACGTATAATTAATAGTGGGTTCAATCTTGTTTAATTTATCAGTGATATTCTCTATTTTGGAAGATATAGGGAGAAAAATTAAAATATCATCAATATATCTATAGTAGGAGGTACCCTTGGGCAATTTATATTTCATGGGTCCGGTTTCGATGAATTCTAAAAATAGACATGCCAAAATCCCACTTAGAGGGTTACCCATGGGCAGTCCAAATTTTTGTTTGTAGCAGAGTCCATCGAATGTGAAATATGTCATGTCAATGCATAAACTTATAATTTTAATTATATTATCTATCGGCAAAGGTAATTTAATTTTTATTTTATTTAAGTGTTTTGAAAGAAGGTTGAGACATTTCTTGGTAGGGATATTGGTGTATAAAGATTCTATATCGAGACTATTCATGGTTTTATTTTTCATATCTATGTTTTTTATCTTATTAAGAAGGTCGCCAGAGTTTCTTATATGGGAATTGCTAATTGTGCCCAATAATGGCGTTAGGAGTTTTGTGATCGCTCTTGCTATCTTATGGGTGGCACTGCCAATGCCAGAGATGATTGGGCGTATTGGATTATTATTTTTATGTGTTTTGGGTAAACCATATAAGGTCGGGATTTTAGGATGGTATTCTATATAGGTAGTCCATATTTTATCATTATGTATTAATTTCTTGTAAGATTTGTTAAGTTTGTCAATTTCTTTATGTATTATTTCGGAAGTAGTTTTTTCATATGTGTGTTTATCTTGTAATAGTTGAAGTATTTTATTTTTGTATTCAGTTGTTTCCATTATTACAATCCCCCCACCTTTGTCAGCAGGTGAGACGATAATATTATGGTCGTTAGCAATGTGTGATAAGGCATTTATGTATAGTTTTGGTAGGGTAATATCCCTGGTTTGGGCGGTGGTCGTGGATATTATACCCTGGATGAAACCTTTCATAAAGTCGGTATCTTCGTGTTTATAGTTTCGAGCGATTGTGTTGGTTGTTATCTTTGGATAGATTCCCGTTGCAAATTTTAAACCAAGGCTGAGGGCTTCTGTCTCGGTGTTTGATAGTGGCCGGTTTGTAAGATTTTGTATGAGTTTTGGTCGTCCAATAGAACCCCATTTGCTGTTGGAGATTAGATTGGATAGTTTTTTGTTAAGTTTTCTGTTGTGGGTAGAGTTGAAAGATATAATCCGTCGTTTAATTTTAGAGGTTGTATTCCTAGAAATAGAGTGGTTCATGTGTAGATCGTCTGCTAGTGATTTGGCAATAGTTCGTAAATAAGTTGCTTTGTTTCTAAGAGTTTGTGCCGCATAAATCGGGCGAAACGTTGAGTATCCAGGTCCTTCCACCTCCATTTTATTTCATATCGTCGGATTTAATCCAGCTCAACAATCATACTGTCGGAATGGAAGGACAACTTTACAAAAGAAAGCTGCGTAAATATACTAACACACTGATCGCAGCTCACTCCAACGCAAACAGGAGTTCTTTCTTACAACGATGCATTGACGAGAAGGTCATTCCCAAATGTACCAATAAGATCTTCCAATCCTCCCACCATATTTTCCCTGAACACATTTAGCAGTATCTAAGCACATCAGCACAAACTCTGTATATATATGTATGTATATATATTAATATGTATATATATAAATATGTATATATATATATATATATCCTTTGAGATTTGAAAAAAAATCACAGTGTGAGGGAAAATTTACTCGTCCCAAAATATTTTTACTTTATGTCTTTGTTTCAGTCAATAATAGTAAATAATTTTACAACAATTCAAGAAATTACCGTGTGTATAATCTAACAAGAAAATATTTGTTTAACTCTTGTAAATCAACTATTTTATTACTACAAACATTTCAGTAAATATTCAACAAAACGTTAAAATACAACAACAGTTTCTTTATATAGCATCATTCATATTATTGTTCCATAGAAATAAGAATCATTTCTTCGGATGCTTGACGAAACGATGCGTTTTTTTCCTCTTTCAAATGTACGTCTTTACTTTTGTAAGCATGAAGTGTATGTAGTTGTAGCGTCTAAGAATTTTTTTCCAAATCAATTTCAAAATCAGAGAGCTAAATGAAGGCGACATTTTGACTACATGCTGAATGTGTCAATTTGACCTCTTTTGACATTTAGCGTGACCACTCTTTTTTCAATACGATATTCCAACGGTTTCACAGCTAGAGATGAAAGAATTCACAAATGATGAGACATATACTATTCTAAGTCGCCGCATATTTGAGGGTCGTAAAATAAATGAGTTTTCCCCGTTTCTTTATTCAAAGAAATTTTATCGACTGGCGAGCGAGTGATTTACGACTTTTAGACGCCCAAGAAATTTCCAATCGACTGTGGCGACCGGTCGTGTAAAATCTGAAAGGCTGTATATATATATATATATATATATATATATATATATATATATATATATATATATATATATATATATATATATATATACTTCATTTACTCACATAAATTAATATACGAAAGTATAAATTTATGTGTAAACTTTAAGTATTTACTTCAACAGTGCTCAATACGATATATCTACGCTAAATAGCAAACACAAAGGAACGGGTCAACCGGAAGTCAAATGGAACTTTGTCCTATAAGTGCCTGCTCATTGGCTGATTAGGAAGGGTGCGGTGGATACTAGAAAGCTGATTGGCTAACAAAAAAAACTCAATAGAAGGTGCGTATATAAAAACGCAAGACAAACACAAAATTCTCACATAAGCTTGAAGAATCCTAGAGTGGATGAAACGCGGAATATCCAGTGTAGCTTAATCGCCATATATATAAGTTACTACATATATATATATATATATATATATATGTGTGTGTGTGTGTGTGTGTGTGTGTGTGTGTGTGTGTGTGTGTGTGTGTGTGTGCGTATATATGTATATATATATATATATATATATATATATATATATATATATATATATATATATATATATATATATATATATATGCAGTATTTTAAATAATTGGAGAAACGTAAGTAGTAACGGCTATGTAGAAACATATCAACTTCATATTTATTAATTCAGACTATGGTGCAATTAATTGTACAATGTAATATTTATAAGCTACTAATAATAAAGTTTTTAGTTCTAAAACGACAAGAGGGTTATTATCAACTGCATTCTCCCATAAACCACGACTGCCCTTTTTCATTAGATTCGCTTTCTATTTTCATAAATATATTTATTTATTTCACTAAAATCTTTATGTATTTGTTTATTTGTTTTTATATAGCCGAATTCAGATCTTAGTTGTTTACTGCACGTCCATGTATTTCGACTGCATTACTTTTCACGAAACCTTTTCGTTTCGTTTTGTTTCGTCTCCTCGGGGCACATTCCACTTTATTCATTTGTTACAAATGCATGCATTCGCGTCGCGACGCTTAGGATTTGGTGAGGTGAGCGTTTGACTGGGAAGGGCGACGCGGTTCAAACAAATAAATGTGTTAATTATTAGGTTTGATATTAATTGGCGGTTTTCCAGTTGCCTAATTGCAAAATGGAGTTATTCATTTACCTTGTATTGAAATTGGTATTGTTCGAGTTGACGACGGAGATTTTCAGCAGGCCTCTTTATTTTCAATTTTTTTTTTTTTTTTTTTTGCATGATTTTATTAGAAGAAATATTGAAGCAAAATTTTAAATAAACAATATGGGATATTTTTTAAGAGTTTCTGCTATTTTGATTATTCGGACTACAGTTCTCATTTTGAGTGTTATTCTGACAAAGTTTCAGCCGATATAACCTCCGACCTGTCACGTAACGGATAAAGTACTAAAGAAATTCAATACGTAATAATTTTCTGGTGATTAAGGGTTCGATTCTCCGTGTAGACAATACTAAAAATACAATTGCGAATATTTCAAATCTGGGTCTGGCTGACGGGACGAGAGCATGATACCCTCATGGATTAAATAAAGGGTTCCGTTCGAAATTTTGTACAGAGTCCTGAGATTGACACAAATATTCTCGAATTCGACAAGATAGGCCTGAAAGAGGGTGCTTATCTCGGCATTGTTTTCGATCAGTCTTGGGTCTCTTCTTGCCACTGCACCCAAGCAGTACCGATTCAAGAGAGGTGTGGTTGGAGATTACGCAACCCTTTCCTTACAATTACACTTTATTGTCTTTTGAGACTGAATGGTAGCATCGATCGGATAGAATACTTTTACAATAGTTTATTTCAAGTAGGTGAAAAAAGATTGTTTCTCTTTAATGGAAGACACAGTGAACGTTAATGAAATCCGGTAACGATTTATGATTTAAGAGAGAGTAAATGTGAAAAATATGTTGAGTCTATTTCTTTTCACATTTCGTTATGTCTATCTTAGGGTCGCATTTTTTCTTTTCTTTTTTCTGTATTTAAAAAAGAAACTAAATATCCAGGCTAAATAGAACACACACAAAGGAACAGGTCAACCAGAGGTCAAATAGACCATTGTCCAATAAATGCATGCTCATTGGCTGATAGGAAGGGCGCGGTGGATACTAGAAAGCTGATTGGCTAACTAAAATCTCAATAGAAGATTCGCATATAAAAACGACAAACAACCACAGAATTCGCGCATAAGCCTGACGAGTCATAGAGTGGATGAAACGCGGAATATTCAGTGTAGCTTAATCGCCGTATACATTTTATAACTTACTATATATATATATATATATATATATATATATATATATATATATATATATATATATATATATAATTTGTGTATATATATATAATGCGTGTATATATATATATATCTTTATATATATATATATATAAAATGAATCAATGACAAAAGTCTATATTCCAAATTGCATGATGTTGACATATTATAATTTATTCCTTTAATTCAGTTTATACTTACAATTCTTTACAGTATCTGTTTCGTAAGTACAACATCAATCAATTATTATATCAATCATTGAATCTACTTTGACCTTAACTCATCAGAAGAAATAGCAACAATCAGATGAAAAAATAATTTAATACAAGCGGAAATTAAAAATTAATTGAAATTAATGGAATTTGTTAATAAGTATATGTGGTTTTTAGTGAATTTCTTTCTAAAATTCAAAATGGCGTAATGAAAGAAAACTATAATATATTTGCATCTTCTTTTCAATTTTCAGATTTTTAATCATGTTCAAACGCATTTTATTTCTTTTTGGTGGATTGATTGTTATTATTTCTTCTGATGAGATAAGGGCAAAATAGATTGATTGATTGATTGATTAATTGATTGATTGATTGATTGATATAATAATTAAGTAAATGATTTCGTGCTACGGAACAGATACTGTCAAGAATTGTAAATTAAAGGAATAAATTATAAGATGTCAACATCATGAAATTTGGAATATAGTCTTTTTCATTCATTCTTTATATGCTCTGTAGTTACATTGAGCTTCTTAAATAAAGATTGGTATATATAAGAAGGAAATATAAGTGAATAAAGAATATTCCACAGAAATATTATATATATATATATATATATATATATATATATATATATATATATATATATATAAAAGATCTTCTTGAAAATTAATTCAACTTTTCAAAAAGACATAAAAACGTGTAAAGAAGTATATGCATAATTTTTATTTATCCGACAAGGAGTAAAAATAAACTTGAAAGACCTTATTCCACGAAGTTTAGAAAAAGGCCATTCTTCTCATCAGAGAAAAGAGGTTTGCAAAATATACAATAAATTTTGCAGGTTACTGCATTAAAAGAAACTAAAAATATGAATTGAATTATATTTGCATAAAAATTTTTTTGATAGCTAGTGAAAGTTTATAGAGATTCATAATGATTATGAAAGGAGGAACAAGGAAAAAATATGAAAGGATAAATGGAAAATAATGAGACAAGCTACCACATGCAAACATTTAGACGACCCATGTAAATTATGCCTCCATGAAAAATTTGCTATCCTGTACTTTAAAGAACCTCAAAATCTATTAAACTATAGACGAGAAATAGCAAACAACTGTGTTCACAAAATAAAACTTACTCTAGGATAGCGATACAAAATAGCTTTAAAACTAACAATAACAATAGAAAACAAACAAATAAAATAATTATATAAGCATGAATATACATAAACGATCACACATATATGTATATATATATGTATATGTATATATGTGCATGTATGTGTGTACACATAGGTATATTTATATATATAAAAAAAGGAAGGAAAAGATCTACCTTAAACCACTAACCTAGTTCTAAAACAGATCCTTTGTTCGATAAAATGCATGCTCATTGGCTGATAGGAGGGGGCGCGGTGGATACTAGAAAGCTGATTGGCTAACTAGAAATCCTCAACATATATAAAAACAAGAAGCAACCACAAAATTCGCGCATAAGCCTGACGAATCCTATAGTGGATGAAATGCAGAATATTCAGTGTAGCTTAATCGCCATATATATTTTATAAATTACTATATATATATATATATATATATATATATATATATATATATATATATATATATATATATATATATATATGTTAGGACTGTATGTGCTCTTCGCCTATTTAGGTATTGTTTCCAATCAATGCTTACTCAGGTGAGGTGTGATTGGAAATTGCGGAATTCATTCCACAAAAAATTCATGCGGTATAGTGGGTATCGAAAATTTGTCAAAACTGAACGGAAGCTACAAATACATGATATACGTCATAAGTGTTTATCAAAAAATAAATAATACAGAATATTTTTAAAGGCGGCGAACTTTAAATTGACAAATCTATTTTCTCTAATTGCAGATTTATCAACTATCGGTTATTTTGAGTTCATCTTGGTTTGGCAATTCAACATGAAAAGATCACACACAGGCAAGCGTTTACAAATTGTAATTGATTTGATCAATTTACTGAGATAAACATTTGATGAATAAATAATTTCACGAAATGGACGTGTCAACTGACCATCTGCTTCGTGCGATTTAACCCCATTAGATTATTTTATTTGCGCATATGATAAAGCAGACACACTAGATCACTTATAAGACAACATTGAACGGGTTATTGCCGAAATACAGCCTAATTTAATGTGTAGAGATTAGATCTCTAGTTTACGCTATGTACGCGTGAGTCGCGGGGCCATATGTCTGAAATGGTATTTAAATTATAAATGCTAAAATGTAAAGTTTGGAATAAATTACATTTTCATAATAAAAATATTTTTCTGTGATGCATTTTAATTTAATGTTCGTCGCCCCTCAAAACAGAACGCTTTATATAGCTGTTGAAATAAATTAAGTAGTAAATCAATCAATCAATTAATTAATTAATTAATCAAAACAAGGCATTAATTAACACACCTTCAGGCTGAAGGTTCGCTGATTTAAAGGCTAGCATTATATTTATTTTTGCAAATCTTTTGTCGAATAAGCGCTCCTTTATTCTAAAGGAAATGCGTGGTTGTTTCATCAGTCGTGGTAAGATGCCAATATTCAATCTGTATTTCTTAATTACTTAGGCTTATCTTTATATCTCTTCATCTTCTCTTCTTTCTTTTTTTTCTCCTTGTCTTCATCCGTCTTCTTCTCTTTTTTCTTCTTTTTCTTATCTTCCTTCTTCTCCTACTTCTTTTTCTTTTACTTCTTTATTCTTTTGTTCTCATTATCCTTGTTCAATTTCTCCTTCTCTTTATTCTTCTTCTTCTCTATATCTTTCTTCTTATTATTCTTCTTTTTCTTCTATTTCTTCTTATCATTCTTCTTCTTTTTTCTCGTTGTCCTTCTTATTTTTCTTCGTCTTCGTTTTCTCCTTACCCCTCATCTTATTCTTATTCTCCTCATCCTCTTCCTACCCCTCCTCTTCGTCCTCTTTCTTCTTCCCTTTCTTTTTCTCCTTATCCTAGTTCTTATTTTTCTCACCCTACTGTTTCTTCTCAATTTTTTTCTACTGCGCCTTATTCTCACCGTTTATATATCATTTTCTCCGTTTTTCTTAGATTTTATTTTGTATTTCGTTTCGTTTTTATCGAATATTCTTTGTTTTCATCATTTCCCCTTCATGTTTCTGTTTCCTTTTTTTGTCTACAATTTATACATCTATATATCTATAAAAGTGAAATTGTGATCCTGTTTTTGCGATTCAATTGAACCGGAAGTTCTAACTGAGTTGAATCGGTTTTATTTATAAAAAGCTTTTTGTTAATTAAAAATAGGAGTATAACAAAATAAGCTTGCCATTAAAATTGTTTTTTTTAATACAAATATTTTTAACTTTGCCATTATAAGCCGTTGAAAAAGGGATAATACGCAAAAACATTTTAATTAAAAAAATACTATTTTAAATTGTGTACACTTTACAGAGTAATAAAAAATATACAAATATATTTCTTTTAAATTTTACAGATTAAATAAATTTTATGGGCTTTTTCCGCAGGCAAACAAATGAAAAACATTTTTTAAATACATTTTATTTACAATTTTTTAATAATTTATTTTTTCATAAAAATAAAAACCTTGAAATTTACTTGGTTGCACACGATGGTAAAGTTAGGAGTTTTCCATCTAAAAATGGTTTTATTGGATGACAGTTTTATTTAAAATTTAAAAATGTGTTTATAACAAAACTTTGTAAATACAATATAGAATAAAAAAGTTTACATGTTTGTACTATGAGCAAACAAAAACATTTAAAGATACATAATTTTATTTACAAATCTTTTTACAGCTTTTTATATAAAAACAAAAACAAACTTTGCTATTTACTATTTGCTTATTATAAAAACGGTTTTACTTACAAGCCCGTTTTGTTATTGCATATTTTAATTATAAAAAACATCAAGCTTATATATATATGTATATATATATATATATATATATATATATATATATATATATATATATATATTTACCAGTGGTGAAAAAACCGGACTAGAGTGCTCAATGTGTAGTCAGAGCAGTATATAGGAAATTTATTACTGTGAGTCCAGAATGAGTTTACAAATTGTTTCAGCTAGAGGAAAATCCTCAAACAGGAAAAATCCAACTAGCATGACGATGCTAGTTGGATTTTTCATATATATATATATATATATATATATATATATATATATATATATATATAACTTAAAAACATTTCTAACTAAAATGTATTTCAAAAATAAAATTTTCTCTCTTTTCTATAGAAAAAAATGTAAATATTTTTTATTCTGTAAAGTTTAAATACTACAAAATAAATAAATTTCAAACTACATAAAAACACAAACAAAATAAGCCATATAGGTGAAAAAATAATACTAGTCGCGTTGGTAGCTTTACGGGTAAAAAGTCAAAACACTTTTAATTAAAAAAAAGTTTGGCATATTGTATATTTTTTTCTACTTAAATCGCATTTAAGGTGGAGATTTATTTACAAGAACACATTACACTTTTTAAGAATAATAATAATAATAATAATAATAAAAACAAAACATTTGTAAACAAGCCTCTTAAAAATGCTTATATGAATATGGGGACAGTTATCGACATTAAGCTTCAGGATTATATATATATATATATATATATATATATATATATATATATATATATATATATATATATATATATATATATATATATAAAGCTGAACGTCTCTGTGTGTGTCTGGTCACGAACAGGCTCCTATACGGTTGACTATTATAGAAAACTGATCACATATAATGATAGAAGATGTTTTGAGACACAGGAATGGGTATGTTTGATCTGGCATAATGATGATTCATTAAAATTGTGGCGTCTGCGTACGCGTCTGGTCCACAAAGTATGGAAATAAAAAATATAAAAATTAAAAAAAAAAACGTTTACAAGTCTTTTTGATATAGATGTACATAATAATACTTTGATACGTATGTTTTAACTGAAATAGGGATGGTACAATAAAATTGTGGGGTCTGCGTTCGCGCCTGGCCTCCATAGAATGGAAATAGGCACAAACTTTAATAAAAGCTTTCCATATCTATCTGCGTAAGTATACTTTGATAATTATGTTTCAGCTTGAAGAAATATGGAATAATAAAATTATGGGGTGTTCGTTCGCGCCTGACCTCCATAGAATGGAAATATGTCACAAAGTTTAACAAGGTTTTTAAATATAGATCCACAGAATATTGTGATAAGTGTTTCAGTGTGAACAGGTATGGTATAATAAATTATTGGGTTTATCTATTTAATTTTTACTTTCATCCTATTTTGCTTTGGTTTTGATACCCCCAAATTCGAAGCTATCTCTTTACAACCCTTCTTTTTCATAACCTATCATACTTCCATAAATCCGAGTCCATTTTCTGTAGGCTGTTTTTGAACCCAGTCAACGACGGGTACTTTTGCTAGTATATATATATATATATATATATATATATATATATATATATATATATATATATATTATCGCATAGAAAGAAAAAATAAACGTATTCTTGTTAACGTGTATCGATAATATTGAGTAGAAATGACTTGGGGGTGCTGCAGTCCCACAGCTCCAGGCACGAACCGCCACTGGTCTAAACATTTAAAATTTTACATGAAGGGTATTCAGACATGCAGCAAGCTTTTTAATCAGTTTTAGGGCGAAAATTATTTCTGCCAATAGGTTAAAGTTGAAAGAGTTGACCTTGCAGACTCTGCCAAACTTCTTCGCCAATTTTGGTTTTAAAGCCTTTAAATTTTATATGTAGGTTACCTGGACGTGTGTCAAACGTTTTGATATTTATACACATATGCGCATGAAGTTATGAACAAGGGCTCAAGCAAAGCCGGGCTGAACTGCTAGTACACTAAAAAATTTTGACCCGCGAGATCTCTCTTTAGCTTTTTCGGTAATACCTATTTTGAACTAACTTCATGTTTAGCGTTGCTGTTCATGATGGCCGTATATACAGCCGAGTACAACTACCATATGGTGATCGTGAGAAATAACAATACCCAATTCTCGACTAAGATTTCAATTTCAACGATCTACTAATAAAATCCAAAACTAATTTAATTTAATAATATATAAAACAAATACATAGTTTTTTTTATTTATTTATTTAATTATGTGCGGACTATTTCCCCATCTTTTATAGTTCTTGTTTCAAGATGTTTCGGCGAACTATTCCTCTGGCCTTTGTCAGGTTGTTTACCGCGACGGGATAGGAATGCTGAATCTTTAACTTTATCTTCAGTAATTACTGCCTTCCATAGTTGTCGTCGTCTCACCACGTTCTTTGCCAACTAATCCTCTGGTCGGTTTTGGGCAGGATTCTAACTGTTATTTTCAGGCAATGCTCACTATTGGAACTATCCCGTCGCGGTAAACCACCTGACGAAGGCCAGTGGAATAGTTCGCCAAAATGTCATTAAAACAACAACTATAAATATGAGGATAATAGTCCGCAAATAACTAAATAAAATATACAAATTACTCATCTCAAAAAGAATTCCAATAATCAAATAAATACACAGTTATACTATGAATTAGTTCAGTGATAAGTATTCTAGTTTATCTATGTAATATACTGCTTGTCCCTTCCTTGGTTAGTCTGTACATTACTTTGAAAAAAAGGCCAAATACAATTTTTGAAAGCAAAACTGCTTTAAAAAAAAGGCCAAATTCGCAAAATTTCTGTTTAAAAAGGCCAATTTGGCAAACCTCGACAAGAATATGGGAGTGACCTTCGCTCGATGTAGCCTCGTTTTCGAATATCATTATAATTATGCATGAACATTGTTGCAATGATGTACGAAAGGAACTCGTAGTAATTTCGACGTGTAGCGGTTCTTCATTGCAGAAAGAAGTCAGCGAAACTTTACATTAAAAAAGGGGCAATTCAAAAGAAACAGGGTAATAAAGAACTGTCTGCCAAGAGGTGTTGAACTAAATGGGTAAATTAAAGATTGTCTCTTACAATGTGATTTTATTATTTTTATTGAACTATGTAGCACAATATTGCTTTCTGTATTTATCAGTATTTATTAATATTTATCTCATTCGGGTAAGTCCTATATTTAAATATACAATGAACACTATAAATGTTAATTAACTAATATTTGCTGCGTGTTCTTGATTTTTTTTTCTTGTCTAAAAAATCTAATTTTTGCGCTATGCAGAATAATATCAGCTTTATCAAAACATTTTTTTTTTCAATATATTTCTCATTTCGTGGAATTTCCACGGACCCTGATAGTATTAATGAATTTTTGACACGACTTAACCAGTGAGTGGGTTTTCCTCGCGTCAACGTAATTTTCAAAATTGCACATTTTTTTGTTGTTACAAAAATCGAATATTTGAATAGCATAACAATCAAACAATATTAAAAATCTTGTTAAAGAAACAATAATTTTGTCGAAGTCTAATAGAATTTATTTCAGTTTCTTATCCATCTATGTTGGAATACAACGACCAATTCATTAATTTCTATAAAATTATTTCAACAACGGCTTATCACTTAAATGGTTTGTGTTGTTGTGTTGATAACACGTAGCATCAGTTCGTTATCTCTCCTCTTCGTTGCTGTTGTCGGTTTCGTTTTGATAATAGCGACTGTAAAAGTTCTTAAAAATGACAGCATAAAATCATTAGGGGTTAACAATGCTTTCAGGGATTTTCTTTTTCTTTTCCGTTTACACAGATAATACCATATATGTGCACGGGAAAAAAACGCGTCACAGCATGACGGCTCTCTTGCAGCTTAAGAAAAAAGGGGGAGATTTCGGCTACTTATCTGTTACGTATCGCTACTGACTTCCTTGAGCTAGATAGAAGCAAAGTTCTGAAACTGTTCTATCCTCGGTCAGTGAGCGAGAAGGAGGAGAAGAAGAAATAGAAGGAGAAGAAGAAACAGAAGAATAAATACGAGAATAAATAGAAGAAATAGAAAAATAGAAGAAGGAGAAGAAAAAGGAGAATAAATAGAAGAAGAAGAAGAAGAAGAAGAAGAAGGAGAAGGAGAAGAAGAAGGAGAAGAAGAATAAATAGGAGAAGAGGAAAAAAGAGAATAAATAGAAGAAAAAGGAGAATAAATAGAAGAAGAAAAAAGAGAATAAATAGAAGAAGAAAAAGGAGAATAAATAGAAGAAGAAAAAGAAAAAGAAGAAATAAAAGGAGAAGAAGAAGAAGAAGAAGAAGAAGAAGAAAAATCTTTCTAGACTGCGATAATTTTCATTTTCCTCCCTACTCAAAGCGGTCGTTTTTGTAGAATGTTGAATTTTCCTCACGTTAAAAACGGACATTTATCTTTCGTCGTTGTGGGAGGAGGCAAGTAAATAGGAACTTCCTGTTCATGATACAATATCCTGGCATATAGATTTAACTCTAACTTTATCTTTAATGGAATCTTCCATTAGTATAATCTAATGCTTACTCTAATCTTACGCAATAAAATACCGTGTTTAATTTTTTTACATAGCTAAGCAAAATATTGTTACGTTCATATTCGTGAAACTCTACCACAAATGATTCCGTTGGTTGGTCGGTTGTTTGAGCGGATAAATTTTGATATTAATCATACAATAATATAGGGTCCAGTGTTGGGTGAAGGAGTATATCTAGTTCTACATTTAATCCCGGAAAATGCTGGATCTTTTTAGGACCTTAATATAAAAAAAAAGAAGGGAATATTTTGACACGGGACATTTGTGGTTGGTGATATTGAAGACTCACTTCTTGGCAGCATTTAGTAAATATACGAAAGTGTGAGGTTTTTCTTTTCTATTTCTATCCTGGAACAAAGGATTTTTTTTCCTTTCGAGAGACCCAATTTTGTCTGGTATAATATTTAAATCTGCAATGTATAAGGTTCACGACATTTCTACTGCACGAAACAATCTCGAAATGTTCATTTTTATATATATATATATATATATATATATATATATATATATATATATATATATATATATATATATATATATTAAATGTCTGCGTGTGGTTAAACAAACACGCAAACAATAGAAAAAAGTATACTAATTCATTATCATGAAATAGAAATCGGATACTTATTTATACGGGCATAACTGTTCAATTATACAGGCGTATCCTGTCGCATAAGTCACCACGAATTCCATACATATATGTGTATGTGTGTGTGTATGTGTGTGTGTGTGTGCAAATTTACAAATACAAAGAAAAAATATATAAGAGAACCCATACACACAGTATTACTATATATATATATATATATGTGTGTATATATATATATATATCTGTTTCTCCTTCTCTTTCTTCTCTCTCATATATATATATATATATATATATATATATATATATATATATATATATATATATATATAAGCGTTGTTGTTAAATTCAAATTCAAAATGTAAGTTTAATAATCCAATTCAAAACAAATTTTTTTCACAAATACACAAATATTTATTTGTTTATAAATCAACGTACTTTTCGATGTAATCTCGCCTTCATCAGGATAAACGCATTTTTTTAAATCTTATTTATCTCTCGTAGTATGATATATATATATATATATATATATATATATATATATATATATATATATATATATATTCTTTTATCTAATCGCCTGTCTTATACCAAAGGTACTCGAGCTATTTTATGCATATTTATCCATATATAATTTTATACATATTATTTTTTTATTTTTATATATTTAGCATAATATTTTAATCGTATTATTTCACTCGTAAGGAGTTCTCACACAGAGCATCATCAGAGATCGTTTACAAAGATCGATGGCGTTCTCTGGGGCCCGGGTGACAAAAAGTCTCCACAGATTTCCTATAATCCTCACCTCTTTCGACAACCTTTGAAAATGTATTTGCGGTATCGCAACAGTCGGTTGCCGTTGAATTATCGCTGACAATGATCATTGGTCTTCACTGGAATTTGGGTGGCAATAAGCCTCCCAAACGTCCCAGTTCCCTCTGCGTTTGTCTAGTGGAAGTCTGGTAAGTGCTTTCACGTCTCAGTCTTTCCATCCTCCTTGACTCTTCGACTATTTGGTGTAGTAGCAGCCGATACCGGCACTACAAGTTAGTAGTAGTAGTAGTAGTAGTAGTAGTAGTAGTAGTAGTAGTATTTATGTATGTATTTGTTTAAACATGTATTATATGCTAGTTTATATATTATTGAATAGTAAATTGATTTTGTCATTGGAGAAGTTACGTTTTCCACTGGAAAGCCATGAATTTATATCTCGAATCAGCTATATAATAAACAGCTGTTTAACAATTTAAGTTAAGATTTCTTGTTTTATTTTTTTTTATGTCACTTACATATTTGTATTCACTTTTGTGAATTTTATATCGGTAAGTCCGCCCATGCAAGTTCTAAGTCTGCAATCTGCTGAACTTAGCATCCCTAGGAATTTAATTCTAGTACTGAGAAAAATCGTGAAAACGGGCGATAGTTAGAATATGATTGGATGCACGCTTTCGCGCCGTCATCTTTTTCCTGCACGCCACTGGGCACAAGACTCGTATATAAATAAATTCCAATAAATTAACTAACACCATTGTATCCCAATCCTTTGGAAAGAGTCCATAAATCGACTAATTCCAATGCGTGTAATGCTTAACACATCGTCCATTGAGATTGCCTCTCTGGAACCGCATGCAATTATCTATGTATAAATTTAGATCTAAACTTCAGTCGTTTTTATTGCAGTATATATTAATATATCTTTATTAGTTAGGTTACCTCCCTTGTAAACGTGTTATCTCCCTTGCGTGAGTGACTTACACAAAAAAAAGGTTTTGGGTGAAAAAGAAAGTCTCATTTAGTTTTAAGAATAGATCGCTTGGCAAAATATGGTAAAAAAATAAATAAATAAAATAAGCTGGTGAGGAAGTCAATTGATTGAGAGATGAAGCACAGGAAAAAAGATGTCGAGGACGATTACCTTTTTTTTTTTAAACCAAGAAGTCGAATTGGTGAGAGATATGATAATCAAGGTAAAAATATACAACCAAGCGGAAAATACGTCGCCAGGACATACTTTTTCTTTTTATCTTTTATCTTTTTTATTAGACTTTTTTTGCTGTTGTTGTTTTTACTAAATCAAATGCGAATCCCACATATCGTGGAGAGTTGAAGCTGTGCGTGCATTTAACAGGTATATATATATATATATATATATATATATATATATATATATATATATATATATATATATATATATATATATATTAATGAATTCATTCAGAAATCATATATAAAAGTAACACATGTGATAAAACGATATTGTTGTTGTACAAACCTAATAAATATAAATTTCTTATTTTTCCCGATTATCGTTAAGCACGTAAAATTTGCATATATTTTCTCAAACGTAAAAACACTCATATGTGAGGAATGATCTAGAGGGTTAAGTCTTACTTCTAATTTATAGTTAATAAATATTTGTTATCTCATCATTAGTGGAAGATTTTGTTTTAAATAAAATCAAATAAAGAAGATAATTAAGGAATCGATTTTGGGATCGGAAAATAGGCACAATTTTTTTCGATACCGATTCCGATACATACATACATACATATATATATATATATATATATATATATATATATATATATATATATATATATATATATATATATAAAGAGAGAGAGAAATAAAAAAGGAACAAATCGAGTTATGTGTTCATCAACGTTTCGTTTTTATTTTGAGACTTCCTCTGGATGAATGAAATAAAGACAAAACGTTGATGAACACAATTAGGTTTGTTCCTTTTTATTGCTCTATTTCGTCGGAATACTATTTCCATTATTTTCATCACACACACACACACACACACACATACATATATATATATATATATATATATATATATATATATATATATATATATATATATATATATATATAGACACTAGCTTCATCCTTTCATAATCATCAGTGCAGGACAGGAAGTCACGATTGCCGGTGGTCGAGGGATTCGAACCCAGCCGCCTATCTATCTATTAGCAATTGGTGTATTCATTTCTTTTTTTTTTTTTTTTTTTTTTTGTGGACTGTTATTCATCATCTGTATAGTTATTGTTGTTGTTTCACCACGTTTCGACCAACTTCTCCTCTGGCTTTCTTCAGGTGGTTAACCGTGGTGGGATAGGAATGCTATCTTGTTACTGTATCCCCAGTAATTACTGTCTTCCATAGTTGTTGTTGGAAGCGAGAAATTACTAGGGATACAGTCACAAGATTCAGCATTCCTATATATAATATAACATGTAATTGATTTCGAAAAAAGGTCGATTTTATTCAGGGAATCCTAAGTAGGACAACCTCCGGTATGTTTGCGGTATTGTGCTGAATGAGAATCCTAACTAGGACTAGCATAAACAATATAAACAGTACAATGACGAAGATGACCAGAGACCTCCCTCCCCAATTTTTGAGTGGCTTTGTACCTAATTTTTTTTTTTTATTATATTTTTGTACATTTCAGAAAAATAAAAAAATATAACTCAAAATTGGAATAGCGATTCTAGACATAAGGTTTTGTATTATTATATGTTGATTCGAATTTTTTTGTAAAATTGGTGTAGTATTTGATTTTGGGTATTCATAACCAGTGTAAATTAATTTATTAAGTGTTTCTCAATTATTATCGCCTACAGTAAGGATTAAACCTTTACCCCCCCCCCAAAAAAAAAAAAAAAACGGTCACTTAACTAAACCCGAATAACAATCAATTCTAAGTGACAGTCTTTTTTAGTTTGAAGGTTTGACTTTTACTACAGGTGATCATGACTAAAAATCGGAATATTAATTCCCTTGTCCCTTGTCCTTGAATTGCATTCATCTGCAAAAGATCTAGCTAATTTGCATATTTTTTAAAACATTCATTCTAATTAATTCTGTATTAGTTTTTCGGTTTTCTGATGGGCTGATACACTTTAGTTAACTCTTACATGCAATTACATTCATGCAGATATTCTACATGATTTATACTTGCGTAATATTTGAGTAAAAGGTTATAGAAAACACAAACATCTTTCTATATATATTTATGTATGCGTGTATATATTTGTTTTAAAAATTTGCCTGATAAACTCCCCTGTCAGTTTTTAGTCTACAGACATAAAACTTAATATATAGGGTATTCGAACCTATGCGAAACTTTATATATGAGTTTTAGCCGGGAAAAATCGGTGCAAAAGTGTGAAAATTAAAAACATGGAATTTGCCAGGCGAAGGCTGAACAACGACATTACGAATATGCATGCGTAACGTAGTAGCTATTGGTTCATGTTTTAATTTTCAACCTTGCAACAAACATGTCTTCATTGCTGAGGCACTAACGTAAAAAAAAAAAATGTAAATCTTAAGCTGAACGTTTTGGTTTCGATTTTCGGTGGTGGCGCACTAGTTATTTTTTTTTTTTTTTAAACTTTTTAAATCATTACTACATATTGGGTCCAATATAATATAATAATAAATATGTAATATGCATTAATCAAGATATCATATTTAAGCGTATTTTACGACCGGGCAATGTCGGGCACCCTGCTAGTCATTATATAAACAACGAGGTTAATTACTCTCGTAGGGGGAGGGGTATCGTGATCTAATGCGAGACCACAGATTGTCTAACTAACAGCCTGAAATACCGACAACCTTTCTTTATGTTTACTTTCACTGTAAATTATTTTTTTTTCTACATAACCCTTTTGTTATGACCCTTTCCTGGGGCCACAACAGTTCCTGAGTTTGACAAAGATTCACAATTATGTTTTGAAACATTTTAGATGAGGAATCATAATTTGTATTTTTTTTATTATTCAGACGACTGTTCTCATTTTTATTTATTTTTATTTTTACATAGGCGTCACCACTTATTAAGGTATAGAGGCCACTCTATGATAAGGTTTAAAAAGTGTACAGTAATCAATTGGACAATATAGTAATCGTTAGTAATGGAAATTCGGTAAATTTGTTAACTTAAGTGGAACGGCTCATCAAGAACTTGTTTACGTTGGACTTGAAGACAACCATATTGTAGTCAGCTAGAAAGCA
This sequence comes from Euprymna scolopes, assembly GCF_053919585.1. Taxonomy (NCBI): domain Eukaryota; kingdom Metazoa; phylum Mollusca; class Cephalopoda; order Sepiida; family Sepiolidae; genus Euprymna; species Euprymna scolopes. Next base: position 43,629,903 of record NC_136486.1, on the reverse strand, counting down.
GGCAAACGGGAGAGAGTTTCATAGGCGTGCAGTTCTAAGAAAGAAACTTCGTTCATGGAATCTACGTTTAGGTATAGGCACAGATAAAGAGTTGGGGAAATTATTGATGGTGTTTTCAGCTAGACGAATGTTTCTCGTGAAAGTTGGACGAAGGGGGACCAAAGATTGGAGCTCAGACAAGCACTTGTCATAAAAATAACGATAAAGTAAATGTTATTCTCACAACGTTTTGGGCGATGCAATCTTCAACCTTCTTCAAGTGCATCATGGTGAACTCGGGAATCTTTATGAAATTTCGAATGAAATCCTCTGTTTAATATACGAGAGATAGCTTGCCCTCGTTCCGCTAGTCATCGCCAGGCAGAAATCTTAAGTAATTCGAAATGTTATTTTAGTACCGCCGTAATGAGGATTGAACCTACAAAATCGAGAAGACTGACACTTAAACTGATTATTATTTAGCACTCGCATCCGTAGGTGACTATACGAAAGCAAGTTTCCCATGTGGATTAAATAAAGGCTTTCGTTTGAAATTCCGTATGGATTCCCGAGTATGGCCAGATGCACCTGAAGAAGATAGAAACTTACATTTTTTTTTTTTACATAGGAGGCACCACTTATCAAGGCCCGGAGGCCACTCGAGGTTATATAGTGTACAGTAATCAATGGGATAATATTGTACTAATCGTTTTTAATGGCAATTTGGTAGATTGGATTACTTAAGGGGCGGCTCATCAAGAATTTGTTTTTGTTGGACTTGAAGACAACCAACTTGTAGTCAGCTGGGAAGCAAACAAATGGAAGAGAGTTCCAAAGAAAGAAGCTTTGTTCATGGAATCTACGTTTTGATTTAGACACGGATAAAGAGTGGGGAAAATTATTGACAGTGGATTCAGCCAGACTGGTACATCGCTCGAAACGTTGTGAAAATAACATCCAAGATGAGCACAGTAGTCCAAATAATCTCGATAACATTTACAAGTTTGAAAACATTTTTACTAAGATGTCATTACTTATCAAGGCCCAAACGCCACTCGAGGGTAAAGGAGAAATGAGTGTCAGGTGGACGGTGAGACAACACTGTGATGATTAGTAATGACAGTGATGAATTTGATTATCTAAGAGAGCAACTCAACACGAATTTGTTTACATTGGATTTGAAAACGACCATGTAATCAACTGGGAAGCAGTCCTGTCGCATTGTGTTTCACAGACGGTCAGTTCTAGAAAAGAAACTTTGCGCTTTGAAACCTCGTTTCGTTTTACTCAGAGAGAGAAAGAAGGGTAGACTATAGGCAGTGATTTTAACTAGACGAGTTTTTGTTATGAGTATTTTATTGGCGGCGACAATAGATTGAAGCTCGGTCGAGCGCCTGCTATGAAAATAACGATAGAGTAGAGAAAGACTAGTAAGGTCTATTTTTGTGAGAAAGAGATAGTAAGAGAAAGAAAAGAGCGTCGGCCACTAGATTTCAAAGTCGGTTTTGTATTTTGTTGAGGCAAGAAAAGGTGCTCTGCGCCCCCTCCAGGTGTGTTAACAGTTGGCCGATACTTTATGAGAATAACAACCAAGATAAGAACAGTGGTTCAAATAATCCAGATAACTTGTGTTTCTAATCATGTACGATGCGTGGATAAACACGTATGTATACACAGACATAGATTTCACTAAAGTTACTTTCTGAGATTATTCCATAAGCAAAACGAATTCCAACAATGTAATGAAAAAAAGAGCATTAACTTACCAACTCACCTTCTATCGCCTTCTGGGCGTGTTGGCTCAAATCCACGTGGAGCTGGTGGGTTATGTGCTCTCTTCTTCACACGCGCACACCGGACGATGGGGAGGGGGTAACGTATGCTCTGGGAAGAGGAGTAAAGCGGCGGGGCCTAAGGGAATGGTTTTTAGAAGTTGCACGCCGAATATCTCTCTCTCTCTCTCTCTTACACACACACACATATACACATACACACACATACGCACATACTTTCACGCCACATACACACATTCACACCACACAGACACAGACACACACACAGACATACACACTCAAGTGCTGGCAAGAGAAGATCACCTTATTGACTGGAGCAAACTAGCCGCTTCCTGAACTCTGAGGCCGGACCGCCTTTGATCGACGTCCAACCAGGGACAAAACAGGAGCGGCGAGAATTTTCCCAGAGAATTAAGCACAATCAACGCTGATGAATTATTACGAGCAAAAAGTCAAAAAGGCTTTTCTTCCGCGGCCAAATTCGTTGACGGGTGAAAATATCAGCGAAAATGTTTAAAAAAAGAAGACCAAAAAAAAAAAAAAAAATAGAAGCAAAATAGATTCCATCAAATCTGCGTGCTTAACGATTAAAATGCTAATTCAAACTTAAACGTGACAGATGAATCAACCAACGGACAGACGAAGAGACAGAGCCTCCAATGCGCCGACGAATTTAATAATGCTATTTCAAACTTAAGTATCATGGACCGAGGAAAATACTATTTGAAGTGTAAGTTATTTTGTTTTCTTTGATCGTTGGAATTAGGGTAGACTTTTTTGGACAGCCGGCCTTGTAATCTCTTCCTTCCCTATTGGGCTCTTGAAAGGCTATTGAGCATCGTTCATTTATTGCGAATGAAGCAGATGATTATTGTTGCCATTCGTTTCCCCCAATATCTTTCTAGTTAGAATTCTCTCTAAAAATGTATTGAATACTTACTACGTGACAGTTGCAAACATCCTTAAATGAAAATGTTTATGCAGAACGAACTGGATTCTAAATTCGAAGAGCCAGATTGTCAGTCCATGTCGTTAACCACTTGGCCACCATCACTTTCCAGTAGTCGTAGTAGTCGTAGTAGTAGTAGTAGCAGTAGTAGCTGTAATTGTTGTTTAGTATTAATAAACTAAACTGAATTGCAATTGGTATTTTCTCATGTTATTTTCTCCGATTCTTGTTTGGTTTTATTATTATTATTGGCTAACAAGGAACTTTCACACAGGTCATCGGAGATCTCTCCTTGGCAATAACTTGTGATGTTCCCTGGAAGCTGAGTGACAACAAGCCTCATCAAGTTTCCAGTACTCTCCAGTTCTTTCGGTAAATTTTGCAAATGAATTTGCGTTATCGCAACAGCCGCTTTCCATTGATTTCTCACTGGCAGCAGCTATTGGTCTCCACTGGGATTTGAGTAGCAATAAGCACTCCCAAGGTGCCAGTTCTCTTCGGGTTTGTCCAGCGGAGGTCTGGTCAGTACTCTCTCTTTGGTCTTTCCATCCTCCTTGATCCTTGTCGGCTATTTGGTATCACCCTTTTTTGGGGGGTAGTAATGGGACAATGGGAGTGGATGGGGGGTTGATAGCGAACTCAGAGATATGCAGCTTAATCTTCTTGATTCCAACCTGTGGTGTTCCCTGGAAACTGAGTGACAACAATTCTCCCCAGATTTCCAGTACTCTCCACTTCCCTCGATAACATTTGCAAATGAATTTGCGTTATCGCAACAGCCGCTCACCATTGATTGCTCGCTGGCAGCGGCCATTGGTCTCCACTGGAATTTGAGTGGCACTAAGCTTCCCCAAGGTCCCAGTTCTCTTCACACTTGTCCAGTGGAGGTCTGGTCAGTTATCTCTCCACGGTGTTTCCATCCTCCTTGACCCTTCTCGGCTATTTGGTGTTATTCTTTTGGGAGGGGGGCTAGACGGAGCAATGGGGTAACGAGTTTATAGATATGCAGCTTCTATGTTCTTGGTTCCATGTAACGCTTCATGTTTTGTTTCTGCAGTAGCTCATCTGGCCTGCGCATGTGGATCATGTGTATTAGTTTCTGCATTCAAGGGGTTTCCTTAATATTTCAACTGTTTTTATTATTGTTATTCGTTGTATCTTTCCAGCCATTCCTCGGATTCCAATTTCTCCCATTCTTTTTCAAAGTTTTTCGGAAGTGTTCATAGTAACTATAATAGTAGGAGCACTATCATGGTTTTCTTCCTCATCCCTTTCAGCTCTCTGGCTAGCTCTCTGTATTTGATCCGTTCCTCCTTTTCTTGGATATTTATCCTGTGGTTAGTTTGGAACAGCAAAGTCTACGATTTGGCAAGATTTTCCTTTCTTGTTAATTATTATAACATCCGGTCTTCTTGCTTGGATGGGTTTATCCGTTTGTATGTCCATGTCCCATTTTGTGATTTTGTGATTCTCGTTTTCAATTACTGTTGCCGACTTATGCTTGTACCATTTGTCTGTGGGTTTGAGATGCAGTTCTTTGAATGATTCCCAGTGTACTGCCCTTCCCACTTGGTCGTGCACGTTCTTGTATTCCTTTTGGGCTAGTTTGGTACATTCGCTTCTTCTTCTTCTTCTTCTTCTTCTTCTTCTTCTTCTTCTTCTTATTATTATTATTATTATTATTATTTTCTTTTTTTTTTCTTTTTTTTTTCAAACTACCTTTTATTCGTTACTATAAACAAGGCTTTTATTAACGTCCGTGCAAATTCTGAGAACAAATATCAACAGACCGAACTAGAGACGGACTGAGCTTTTCATAGAAATGCCTGGACGGATCAAAAATGAAAAAGAAAAGGAGACACCATTTTTTCCTGGTGGTTTGGTGGGGGGTGTAAAGGTTTGAACTCGGCACTCATCAATGGTCGGTGTAAACAATCTCTGACATGTGATGGGTGGTCAGGCTGTTGGGAGGGTACAATGCGCACTTTGGAACGGGAGGTGTGCATTTGGAAGACGCGTGCGATATTTAGGGGATTTACGTGGTATGGGGTGATTATGTTTGGGGCCAAAGAGCGATCTTTAAACGAGGTTAAATGCATGATATTAATGGATGCATCAAGGGTCGCGTGATAGTGGGTGGATCAAGAGTGAGAGGGCATTTTTCTTTTTTTTAATTGAACCAGATCAGTCGATTCTGGTCGGCCTCTCTTTCGTTTCCTGACAAATATAGATCAACGTAAAATGGTGAGTTTATAGTAAGAACATTGATAAAAAAGAGTAGATAGATATATACATACATATATACATAGATAGATTATAGGATAGAATCGAGAGAGAGAGAGAGAGAGAGAGAGAGAGAGAGAGGGGGGGACGTATTTTACTGAGTGCTATTCAATATATGATCTATCCAATAATTTGGATCTACCAAATAGTTTCTATAACATGACCAAATTTATAGGGACAACGTGTGGGCGGGGAATTAGACGGCAAGATATTTGTTTACATTATATTTTAATTTATGTATGTTTGTACGATCGAAGAAAGAAGCTACAGTAGGAAATTTTTCAACGTCTGGGCTGTTCTGCGGTGAAGAGATGGGATTTTGCGTTTTAGTTGGGTGTGTCGGGCTAGTTTCATTGGTGGGGGAAAACTCAACATATTTTTTTTCATTAAACAACAGGATTTTATTTCCACCTCTTTAACGTGGTCGTCATCGTGATTCTGATCCTCTTTCTAACGTGAACGTCATCTGCACACACGTTCTTTTTATGTCTTTTATTTTTTTTCCTCGCCGTGACGTCACTTCGCACACGGCTCTGCATTTTCATATAGACGTCATACACGCGTCTGCGCTCTGTTATATATTCACAATTGAAGGCGACTTCGTTTATGGAATTTATAAAGATTTTATCTTTAAAAGAGGATATTGAGATTGCTTGGCAGAATTTATAACCGGGTTGGTATGATCGTGATTTTTCTAAATAGACCATTTTAAGGAGAAAGATATATTATTGGAATTTAGGCTTTTAACAAGAACTATATTGTTGGTCCCTCGACAAAAGGAGGGTTGACCTGTAAATTCACCCTTGTCTGTTCGTTCGTTTGTCTGCACTTTTCTCAATAACTACGCCTTGGAATTTTTTGAAATTTTGCACAAATATTAAACATATGAGCAAAAAAAAGTAAACTTCGGTTGACCCCTAGGTATGCCTTTGGATTAAAATGGCTAAAACTGACACATTTGTTCTTATTAAAATAAAAACTGATGACTTGGATTTTTATAAAACTTTCTGAAAAGTTGTAACTAACTAATTTCTATATAATTTTGTTTGTCTATACTTCGCGATAAGTCTTGGGTGTGCCCTAGGGTCTCTTTTAGGGCTAATAAAAACATTCCATTTTTGGGACTATCTTACCATATTTGTCCAAAATTTTCTGTGTATGTCTATTTAGAAGTTTTGCATGGTGCTGAACTCAAATTTCAATATGTCAAGGCCTTGGGGACCTTTGGGGCTAAATGATGGGGGTGGGCAAATGATGTAGTCATTTCTTTTTTTGCATGGTGCAGAACTCAAATTTACATATGTTAAGGCCTAAAACTGCGTCGTTTGTTCATTTTCACCAGGATTTGACGTCCCCTGGGAACTTTTGGGGCTAAATGGAAGGGGCAAATGCTGAACTTAGTCATTTTTTATGTCTCGTTCACTGTGCATTCACGGGGGACCATGCATGCTTCACTTGTTTGTTTGTTTTAATTACCCCTTGAGAAGAAATTTGTGTTTTTTATTGGGAAAGACGATGTTCTGATATAAGTGTAAATTTTTGGAGTGGTAATGACATCAACTGGAACTTTAACATTACTAGCATGGAGTGGGGAGAGTCTAGTGTCATTATGAGTAGTAGACTTACTGGAGAAATATATTAGTTGAGAGATTCCGGAATTGTGTTATCTATTAACATTAGGTGAGATAAATCCTTGGGTACTTTCCATAAAGTATCTACTTAATAAATGAGGAGAATATATATATATATATATATATATATATATATATATATATATATATATATATATATAGATATAGATAGATAGATAGATAGATAGATAGATAGATAGATAGATAGATAGATAGATAGATATATAGATATTACATCCAAATAAAATATGGGCGATTTTCTACGAAAAAGATCTTCAAGGTGAAGACGCTAATTAACCGTATTATCGCGTAATTAAAACATCAACAAGAAATCTACATACGTTTAAAAGCGATAAAAAAAAATAACAGTAAAATTATCTAGGACTTCGTGGCGTAACGGATAACGCACCAGACCGTAATACACATGGTTTAAGGTTCAATTCTTAGAAACAGTAAGCTACGATGAAGAGAGATAGGATCTCGAAATATGCATGTCCATAGATTAGTGTTTATAAGTAATATATGTATATTAGTGATGGGACGAATTCGGTACAATTACCGATTCCGTGCTAAGTTCCCGATTGCAATATAATTACCGATTCCAATTCCGATTCTTTATAAATCTCTAAATATTTAACTATGGAGTTGTTATTTTTTCCGATTTCTGTGACAAACGTAGGTTAAATGTGCAGATATTTTCCTAAACGTAAAATTACACTTGTGGAGGCTAATCTATAGATATTAGCTTTACTGGTATTTTAAAATCGATAAATGTTTATTATTTTATCATTTTTACTAGCAATGGAATATTTTGCTTTAAACAAAATCAAATAAAAAAGAACAATTAGAAGAATCGTTTTGATATCGAAACATGGGCACCAATTTTTTCGATTCCGATACCCTCAAATTTGTTGATTTTTCCAATTCCCGATTCTGATTACGGTTAATCGTCCCAACACACACACACACACACACACACACACACACACACACACACACACATACACACACACACATATATATATATATATATATATATATATATATATATATATATATATATATATATGAGTGATGGGACGATTCCAATATTTTCCCGATTCCGTACTAAATTTCCAATTCCGATACAATAACCGATTCTGATTCTTTATAAATCTCTAAATATTAAACTATAAAGTTACTGGTTTTGCCAATTACTGTAGAAACACATGTTTTCTAAAACGTGCAAATACACTTGTGACGGATGATCTATCAGTTTTAATTGTATTGATACTTGAAAATCAATAAATATAAAAATAAATAATAATAAATAATAAATCAATAAAATATAAATTAAAAAAATATTATTTTGTCATTACTAGAAGCAGTGTTGGATTTTGTTTTCAACAAAATAAAATAAAAAGACAACTAAAAGAATCGTTTTTGGTGTCGGGAAATCGGCACAAAATACTTCGATTCCGATACTACAAATAGTTCTGATTCTTTTTTATTCTCGATTTCGATTTATTGTCCCAACACTAATATATATATATATATATATATATATATATATATATATATATATATATATATATATATAGGACGTCCTTCGTAACAGCAAAGGCGTCACGTTTTCCCCCGTTCTTTCTCTCCTTTGTGTTACGGGTTCGAGCCTGTCTTCCTACTATCACTTTTTTTTTTGCTCAGCACACACCTCCAAACATCCGGGCAACGCCGGACATCCATGCTAGTATATATATATATATATATATATATATATATATATATATATATATATATATATATATATATATATATACAGAGAGAGAGAGAGAGGACGTCCTTCGTGCAAATTTTAAAGCAAAGCATCAGCAAAATTCACCAAACAGTGATCTACCAATGATTATGTGTCACTGAGAATTCAAAGCACAGAGCAAAGCTGGGTTAGCTGGCCATTCGAGACGATATTTGCAACCAACAAATAAATGTAAGTGTACCATCTGTGAGAAAATGTGCAAGACACCTGCTGGATTGAAAGCACAC
>NC_136486.1:43576246-43616246 GCF_053919585.1 Euprymna scolopes | reverse complement strand
TTTAATAACTCAGTAGTTCTTCATATATATATATATATATATATATATATATATATATATATATATATATATATATATACTCAGCAGGGATTTCTTACGCGTTGGGAAGTAGACGATGAAGGAGGAAGAGTTGTCAGCAACGTAAAGTCTCCCCCAAAACATCATCACCATCAACAGCATTATCGTTGATTTGTAACGAATACATATATATATATATATATATATATATATATATATATATATATATATATATATACAAAGGATGCGAAAAGTAAAGTGTTCCCGCTTGTTTTCTTTTCCTCATAAAGGAAATGTTTCTTTTCCTTAATGTTTCATTGTTAAAGTGTTTTTTTATTTAATAAGTCTGCAGAAAGGCTGTTCTTGTGAAAATTTTCAAACGACATAGTGTTTGAATTTGTCGAAATGGTCTTGAAACAATTGTAACTAACAATGAAATACACTTTTTGTTGCTATCTACCCATTTCTTGAAGTCTTGGTTTTTGTTAAAACAGTATATATATATATATATATATATATATATATATATATATATATATATATATATATATATACATATATATATATATATATATATATATATATAGTAAGTTTGGAAAATATATATGGCAATTAAGCCGGGTCCAAAATAGGTAGAATTAATAAAACGATCCTTTCTAGATTAAAAAAGCAAATAAAAAAAGACTTGGAATTAAACCAATCGGCGAATACTGCCGAAGCAATCGCTTGGTTTAAAGGTATCGAAAACAAAAAAGAAACAAATGCACAATTTGACATCGTGGACTTTTATTCATCCATATCTGAAGAACACTTAAACACTGCTCAGGAGTTTGCTGAGATATACACCGTTATATCCAGAGATGAAATCCACAAAAATGTAGACGATCAGTATTAATGAATAATAACCAATGGGTTAAAAGAAAATGACGAAATTCTTTGATTTAACCAGGGTCCTTGGATTCAGCTACTTATAGCATTATTCATTTATATAATTTTACAAATATATTTGATAATATAGATACTTGCTATTTTAGTTTGTGTGAAAGACACTTACTAAAATTCTTTGTTTTAATCTTTGTTTGAATATATGTACGTTATTTCAACCTATATAATAATACTAAAAGTATATCCGTCCCAGTATGGTTACTGTGCTATTTAATAACAGTAATTTATTAAATAGAACAATTTTGCACCATTCTTTTGTCTCCTTGTGAATATTAAAATCAAGATATATATGCCACTAAACCTTGTAGCGACCAGAGTTATCTACCTTTGGAGAAAAATTGTTTTTAGTTTTTTTCATTTACTAAACAGATGCTTAAGATCTCTCGTTAAAAAACACGGTAGATCTGTAGAAATGAAATACAAGAAGTCTCGTTGTAACATTTAAAAACAGCTTTCTTGGTCATCTTCGTAAGTAAAAATAAGAAAACGGATTTGTCGTCGAAAATGTTCCTTGTGGAGACGTAGATTAAAGATTAGACAGGCCTCTTGAAAGAGAGAGAGAGTTCATGTATGTTTGTGTCTGAAGTAGCTGTGGAAACGTGCGTCACAAAAGCTTATAGACATTACTGTAGGATAAGAAAGAGCATTCGTATGTGTATGGTATTGAAGTGTGTGTGTGTGGAAATAGCCATGTTGGCTTGTTTGTATTCACGTCCCAGTCAGACCCGAAGCCCGAAGTCCGGGTGAATTCTTCAGGGAGTTGAGTTAATGCTTTTCGGGCACTCCCTAATAAAATAAATATTTCAACACAAGCTACTGAATAAACGAACAAACGAATTCGTAAAACTTGCAAGGAAAAGGTTTATTGAAGTAAGGCAAGATGCCATTTAGATATAGCTGGGGTAGAACTCGTCTGCCTTTTCCCGGTAGTTATTCCCAAGTGGGGACCGTCGATACCGATGTAGGCAGAGAGAGAGAGAGAGAGAGAGAGAGAGAGAGAGAGAGAGTGAGGAAACAGGTCCGCTCTCTTTGGAAAAGCAAGAGTTTTTCTTGTCCGGGACGGAAGCAGTTATAGTTCCTTAAGTGGGTAAGGAAGATCCCTGCGCTATGCCTCTGATTGGTCAGTATGTGCGATATCGCACACTCAGGGGAGGCACTGACGCACAAGAAAAGAGTTCTATTTGTTTCTGCTACAATTCTATTGAGTCCCAAAAGAGAAGTTGGGAGTGACAGGTCCGTTCCACATGGCGCTGTTGTCAGTCTAAAATCTAGGGAGAAAAAGAGAATGTGTTGCCGGTTTAACCTTTTATAAACTCAGTAACATGTTTGGACAAGCCAAGAAAGATGTGTATTCAATATCTCCAGCCGCGAGAATTCTCTCGTGCGTATATTTGTTGCAATTTCGTCTGCTACAAGTACCCCCTTGTTTGGATTGGTTTTCAGAAAAAAAAAATGCTTATCGAAATAAAAGAAAAGGTTCTTTTATGGTGTCCGTCTGTGACGATAATTTGTATATTAGATTGTATATTAGATAGTTGTATATTAGATAGCTGTATATTAGAAAATGCGAAGTAGTGAGGATTTGAGATATATCTGTCTGTGACAGTTGCTTCTAAAATCCATTTTGTCGACACGCAGCTTGTTGCTATGACTGTGTTCAAATATTTTTCGTAAAATTTTATAAAATTTCATAAAATTTGAACTATTCCAGTGGAATTTGAAGTTGTTAAGTTACTGTTGCTCGTTTTTAAACGTCGGTGACAAATTGTTTTGTTGACAAGTTTATTTCAGAAATTACCTCTAGTGGAGGTTGTGAAAAAAAAAATGTTTCGATTTGTCATTTAGTGAAGGTTATTTATTTTTTAATATCTAGTTGCCAGTAACGAATTTGTGTTTTGACTCGAATATTCAGTAAACAGGTATTTATTTTTTATGTGAAAAAAATTGTTTCTTTTCAGCGAAAAGAATTTTTTTTTTTTTTTTTGTCAGATAAATTTGCGAGGGGAATGTTTCTTGTCGCAGAGAATATTTACACCACATGCGTGCAATGTTGTCAAGTTGATCTATTTTACTTTTTAAATATTCTCTGAAGTTAAGTTTATGCTGGGATTGCTTTATTATCACGGACATTTACACCACGTGCGCTTAATGGCGTCGAGTTGACCTATTTTTTAATATCTGAGGTGAGCCTGCCTACCTACTACTTTTTTTCTTTTTTTTTTTCGCTCAACACACACCTTCAAATACTCGGGCAACGCCAGGCACCCTGGCTAGTGCAATAATGAATTAGACAATCTTTTCTGCAATTCAACCATATTTAGTACAGGGTATCTAAAAGGTCGCTGATGGGTTGAAAATCTTTGTCATTTTTCCATTAATGATTATTTTCTTCTCAATTTCAGATATTTTTCAGATAATATTTTGGAAATTAATTATGGATAAGTATCGCATTGAACAACGTACGCAAGTAGTGAAATTGTTTTACCAAAATCAGGGGTTAATTGTTTTGACTCTAAGAGTTATCGACGGCATTTTCATGTAAGAAATGGCCTAAGTCACAACACAATTCTAAATATTGTGCGCCGATTTGAAGACCAAGGAGCTGTACTTGATCTTTCATGAGCTGGCAAACCTCGAAACGTTATCAAAAATAAAAATAGGGAAGAGTACAAGAGAGCATGGAGTAGCACCCTGCAACATCGATTCATCGATTCTGTCATGAATAATGTTTTGGAAAGAGCACAAATATTCTAAACTGAAAATGGACAACATTTAAAAGACATTATTTTTCATAAATAAAGATTGTTTGAATTTTGCATTTATTTTTTTTTATTTCCTAATGTCTTAGTAAGATTGCATTCAAATTACAGAAAGATATTATAAACAATAAAGAATCTATCAATCTATATTTGAACTGAATCAAATAAACTTTTTAGACAAATAAACTTTAATGTGTGACATTTCCAACAAATTTGAGTTATAAATATCAAGCAATGTTTATTTATTTTTTAAGCCATCCAATAATAAGGTGTGATCCTAAAAGAGCTTCACATTCATCATATTTTACCCCCGTCAACCCAGATTTTTCAGTGGATTTCTCAAAGATAATATCTATGAAAATAATCCACACATTATTTCTGAACTGAAGATGACCATCAAAGCCAAAATCAAGACAGCATCAAAGAAGATATCTCACTACTGATGCAATTCTCTACCTATATAAAAGCCAAGTACGTCCAAGGATGGAATACTGTTGCCATATCTTGGCAGGAGCTGCTAAAAACAGCCTATCCTGCCTTGACAGAGTACAAAATAGACTTCGTGGCTTAGTGGGGGATGCCCTTTTCTCTACCCTGCAACCTCTCTCCCACAGAAGAGACGTTGCGAGCATGTCCTTGTTTTATCGTTATTTCCATGGCAGATGCTCGTCTGAACTCCAATCTCTGGTCCCTCCTCGCCAATCTTTCACGAAAAACACCCGTCTAGCCGAATCCACTGTGAAAAATTTCCCCCATTCTATATATGTGCCTAAATCAAAACGCGGATTCCATGAACAAAGCTGCTTTCTTAGAACTGCACGCCTGTGGAACTCTGTTCCGTCTGCCTGCTTCCCCCCGGACTACAACTTGGATGTCTTCAAGTCTAATGTTAACAAATTCCTAATGAACCGCCCCCTTAAGTAAACACTTCAGCAAATCTCCTTACTAACGTAATGTACTTGCAATAACCCTTATCCCTGAGTGGCTTCCGGGCCTTGATAAATGGTGATCACTGTGTAAAAAAAAAAAAGAGAAGCAAAAGTAATTGACAGTTTTGCACATTATATCCATACGTAATTATTATTAGCAGCAATAAAAGACTGTTAGATATTCATAACGGAAATTTGGTGGTTAAGTCAGCATAGACTGAATTTTGTTTGCACGTTTTGGAATTTTGAGATGAGGATTAATAATTATTAGGATTTGATTATTTGGACCACTGTTCTCATCTCGGGTAACTTATCTGAATGAAAAAGAAACAAAAAATAAATTAAATGAAGAAAATATTTGTTCAAACTCCTGCTTTCCCATGACTAAATTCAACTGTAATTTTAACCGTCCATTCTCTCTCTCAGTTGTCAGGAAGCTAATTGCCCGTCGTGCTTCCAACTCGTCCTTTTCATAACAGTTTACGTCCTATTATGCAAATTAATGCCATATATATTACTGAGCCTTCTATAGGGTGGCCCATAAGTCACTTTACAGTTTGAAAATCAAATAACTTTTTCCTGAATGAGTGTATTTAATTAATTCTTTTTTTTATTATTACACAGTTTATAGTGTGGAAATTTGTTCTGACTTAATTACGAAAGATAATGTCTCTTAAGTAGCCTTCATTCTCGGCTTTGCAAAGTCGAGCTCTTTCTAAGCTATTCTTTATGACAGTTCTTAACATCGGAAGTTGTAGGGAAAGAATTTCCTCCGTATGTTTTCCTTAAGTTCTTGGATGCTTCGAGGCTTATTTGCATACACTTTGTCTTTAAAATATCCCCAACGCCAAAAGTCTAGTTCTGTCAAATTAGATGAACGTGGAAGCCATTCAAAATCGAAATTTCAAGAGATTTTTCTATCCTGAAACATCACAGTAAACAACTGCATTGTTGCTCTAGCTGTATGTGCAGTTGCTCCATTTTGTTTGCCACCAATACCTCGGCATGTTTAACTGATGTTAAAAAAATTCAATAGCATATCTTTTAAGAGGATATTGAACATTGAAATAGCGCATATAAGATCTTTGCATTACAACAATTGACTGTCCATTTTCTAAGTGAAATTAAATTATCCTCACTCGTTGTTCTGTTGTAAACTTATCTATACAAAAAAAAATTCAAAGATTCTATTTTATAATTCTGAAAAGAGAAATTAAAATATGTTAATAGAAAAAAGTTATTGAATTTTTAAAATGTAAAGTGACTTATGGGCCACCCTGTATAAACGAAAATCTTTTCTTTTTTTTTTTCCTTTTCTCATTCCGTCACCTGACAGGAAAGAAAGAGGCACACCCGTTTGTGTAAGTTACTTTCTTCATTACTTCCACCGCGTAATCAATTTCCCTAACGTTATTGTTCAATTCCGCTACATTATTTATTCCTTGCAGCTCATTTGAACCATATATTTTTGTATTACAGAAAGGATTCTGTATTTTTTCGAGTAGCATGCTGCCCAGCACACGCCGGGGCCATAAAAATACAAAATAAAAACAAAGGTTAAAAGCTGTATCTAACATCTTTATATTAAAACTCGTATCTCTCTACCTATCCCCATCTGTCTTTTTCCCCGTTTTTCCACATCACTCTCCTCACCAGTCTTTCACTTCTGCTCTGTTTACTCCTCTCTCTCTCTCTCTCTCTCTCTCTCTCTCTCTCTCTCTCTCTCGTTTTAATGTATTAAAAATACTAATTCAAGACATTCACTTTTTCATTTATATAATAGACTAGCCTGGGTGCTTGAAGGTGTGTGTTGAGCAAAAAATAACGTGTGGTAGTAGGCAGGTAGGTTCAAACCTGTACCGTGAAGGAAGAAAAGAACATGAAAAAAAAGTGACGTCTTTGCTGTTTCGTCCATCGCCAAACTGGAAGTGATGTAGGTTTAAATTAAGGCTAGACAATCGAAAAGAGGGGATGATTTTCGAAAATATCGGCGAAAAAAGCGGCTCCTCCATGCAGAAAAGTGCCCAGTTGAGTGTGAAGGAATTAATGTTTTAGCCAATTATTCGGTAATTGTCGTCCGAAGAGTCGAGCTTCAAAATGATATGGATCTCGTGAAAATCCGTCACCTCTGTCGAAAGTTTTAGGCAGACATACAAGCATTTAAACAGACAGATGAGATTTATATTATAGAAGATAACATTGGAAATGGCCAAAATCTGACCTCTTCTGACGAATCTGGCCCAGTTAATCCCCCCCCCCCCAATAATTTTTTTTTCTAAATTTTAGATATTATTCATCCAGAGCAACGCTGATCCAGAATATACTAACCTACTGGGTGTTTGCTTTGTAATTTTTTACTTTTAGCTAGATATACAAACACATTAACACACAAACACGAAAACAACTGCTCTTTATATAATAAACTAGCAAACAAATTTGGTGTTGCCCAGAGTAAAAGTGTAAAATATTTCTATTAAAACTTTTCGTTTTACTTCTCTCTCTCTCCATCTCTTTCTACCCCCTTTCTCTACTGTCCAATTTATTCCTCTCTCTGAACACACACACACTGAATTCTCTTTTATATAGATCCATCAGGGAATTAGTTGGCATAAGGGAAGTAACTCCTTAATCAAAATCAGTTTCCTTTAGTTTATAAATGTAATGATTGAAAAACCAACATTTTCTTATAGTTCGTGTGTGTCAGTTTCTGAAATTTTATATCTTATACATCTGAGACAACACCACTCAAGAATATATCAACTTTGTGGGTGTTTGTTTTTTTAGTTTTAAACATACAAACATATGCTCATACAAACACACAATTTTCCTTTATATAATAGATTCCATCATGGGCATTTGGGTGGGGAATAATCTCTCTGTAATAGGTCATTCAAATACTGGAGTAAAATTTATATTATTATTTTATTTTATTTATTTATTTTTTTTTACACAGGAATCACCACTTATCAAGGCCCGGAGGCCAATCGAGGATAAGGGTAAATGGGTCAATGTGATTATAGCATAATAAACATAAGTAGTGGAATTTTTGTGAGTTGGATTACTTAGGGGGACGGTTCATCAAGAACTTGTTTACATTGGACTTGAAGACAATCAGATTGTAGTCAGCTGGAAAGCAGGCCAACGGAAGAGAGTTCCATAGGTATACAGTTCTAAGAAGGTAGCTTTGTTCATGGAATCTAAATTTAGGTTTAGGCACAGATAAAGAGTGTGGGAAACTATTGATAGTGGTTTTGGCTAGACGAATATTTTTCATAAAAGTTTGGCAGGAGGGGGGGACCATAGATTGAAGCTCAGACGAGCACCTGCCATGGAAATAATGATAAAGCAGAGAGGGGCTAACAACGTCTCTTCTGTGGGAAAGAGGTTGCAGGGAAGAGAAAAGGGCATCCCCCCCCACTAAGTTACGAAGTCTATTTTGAACTCTGTCAAGGTAGGATAAGCTGCTTCTAGTAGCTCCAGTCTAGATGTGGCAACAGTACTCCATCACTGGCCGTACTTGGCTTTTATATAGGTAGAGAATTGCATCAGCAGTGAGATATCTACTGGAGCGGTAGAAGGATCCTACCATTTTTACAGCAACCTTGGTAATGGATTTGATATGTGTTCCATTTCAGATCGGGAGTAAAGGTCAAGCCCAGAAAGCTTGTCAAAACATGAAGCCTCCCCAAGACGAAAGCCATTCATTTCAATTGACGTCGGATGGACATCAGAGCGTTTTGTATATATATATAATTTAAATGAAAAATTTGAAAAACCTTTATGTGTCGAATTTAATGATAAATTCATTTTTTTTTTTGCCGATATTTTGCTAATACATAGCCTCATCAATGTAGGTAGTCCATTCAGAGAGATTTTTTTTCTTTTCTTCATTTTGGTGTTATGGTGAAGGTAATCCCTCAGAGTAGAAAGGAATAGAAAAGTTTGTCTTGTTTTGGTAGAACCACGTGTGTTATGCTGTGGTTGTCAAGCAGAAGTTTAAATGAAAAGATGGCCACACATAATATGAGGTAGTTGTTAGTCTAGCCGCACTGATGAGCTGTGATATAGCGAAACAGTACTGTATGTGGATGACTATACATATATACAGTGATGATCATATTTATTGGCACGGTAAAATAAAAGTTAAATTTTGTCTAATAAATTCTAAAAAAGGGATTAAATTAAAGAAAATAACAAAGTATATTATGTATTTTTAACTGGCCTTTCCGATGCAGCAATCGGATTTTAGAAAAAATAAATAACAAAGGAACAACAAACATAATTGCAAAAAACCCTTGTTCAAAATTATTGGCACGATTTATTTAATAATCAATTGTATAGCCTTTGGCCTTGATTACCTTCCTCAGTCGCTTTTCATAGTTTACAACCAAGTTGTTGCACTCTTCAGTAGTAATTTTAGCTCACTCTTCCTGACAATAATCCTCCAATTGAATAAGATTCTTAGGCTTCCTTTGCATTACCCTCAATTTTAATGTTCTCCATAAATTTTCAATTGGATTAAGGTCTGGGCTTTGTGATGGCCACTCCAAAACATTAATATGATTGTCCTCAAGCCATTTCTTAGTCAGTTTAGCCGAATGCTTTGGGTCATTATCTTGCATGAACCACCAACGACGACCAAGTGAGAGCTCTTTAGCAGAGTCTTTCAGGTTTTCATCCAATATTTTAACATAATCTTCCTTTTTTATGCTACCTGTGACCTTAACAAGTCGCCCTGGTCCAGAGACAGCAAAGGATCCCCAAAACATCAAACTGCCTCCACCGTGCTTCACTGTGGGTATGGTGTTCTTAGGCAGGAAAGCTTCGCCAGATTTTCTGTAAATATAAGACACTTTATTATGGCCAAATAACTCTATTTTCGTTTCGTCAGTCCATAGAACACGTTTCCAGAATGCAACATCTTTATCAATATGACGTTTTGCAAAGGCTAGCCTTGCTTTCAGGTGCATAGGCTTCAATAAGGGAGTCTTTCTCGGACGACATGCTTTTAAACCAGCTCTCTTCAAAACTCTACCAACTGTATGTCGAGATACATTCACTCCAGAGGTGTTCTGTTCATCAACAATCTCCCCAACAGAGATCCTTGGGTTTTGTTTTACTTGTCGAACAATTTTCCGTTCATCTCTTGGGGAAAGAATCCTTTTTCTCCCTCTAAACTCATAACGTGGCCTTGCGATTTGAACTTGTTTATTATGGCTCTAACAGTGGATTTGGGAAGGTTTAGCTTCTTTGAAATCTTATCATAGCCCTCCCCATTGGTATGGCATGCTACAACAAGCTTCCTGACGTCTTCGCTGTGTTCCTTAGTTTTAACCATGGCGATTGAAAATTATAATTTAGTCACTTATAATAGTTTAAATAAATCGCTATCTAAAAATTATCTGAAAAAAATTATTCACTGAATTAGCGTTAAACAAGCATAATATGGCTATAAAAAAGTTCAGAAAGCACGTAAACCGGAAATTGATTGATATTATACTGATACTAAAAGAAAAACAAAGCCGTGCCAATAATTTTGAACAAGGGTTTTTTGCAATTATGTTTGTTGTTCCTTTGTTATTTATTTTTTCTAAAATCCGATTGCTGCATCGGAAAGGCCAGTTAAAAATACATAATATACTTTGTTATTTTCTTTAATTTAATCCCTTTTTTAGAATTTATTAGACAAAATTTAACTTTTATTTTACCGTGCCAATAAATATGATCATCACTGTATATATATATATATATATATATATATATATATATATATATATAAATTCACTCGTTACTCCTTTTTCAAAAGATGGAATCGCCCGATCATCAAAGACAAGATGCAAGCAAGGTCGACAGAATTTTATAATTAATTAGATAAATGATACTATACTATTATTTTGTGTTTTTGTTTTTGTTTTATGCACTAGTCTGTATATATGGAAGAAATAACTCAGAAAATTAATTATTTTTCATTCTTAGTAAAGTCAAAAATCTGAAACGCTAACAAACAACAATCATTTGAAACAAGATTTTATTTTTGCATTTACATTTATTTACACCAAAGTATTAGTTGTGGTTGGCTGGATCTAGCAAACCATTTCTAAAAAAATGTTCACAAAATTATTTACAAAAAAAAAACAAGAAAATTTTTCCCATAGCCTGCATAAAAGAAGGTTTGTTATGTACCTTTTTTCATCAAAGGTGATATTGTTTCAGTTTATATTAGGTTGTCCCAAAAGTTTGTAAACATTTGCGAAAAATTGAATTTTTATGCAATTTTTAAATGTTTTTTGCATTTGTATCGTTATAGCCATCTTCAGCTTTCTATTCCAGATTAATAATATTGAGCTGCAAATTTTTTTCGTTTTCTGCTCAATGCAACACTTTCTGAAAGGCTGCTGATTCGACTCATTTGATGAAGTCAAGGAAGCGTGTCAAGAAATCCTGGATTCGGAGCTGGCTGAATGGTACTTTGACCAGATCTGAAAGCTTGCAGATCGATGAAAGTCTTGGGAAATGGTGGTCTTTATTTTGAGGATGAGTTTTTATTTTTATGTTGTTAATACTTGGTGAGTAAAATTTCAATTTTTTGCAAGTGTTTACAAAATTTGGGGACAACCTTATAATATATATATATATATATATACTTTTTTTCTTTTAAATAGTGAACAACAATGAAATTTTATTAGGTGACATGATGTTGTCAGGGAGAAGTTATTTAAGATCAGCAAACATGTATATCTGTTTTTAAATGTTATTTTTTTTTTTTAATTTTGTTTAATGAAATAAAACGTTACATTGAGTGCAGGGTTCGAACGATATTTGTTCACAATTTTCAGACTTTATCAGAATGATAAGAAGGATATTAGAAAAGGTCACAGATCAGAGGAAAATACACATGATCGATAATTTGACGAGATCTGAAAGCTGATTTTTGTCACCGACGTTCATGAGACGAAGATGATGACGATTTTTAACTGCTAATTTCATGCTTCATTTTTTTTCTTCATATTTAAAAAAAAATTTTTTTTTCATTTTTTTACTGTAAACAAGGCATATTTCCACTTGGAGCTGTAACATAGTCGTTGCTTGCAAACACTCGGGATTCACACCTTGTATGCAAGCAGTCATAAGGAAACAAAGACAAGGAAAGAATTTTACTCCTTTTTTTAAGTTGAAACAACAGGCATTTATTTACAGGTACTTTCAGATTAATGTCTTGTTTCTTGTTCTCAGACTCCAATGTGCTTAAAAAGACTCTCATGTAGAACATATGGTTCTCTGTCTTTGTCCGGCCATGTTTAGGACATGTCTTTCCCCTGTTGCTATCAGGCCACATGTGCAACATGTCTATTTCTGTCTTTTTCAGGCCACATCTTTCTTTTTGATATAATCTTTTTCTTTCCTTCTTTCTTTCTGTGACATCACCTCACACATGGCTCAGGCATTCGCATATGTTAGCTGTTAAACAGTTGTTGCTACTGCCATACACGTCCATCCTCTGTTACAGAACATAAGAGGCTACTATTTAGGATAGTGTCTAACAGGAAATTGAGCATTGCATTTAAACATCTGCAAGCTAGTACAGTCAGTGAAGCCATAAACAGAGAAGGAATTCCAAAGTTTAGCAGTCAGAGGGAAGAAGCTATTAAAATAGAAGACTTTTTGGCATCTATAGACCTCAAAAGTGAAGGAGTGTGGATCTTGCTGCTTGAAAACAAACACAGGAATGCCGCATTGCAGTGATGAGACAGAGGTTGGAGCTTGGCCAACAGTACAGAACCTATAATACCAACTGAAAGATGCAGAGGTGATAATCTAAAAAATATGCCGGCTACATTTCACCTTAAATCTCAGTTGCCAGGTCACTTCTAACTGCATCCCCCACAACTTGTTTGTGTGAGCCAAAGTCGGGGGAGTATAACAAAGGTCTGAAGATAAACAAGTTTGATAAATAAATCTAAAAAAAAAAATTTAAAAAAAAAAAAAAAATGGAAATGCAGTCATTTTTTTCTGGAAATCGCTTCAGACAAGTCATGAAATCACTTGATGCAAGAAACTTTAAAAAAGAAATACTACTTCAAGGTCAAAAACTAACCAATGATAAGTGTTAGATGCATAGATTCGACCCAGAAAACCGCAGTTCTTTACCCTTTTTTTCAGAAACATTGCTCATGGAATGTAAGAACTAAAGGACAAAATAAGGGAAGCAAAAGTTACGAGGTTGCTGAAAGGGAATCCAAGGTCCACTTTCTACTTTCCATGAACAAATATCATTCATACACTGCACAACATAAAATTTAAATATTTTTCTCCACAATTGCATCCATCCGAT
The DNA here is from genome assembly GCF_053919585.1 of Euprymna scolopes. Taxonomy (NCBI): domain Eukaryota; kingdom Metazoa; phylum Mollusca; class Cephalopoda; order Sepiida; family Sepiolidae; genus Euprymna; species Euprymna scolopes. Next base: position 43,603,263 of record NC_136486.1, on the reverse strand, counting down.
ATAAAATGTTACATTAAACCTGACAGTTTAAATTCGGCACATGAAATGTCATGGTCAACAAAAAAAAACATAAGTAAATACATTGAGTTTTCTTTTTTAATTATAAAAAATCTGCATCATTCAATATCTATAAAAGTTTCACACCTTATAATCAACACACAATATAATGTACAATTGTTCTTAGTTAAAGACTTCATTTAATATTTTTGAGGGCATAAAATGTGTATAATAACACAGGGTGATTGGAAAGTAATTAAGTGTTTGTAGTTTATTACTGAAAATAAAATTCTGACAGCAAATGAATATAATAATAAAGCATGACGTTTTATTTAGAATTCAATGCAGGTGCCAGCATTCGACACTAGCCTTTCAGGATGCCTGGGAACTGCATCAACTGATTTTACAAGGAACTTTTTTGTTTTCTTTTTTTACTAATGAGTCAACATTTATCAAAGCTAAAAACTCATTTGAAGATTGGGATTAACAAGATGGATAGATTGACAGATAAATGGCAATAAATACTACTGAAACACTACTCAAACTAGCAGTGTCTCTCATCATGAAAAATATCACTTATAGAATGTGAAAACTTTAGAAATAAAAAGTGAAGGGTCAGCCTGACAATTCTTGCTTTATTTCTTGTCAGAATTATGTTTCAGTGATAAATTTCAAACATAGGCGGTTACCTTCCAATAAAAAATAAAATTCATAATGTCAGGTGAAGTTATTAGCAAGAAATATTTTTAAGACATTGTTCAAAGACAATAAATAAAGCCGTGAAGTTGTAAAACATCCAATGAAAGTCAAAAAAGTATTTCTTGTAGCAAATTAACACAACCATCATATTTGATAACAAAATACTGATATTTATTGATGAAAGATTTGCTTGGAATTTTACTGTACAATTCACGTTTTGCTCAACGGCAATAAAACACACTCATGTTAGTAAATAAATATATGTTTAACGAATAAAAAAAAGATAAGTTCAATTAAATTTATGAATGAGTTTAGCCTTCATAAGCATTTTAATTGTTCCAACATTTAATAAATGCATTTTACATTTCATGAAATATTTCATAAATTTGAATAAAGTCATCTTTTTTTACCATTTCGTGTATACAGTGTGATCCCCTACGCAATGCCTCTGATGGAACCATTGATAAAATTTACAATCCTTTCTGGCATTTTTTTTTATAAGGGAGTCTCTTTATAAAGATCCAGAGGTCACTCGAGGCTAAGGGCTAATGAGTGTCAGGTGATCAGTGAGACAACACCCTAATGATCAATAATGGTGGAAACTGGATAGAATTTGATCATTTCAAAGGACGGCTCGGTGCTACTACATTATTGGGACGAGATTTTGCATGCGATAAATGTTTAAGCTGATTTTTTTTGTCAATTCTAATAAGTTACAATTGTAGCTTCCAAATTATGCAGTCGGAATTACCTGAATATTACTGAATTATAAAAAAAAAACAACTTTAATTGTGGTAGCAGGTGAAAATCCATCTTTTTTTTTAAATTGAAACGGAAAATTACCTCCCTTTTGAATTCTCCTGTGTTTTATGATAGTTTTCTTCAAATTCTATTTTTATTTTCTTTAATAAATAATTTTCTACCTTATCGATTTTCGTAATTAATTATCTTAAAAATATGAGGAATAAATACATAGATACCATTATTTTCATGTGAAATTCTTTATTACGATTTGCGAAATTTCGTCCCAGTAATGCAGAAGCGCCGACAGCTCAACAAGAACTTGTTAACATTGAACTTGAGGATGATTATGTTGTAGTTGGCTGTGGTATAGAGTTCCACAGGCGGGCAGTTCTAGAAAAGAAACTTTGTTCATGGAATTTGTGTTTAGTTTTAGTCACAGATAAAGAGTAGGGGAAATTGTTGACAGTGGTTGCAGGTAGACGAGTGTTTGCTGTAAATGTTTTGCAGAAGAAACTATAGATCGAACCACAGCAACCATATTTGGTACAAATATACTTCAGTTGATGCCTTCTGTCATGCATGTCCAATAGTTTTTTTGTTTTATTATCGTTTAGTGATCGTCTCATCAGTTAGAGATGTGAGACTGCATGGGCTTCACACTCACCGAAACTTAACCGCTCTTCAGATTTTTATTCATAGAGTTCTCTCAAAGAAAATACCCAGCAAAAGGATCACCAGCTGGCCATCACAGCAAAAATCAAGATAAATCTAAAAGAGCAGTGTGTCAGTGTTATTGACAATTTTGCATAATGAATCCAGACATGCTTATCATTGAATGATGATAAAACAAAGACTGTTGGATATTCATTATTGAAACTTGGTGGATAGGTTACTTATAGACTGAAATTTATGTGGTCTAAAATGCCACCAAGGGCAAAATAAGTTGCTCTTCTGTAATTATGCACTTAAAAAATTAGTACAAATTTGTGTGTAGACTGAAGAGTTCCATGTGGACAAAATAATAAAGAAAAAAGAAAAAAAAATGGCTGCCTTTTCTCTTTATATGTTTGTAATATTGTCACATGACATGCAAATGAGATGCTTTCGGTTGGATATAAAAAGCTATTTTTCAGAGACTAGGTGGATTTTGGATTCGAATGTCAGAGTAGCAAGTGTTGTTGGCAGTGTGTCATGTTCTACAGTCGAGTTTTGATAGTAAGTGTCGAGTTTTGGAGTTGGTTTGATAGCAAAATATCAAGATTTGGAGTAGTGAGTTTTTGGCAACAGTGTGTCAAATTTAACATTTGATTGTTTTAACCACAAGCTAATTGTACCAAATATGCTTTGAATCCGGCAAGGATTGTGAATTTTATTCATGATTTCATGAGTGGAATTTTTTTTTTTTGTTTTGTGGGAGGGGGGTCACCATGTCAATGAAAATACATCAGAAATATCGCTACATACTTCTGATACCATTAATATCCCAATTTAGAGAAAAGAAAAAAGAAACTAAAAAAAATTTTTGTACAAAATTAAATATTGAAAAATTTCAAATATAAAACGAAAATAATGGTCCCAAACACATAAAATATTTCCAGGAAAATAAGGTGTGTAAAAGGTCAGTAAATATTGAGCTTGCTTAAGAATGTTGTGACCAGCATGCTGGCTTTGAAAGGGCCCACTTAATTTAACGAGTACAATAATAGATGTCAGTTGTTATTCATTTGCATAAACAACGCCCATCTCTATTTTCAAACTGAGCCTATTATTGCACTAACAGTGAGATTAAAACGCCATATTCATATTCAGAATAGAACAGTATCTTTTTAATATACTGATCATGTATATGCGACTGACGTACGAAACTAAAATGATTTGCATATTGCTTTGCAAAAGAACATCTCATTAATCCGCTATTCATCCTTATTGTTTTCTAATTGAATATTTGTTTTCGCTGTATTATCATTACTCATAGTTTTATTCATGCAATTTTTATATCATTGCTATAAGATTAGTTTATAAAACCTGTTGCTAACTGATGTTGACTGGAAGTAATTTTGCTTTCATTAATAATTTACATGATTTAAATATAAATAAAGATTTTTGGGTTGTCTTTAAAAAAAACGGGAGAAGTAGATCAATACAGATTTAATTGGCTAATTACAAACAAAAGTAAAAAGTTAATCGATCAAAGAGCAATAACTCTGTATTGATGAATACAAAATTACTTCCCCTTTTTGCGGAATCATTTTGAAAATTATTTGGGTCAGATGAAATAATTTCTCAAACAAATTAAATCAAATTACATTTTTTTTCTTGATAAGAACATGTACCAACGTTGTACAAAAAGATGACAATCAAATATCAATTTTGTAGGACAACAAATACCAACGATCAAATTCAACATACTGACTCTATAGATTCAGTTAAGAAATTATATCAAGAACATGTGATTTGGATTGCTGTATTACTGCTTTCTTTATTGTTGTTACATTGTGTAAAAAAAATTGTGATGTTGTCTTTAAAAAAAGTGAAAAGTAGATCAAAGGAAACTAACTTTATATTTATCAGTAAAGAGAATATTTGAAAAAAGTAAAGTCAACCAAACTAAGAGAAGTAACTCTATATTGATAAACACAGGATTACTTCCCTTTTTTCTTAAAACGTCATCGTTTTGAAAATTATTTGGGTCAGATAAAATAATTTCTCAAATGAATTAAATTAAAGTACATTTTTTTCTTGATGATAACATGTACCAATGTTGTACAAACACAAAAAAAAAATTAGAAACTAAAATCAAACATTATCTTGTAGGACAACAACTACCAATGACTAAAATCGACAAACAGACTGATTCTTGCTCCAAACAAGGTATGAAGTCACTTGATGTAAGAAAGTAGCAAGAACAAAACATGATTATTGCAAAGATCGCCTAACTTTTTTTTTCTTTTTTCCCAAAACTATCGGAAAGAGGAAAACAGTCAACAGGAAGAGAGTTCCACAAACCTGCAGTACTTGGAAAGAAACTTCTGGAATAGGAAAAGGATTCTAAAAAAAAAAAAACTTATATAAACTTATTACAATAAGGTGTCAAAACAGCAAATCGATCTATAGATTAAATGACTAAATTGTATCAAGGACATGTTTTTGATTACTGTATTAGTTGTTCATCCATTGTTGTCACTCTCTGATAGGGGTAACAAGCCTTTAGTATCACACAGCATGCTATTTGAATAAATTAATCTAATGATTAGATAAATGTATACATTTTGTACAAAGCCTTTCAGACTTCTCTGCATCATTTGTGCATTCATTTATTTGTGCACTGTTATCCTCATCTTCATAGTTGTTGTTGCTGTTTCACCACGTTTTAGATAGCTCATCCTCTTACCTTCTTCAGGTGATTAACCAAAATGGGATAAGAATACTGAGTCTTGTAACTGTATCCCTAGTAATTGTTGCCTTCCACAGTTGTTGTAGTCTCATCACTGGCCTACTTGAGTAGGATTGAAACTGCTATCTTCAGACAATGCTCCTCTGGAACCTTAGAGACTCAACGCCTCTATCCACTGCACTGTAGGCTCTGAAGAGCCATGTTCTGACTAACTCATACTCTAGCTTTCTTCAGAGGATGAGTTGGCCAAAACGTGGTCAAACAATAACTATAAAGATGAGGATAACAGTCTGCAAAAAAATATGAATGCACAAATCATAAAGCCTCATCTCAAAAGGATTCTAAAAAAAAAAAAGTGAAGAAAAATAATATATATGTATTATGACTGTATGGATACTAATCCATTCTAGAGAGTTCAATATAATCTTAAACCACAATTTCAATCTTCAAGAACGTTCTGTTACATTAGGCAATTGTATTTGGCTCGCAATGAAAGAAAGCGACACATCAATTATATCGGAATTAATAATGTCTGTATTTACCACCAATCACAAGATTTATGATATTAACCTCAGCCAAAACGTCGAACCTGTCACATATCAAACGTTTCTAAAATTAAAAACACAAAAAGAAAACAAAGAAAAACACTATTTCACTGTTTATATTTTTAATCAGTGTTTATCGAAATAAATTATTCACTCAAAATTGCATGCAGCTTGTCACATCAGTCAACAAGTCAAACAATCGAGATTGCCGAGATAAGCTCGACCCAATGAAATCATTAATCTTACTGGGAGAGAGAGAATGGAAATCACTGCCTGTAGACAAAAATCAAAATGAAGAATATTGAGTTGAAAAAAAATAACAGTAACAAATATTATTAACGCGTGTCCGTTTAATGTTCATGTTTAGCTGACGAAATGTTATTGCAAATGTACGCATGACAGACTGAGAGACGAAGCCTCTCACATAGATGCATTGACGTATCAAATCGTATGTATAAAGTTAAGCTGGTCCCTCCATCCCATTTTATAAATTTTTGGTAAATTTCTATTAACTGAGCTTATTTACACTTCCTCTTACCACAGGACTGCTTCCCTGGAGATTACAACATCGTTGTCTTCCAATGAAATTTCGACAAATTCCTGAACTCCACCACACGCACATAAAAAACTCGTTCTATTTCATTAATCATTCTTAATCTTACAAAGAATAGAAAGTGGATTTTGTGATTACTTATGGCAGCCTCGTAACTCACTTTATTTTGCCCTTGAGTTCTCACATTCCACGAGCAATCTTTCTGACGAAAGGGGGGAAAAATTGCTGAGTCAGAATATATCTGTCTATCTAACACTTTTTAACCTTGAAGTAGAATTCATTTTTATTTTTTTACCTCTTTACATCAAGTGGCTTCATGCCTTGTCTGGAGCGATTTCCATAAAAGAAAAAAATCCTCTCAAAAAGTTCTACATCTTTCAATTGGCCCTTATCCTTGAGTGACTTTTAGCCTTGATAACTGGTAACTTTCCTAATAAAAACAAATACCATCCTTTACGTTAGGGTTTGTGTTCCTTTTATAGAAGCATTCGTTAAATTTGAATAAAATGAAATACGTATTAGATACGTTTGAAGCCGAAACAACGCATTATTACAAAATTAACAGATATTTATTTTGTTTGAAATTTATATTGGAATTCATGAATATATTTTGAAGGTAAACTTCATCTTCAGTATGTATTTTTGTTTTACAATGTTGTTGTTTGAGCATAAAATCAGCAAGTAGAAATCCGTTTGGTGTTTTCACGGTAGTCTTTTCAAGTGTCGGAATGGTATGTTAGTCACGCAAAATTTATGCTAGGGTTTGTATTCCTTTTATAGAAGCGCTGGTTGAATTTGAATAAAATGAAATATGTATTCAAATTCAACCAGCGCTTCTATAAAAGGAACACAAACCCTAACGTAAATTTTGTGTGACCAACGTACCATTCTGACACTTGAAAAGACTACCGTGAAAACAACAAACGGGCTTCCACTTGCTGATTTTATGCTCAAACAACAACATGGTAAAAAAAAAATACATACTGAAGATGAAGTTTACCTTCAAAATATATTCATGAATTCCAATATAAATTTCAAACAAAATAAATATCTGTTAATTTTGTAATAATGCGTTGTTTCGGCTTCAAACGTATCTAATACGTATTTCATTTTATTCAAATACCATCCTATTTGAGCCACCCAAATGTGCTTGCATGAAATATGTAGTCTAATTTGAGTGTCAAACTACTCTTCCTCCTCGCTGTTCATTCAATCGGTGCATTTAGTGATAAAAATGCTATTTAAAACTTGAACATGACATAGATATATCAACAAAATGATATTTCAAAGTAATTTGTGACAGATAGACCAACCAACTAACCAATAAACAAAACTTCTTAGAGAAATGTGTGGACACATTTAATACAAAAATAAAGCGTTTTTAGCAATGTAAACATTATTTCAAACTTAAGCTTGACAAATAGACAGATGTTACATAATGGATGGTCCTTATGTTGGATAGCGATTACATCAGCTCGTGTTAATCTGACCCACGTAAAAAGAATACTTACTAAAATGAAAACATTACAGATGCAATTTTTTTTTAAGTACCTCACACACGGGATAGCAAGAATTTGTTCACACTAGACTTGAATGAATGGCCTTATGTTAGATTGCGATTACATCAGCTAATGTGATTCTGACCCACATAAAAAGAATACTTACTAAAATGAAAATATTACATATGCAATTTCTTTCTTTTTTTAAATTTTAAAGTTTATTCTAGAGAGAAACAATGCACACATGAGAGAAAGAGACTTAACTAATTAGCTATCTGATTATAGATAAATGGGTAGACACAGCAAACAGAGCTCTTAGGAGAACATTTCACTCTTGGCGATTATCAAAATTTTCTTTTCAGCTATTACAGCATTATTGGCAATCTGCTTCCCATAACATCCTATAAGCAGACTCATCTGAAACCTTCATGCGTCATGCCGACTGAATCTCCTTGTTTTACTCTACTGTGACCTCACCTAAACAGAACATCTCTATCCATCATCTTTTATGCAAACCAATTTACTTCCTGAACTCTGTGTCACTTCAATATGCACTTAGTTCGACCCTTGTCAAGATAAACACTAGCTGATTTAATCATTATTCAGCAAAGGACTATCCCATATGTAACACAGAACCTTTTATCAAGGCATAAATGCATCTAATAACATTGTTTTCTTTCTTGTATTAGTGAGTCAGTCACCACAAGCTAAATCAATTGAGGACAAGAATTAGTGAGATGGATAGATTGGCAGTTTAATGATGATGAATAATATGAGGGGATTGAAAATCTCTCTATATATCACTCACTCAAAACAACAAAAAGTTACCGTTGAAAGTAAACCAAAGTTGTATTTTTTACTTTCAATGGAAATGCACTATAGACGGCATTTTGCATGGATATGTGCATCCACACAAAGAGTAAGTTTTTCTCTTCTATTGTCTATAGAAGACCTCCCAATAGGCTCTGAATTCTCCCAGAAAGAGTGGGTAACACTCAACCAGGCCCGAGCGAAAGTTGCCAAAACACAAAACAACCTGCAAAAGTGAGACTATGTACAGGATGTTCAACACCGACGTTCAGACTAATGCACATATATTCACAGACCGTCCCCTAAGTGAGGAATGTTGTGATATGAACCCTAGGGATCCCTAGAACAATGCCAGATGATGAAACTTGACATAGAGTGAAATGCTATGATGATGACCAGTTCTCATTAGATTACTGAAGTTAAGCAACAGTGAGCCTGACCACTAACAAATCGGGGACCATTTGGGAATACTAGATGGTGTAGATATTTAAGTACGCAGGTATGTGTAATACCTCAGGGAGCTGAACGCCTCTATCTTGCATAGTTTCAGGTCACCTTTCGGCAAGGTATAGTACCTGTCAGCCTCTCTCTGATGTTCCAGAGAGTTACCATACAGCGGATAGTTGGAACGCCCCAGCCGTGGTGAAGGCAATCATCTAGGAGAAGACCACTTTGTTGAAAGAGGGAACTTGTTGACCCTGTATGGAAATGGTGTCACAAACGAAACACCCACTTCCAATCTGTCATGAAACAGATTGTAATGAATTGAAATAGTAAGGCTAAAAAAACTGTCATGAGAATGCTCATGTGAGTCCGCAATGTGGTTTAATTAGAAATTTCAAGACATAAAAATCGCTTTTATTTCATTAGAAAAAAGGCACCAATCTCTGCCCGTGTTTCTACTTCATGGGACAGATTATCAAAGATAGTGACCATGTTAATCATATCCATGATTAAAATTGCTATGCTCAAAACATTTTGATAGAATATAAATGTACATTGTTGATTGAGTGTTGCCTTTACAAACGGCAATGAATTTTAAGAACAGCAGGAAAAAAAGAGACATTATATTTCTATGATTGTATTGAACATCGACGAACCAGAAATGTTAGTTATGAAAAGAATTAAGCAAGAAAGGCTTACAATTTTAGCAGCATGATTAAAAATGCCTTAGATAAAATGTTTAGACAGTATTGTCCTTTAACATCGCTTGTTGCACTTTGCTATTTTTTGCGAATAAATTTTATTCTATTTTATTTCATATAGATATTGAAACAGAAATTATATTTTGTATTAGAGATTAAAAATGTTAGTGATAAATAAACTAAAGGAGGAAAGACTGACAATTTTGGTAGCAGGATTAAAGTTGCCTTAAATAAAACATTCACACGGTATATAGACGTATGCACATATGCATCTTCTAATTGTCCTTTTACATGGCTTGTTGCACTTTGCTATTTTTTGCCAATAAATTTGATTTGATTTCTGGCATAAAACATTATTATCCAGAATTGAAATATATTTGTCAAGACGTTTTTTTCACCTCAGCATCAAGTCATGGTCTCCTGGGGACCCAGCAAAGGATGTACTATAGTCGCTTTCATGCAAAATGTGGTCTAACCAGAGACACCAAAACATAAAAGTTGCTTTTATTACATTAAAAGACACCATTCTCTGCCCATGTTTCTGTTTCATGGACCAGCCTATCAGAAATAGTGTCAATGTTTATCATATTCACGATTAAAGTTGCTTTGGTCAAAACATTTTGACAGTATATAGATGGACATTATGGCTTCAAAAACGTTTTTCCCATCCGCAATTGATTCAGAAAAATATGATTCTTGGAGAAAAGAAATGAGGTTTTGGGAGATGGACACTAGTGTTGAGGAGAAATTTTAGATGCTTGCAAATTGACTTCAAAAGTAACCTATCTCTGGCCAGGTCTAAAGTTTTCAATAATATATAATTAATGTGCAGTTGCACGGAAGATGCACAACTGAGTTTCAATCATTGGTTCCTATGGAAACAACATTCAGAGCAACAACTCTTCTAGAAAGTGATGTCAGTCATTGTGCAAAAAACTTTCCCTTCTATCTGTGTGTCTAACAACAAATCGAATTTTCATGAGTTTCTTTCCAAGAACTTCTCATCTGTGGAACATGTTGTCAGAAGATTGCTTTCCTTGGGGGTACAACATAGTTATCTTAAAATTCAATGTCAACAAATACTTGTCATAAACTGTCCTCATATGTAATTGAATTTTGTTCATTTCATTCATCATTTTCAATCCTCTCATAATATTCTTCATTATTCAACTTACAATCTATCTATTATCTTTGAGTGGCTTTTAGTCTTGATAATTCATTAGTAAATTTTTTAAAGTGGGTGAAAGTAGAGAATAGTAAACAAAGCCCTCACTTCCTTCCACCATCCTCATGTTAAAAATGGGTTTCAAAATAATAATATTATTTAAGAAACCCATTCTTAACATAAGGAGATGAGGAGGCCCTTTTTAAACTTTTTTACACAAAAAAATATGTTATCAAAATTTTCTAAATAGGAGAAGACCTTTTTGCACTAAAGAACACCCTGGAAACTATTATCTAGAAACCTCCAAGTTATCAAAATAAAATTTGAAAAAGAGTTTTTACCAATAAAAAGAAGAAAACTTCAAAGAGCGTGAAGTTTCTGAAATGAAGATAAGGAAAAAAAAAAGAAATTGAATGAAATTGATATCGAGACAAAACTACAATCGATTAAGTCTTATTGCTGTTACTACCGCCACCACCAATGTTTGAGAACCACATTGCACCAACACTGCCAAGTTTATCATAAAAGGAACCTCCGGACACATTGTGCACTGTTGGCTTTGGTAGTACAGCTGCTGCTGCTTCTGCTAGTGATGAGGATGCAATCTCAGTCTGAAAAATAAAAAAAATAATAAAGTGCAGTTAAGATTCAAAACTGATTTTTTTAAAAATAGGATCTAATATATTTTAAGTACCCGAATTATCTCATTAAAGCAATATTGGATGAACGTGATTGTGTAAAAATAATGTTTAAAACAAATTTTTAAATTATGTAGAAAAGAAAATTCTATTATGAATTAAAGATTAGAATTAGAGCTTGGCAAAGAAGTGAGAAATATCCTGTGTTCTGAGTGTTCAACATGGAAGTCAATGGACATTTAATCTTTTTTTAGGCTTTCCACCACCTTTACGATGTAATCATTTAGATGGACTTATAGTATGAAACTAATTAAAACAACAAAAAAATATGCAGCCCAGAGAAAATAATGCAGTTATGTTCTTTTTAATTCCATTTTGCCTACATCATGTCAACAAGATTCCAACTTTTTTAGTCAATGAGATGACAGTTATTTGGTTGGGGGTGAAAATAATTCTCCATCTAACATTATAAACGGTTTATTAATACCATAATGTAACATTAGCGATTGAAAAGAACAGGTTTTAGCTTGACACTGCACTCAACATGATTTAAAGGACACATTTTTTCATTATTACAGACAAAAATAGAATTTAAAAAAAAAAAAAACAACATGCCTATATCGACTACTAGTCATTAAGCAAACTGCCTACAACATGTCAACAAGATTCCAGCTTTTTTTCAGTTAATGAGATAATAGGCACTCAGTTTGGAGTAAAAAAAAAATCCATATCTAATATTACAAATGGTTTATTAATGCCGTAATGTAATTCTAGCAGTTGAAAAGAACAGGTTTACGCTCGACAGTGCACTCAACATAACTTAAAGGACACATTTTTCTGAATCTAAACTAAATATTTTTAAAACATGTAGAAAATGTTTCAGAATAACAAATAATCTTTCCCGCTGAAAATATTTCTATTTCCAAAGACACATTTTTAAAACACTAACACAACCTGATTATTCCATACATTGCATCATCCATTGATATTTTGAAAGCTAGGAGTGTCTCAGACTCCAGAATTGGTAACATCAGGTTGTATTTCATGTGCACCATCAATTCAGTCGAAAGGGTTGAAATCAGTCAGGCTACTATTACTACATCAGCATTGGTTTAACATTTGTTTTGCATACTGGCATGCATTGAACAGCTTTAAGATATTGATTCCCAAAGTAAACTATCTCGGGCCAGGCCTTTATTTTTCTTTACTTTACATACAATTATATCGCTTCTTACACATTCAAACCACGTCTTCCTCATTTACCATGCTTCCTAGTGCTAGGGATATATAAATGCATTATACAGTTGATGTTAAAAGTAATAGGCTGTACATGGTTGAATCATCTGGGATTCTAAGTACGTAAGGCATCCATAATTTCACTAATATCAAGTTTATTATAAAGCACACATGATGAAATTTTTCCTTCCAGTTTGCAGCACCTGATCATGGCACAATTATTACACCAAATCTGGTTCAGACCAGAAGTGTTCAGAGCTCGTATCTCACTGCCATGCAACAGGGCAGAGCAAACACGGGTTGAAAAGACGTTTCAAATTTGGAAGGAAAAGATGCTTAGATGCAAGAATTAGAATTTATGAATAAATTAATGAACTATGTGGCATAATTACATTGACACACTGGTTCTCATGAGATCACTGAAGATAAGCAATGATGAGCCTAGCCAGTACCAAATGGGTAACCATTTCGAAATGCTAGGTGCTGTATGTACCACACCGGAATGTAGAAATTCCTAGTTTGGTATCTAGGGGCACATTTAAAACCACTGGGAGAGATGCACACTCAGTCTTCGTTAAGACATGCATCTAGGAGAAGGAAAACTCTGATGTAAAAACCCTGAAATCTACTGTCTGCTCTGTCTTGTGGTAGCCATTGCACTGGCTGAGATTAGCAGTTGTAGCAAAAAGTGTGATTAGTTCTGCACAAGGCCTTCGCCACTCTAAACAAATCATCTGTGTTGATTCGCAAATAACAGTTGTTCTGGTGGGTTTCATAGATCAAAATCGCCAGGAATATCATCAATCAACTAAAAAAACTGAAAATGGACAACATAGATTTGAACCCATTTATTGGTTAATAAATTAACATGCATGCTTAACTTTTCTTTCATCCATTCCAATCCTTACTTAACCAAAAAGAAGCAAGACACAATTTACTCTTAAACTTGGATGCAAAAAAGAATTTCTTCTGCAATGTCTACCAAGCAAAAAAGAATTTCTTCTGCAATGTCTACCAAGCAAACAAGAATTTCTTCTGCGATGTCTACCAAGCAAACAAGAATTTCTTCTGCAATGTCTACCAAGCAAACAAGAATTTCTTATGCAATGTCTACCAAGCAAAAAAGAATTTCTTATGCAATGTCTACCAAGCAAAAAAGAATTTCTTATGCAATGTCTACCAAGCAAAACAGAATTTCTTATGCAATGTCTACCAAGCAAAAAAGAATTTCTTATGCAATGTCTACCAAGCAAAAAAGAATTTCTTATGCAATGTCTACCAAGCAAAAAAGAATTTCTTCTGCAATGTCTACCAAGCAAAAAAGAATTTCTTCTGCAATGTCTACCAAGCAAAAAAGAATTTCTTCTGCAATGTCTACCAAGCAAAAAAGAATTTCTTATGCAATGTCTACCAAGCAAAAAAGAATTTCTTATGCAATGTCTACCAAGCAAAAAAGAATTTCTTATGCAATGTCTACCAAGCAAAAAAGAATTTCTTCTGCAATGTCTACCAAGCAAAAAAGAATTTCTTCTGCAATGTCTACCAAGCAAAAAAGAATTTCTTATGCAATGTCTACCAAGCAAACAAGAATTTCTTATGCAATGTCTACCAAGCAAAAAAGAGTTTCTTATGCAATGTCTACCAAGCAAAAAAGAATTTCTTATGCAATGTCTACCAAGCAAAAAAGAATTTCTTCTGCAATGTCTACCAAGCAAAAAAGAATTTCTTCTGCAATGTCTACCAAGCAAAAAAGAATTTCTTCTGCAATGTCTACCAAGCAAAAAAGAATTTCTTCTGCAATGTCTACCAAGCAAAAAAGAATTTCTTCTGCAATGTCTACCAAGCAAAAAAGAATTTCTTATGCAATGTCTACCAAGCAAAAAAGAATTTCTTATGCAATGTCTACCAAGCAAAAAAGAATTTCTTATGCAATGTCTACCAAGCAAAAAAGAATTTCTTCTGCAATGTCTACCAAGCAAAAAAGAATTTCTTATGCAATGTCTACCAAGCAAAAAAGAATTTCTTCTGCAATGTCTACCAAGCAAAAAAGAATTTCTTATGCAATGTCTACCAAGCTCAAGCCTGTTACATTGTTGCATCTTTGTTTTACAAGTACTTCAATGGAATGTGATTTTCAACGAACTTACTGCACTTGTCCCTCCCTCAACAAAAATATCTCCAACCCATCAGTTCACTGTAGAGGTCCTTAGATGCCAGAAAATCTACTCGCATAGCTTTTTTTCCCAGACTTCTTCCCTGCTTCTTGTTTCCCCAACTGTATTATTATGCAGAAATGTAAATGTAATGTAAATAAACTTGCTGCTCAACTCCCCACTCAACTTTCTTGTTATAAATCTGGCCCTACTACAGTATTCCCTTATGCTGTAATGACAATAGACCTTGTTTGGGCAAACAAAAATAAAACATAAATAAAAAGACATCCTGTAAAATATAAATTTTTGGAAAACTATGGTGTTTGAGTGATGTCAGATACTGTGCAAGGTAAAATCCGTTCTCTTCAAACGCAAATATAATTTGGGTGCTGAAATTACACTAGGCCCCAAAATAATGGTTCGATTAGAATAGTAAATATATATATTAAGAGAAAAAAATACTAGTCAGGTTTTTTTAAATAAATAACTTTTTTTAATTAAATGTTTTTATTTCTGTGACTTCCATAGTGCAAAGTTGGCATACCTTACCCCCAACCCCCCCAAAAAATGCCACTCATGAAATTGATAATAAAATTCACAATCCTTTTTGCAACCTAACCATATTAAATTCAAGATTCAATCATCAATGTCCAATAGTCTTTGTATAATCAACATTGAATGAAATGCACACATGAATACAATGTAGAAAATTGTCAATAACTTTGACACACTTCCATCTTGGCACTGCCTTGATTTACGCAGTGATGACCCTCTTCAAGTTAATAATAGTCTGGGAATCTTTTTGATAGATATTATCTTTCAGATAGCTCTGCAGATGAAAAAGATTAGGAGGAGGCTGTTGAGCTCCGGTGAGTGTGAATCTCATTCAGGATCACATCTACTTTGTTTCGGATTTTTTCCTATGAAGATTGATTATTTGGATTATTTCGATTACTGTCCGCATCTTAAATGTTATTCTCACAACGTTTGAAACGATGTAACCTCCAACCTTCTTCAGACATGTTTTGTTGAACTTAAAAATCTTCATTTCAAACTTGAAGATCTGTATGGAATTTCAAACAGAACCCTTTATTTAATCCACAGAGTAGCTTGCTTTTGTTGGCTGGAACAAGAGCAAACTATGCCAAAATAATCCAAATAATACCGACAAGATGATCATGAAAGCATCATTAAATGCCTATGTAAAAAAAAGGGCTGGTAGACATTCAGGACTGAAACTTGGTGGACAGGTCAGGCATAGACAGGGGTTTATTAGTACAAAATTAGATTAGTGAAAGGATTGTGAATTTCGTATTTTATTACATTTTGGGAAGGGGAAGTCACCTTTACAGCATCAGAATCTTTTTTCCATATTTGCATATTGGTAAGAAAAATGTGAACTTCAGACAACAAATATCAAAAAATTGGCTAAAAAAATTAATTCCTGAGCACTTTCCTACAGAGAGTGGTTGTTATTTTGCCAATATTTTTGAAAGTCATCCTCTCTTTTCGATTGACTAGCCTTAATTTAAACCTACGTCACTTCCAGTTTGACGATGATCGCAACAGCAAAGACGTCACGTTTTTTTTTGTTTTTTTCACATTCTTTTCCTCCTTCGCAGTATAGGTTCAAACCTGCTTGCATACTACCACTTTTTTTTTTTTTTGCTCAATACACACCTCAAAACACCCGAGCAATGCCGGGCATCAAGGGTTGCAACAAATATAAGATACAAAGATGTCTAAAAAAAAAAGTAGCACATCTTTTTTTAGTTGTTTCCTGTGAGTGTATTAATCTGCAATTTGTTTTGTGGTTATATTTTCAAACTTTGCCAGGTTTTATTATTATTTTTTTTTCCTCCAAAATTTATGTTTGTTTCAACGAAAGGGAAGTAAGTTTGTAGTTGGCAAAAACAGAAGCGCATACCTTTTTTTTTTTTTTTTGAAAACATTATTTTTCTTTTTGAAACAAAGGGAAGTAAGTCTATATCAAATAAATAGATTTACCTCCCTTTCTAAAATAGTGCTGGTACAAAAATAAATCCAACCAGATAGATTATTCTCTGGAAGGAATTAATTTGAATTACATTTTTTTTAACATGGACCAATGCTAAACAAAATGAAATGGTTATTTGGAATGAAATATTGATCTTATAAGATTAAAGCTATAGAACGACAAAAGTCAAAACATGACTGATTTAATTGTGTGCATTAGAATTGCATTTTATTTTTAACAACATGGATCAACGTTTAACAAAACTGCTATTCAGAATGAAAAATCCATTTTGTAGGATGGTACCTGTCACTGAGAAAAGTCAAAATTTTACTTTGTTTTATGTATTAGATGATGTGTAATAATAATGTAAGAATAATGAGAATAAAACTTAATTTCTGACAATATTTACAACAGATATTTAATTTGCAGTTAACGTTTTGTATATGAGTAACTCATTATTTACTTACCCTTGGTAGCGCTTGTAGAACCGGTTGGGGTGCCACTGCTCTGTTAGGGTAACTTGTACTCAGTGGCAGCAATGCAAAGCGGTTGGTGCAGTTGCTCAAGGGCAGGACATTGTGCTGCTCTTGATGGTGGCTTCCTGCTGTATAATGGCGGTTTCCAAAGATTACATTCTGTTTAGAAGCTGATGTCAGACTACCAAACAAAATCTGAAAAGATAGCGGTCATTTCAGAAAGTAAAAATAGGATTCCTGTTCAATCAAGTTTGTTTCAAGCTATTTATTACATGTACTTTTCTCATAATCACAGCCAAGGAATAAATAATGTGTTTATGAATAATAATAATAATTATGCACAAAAGGGAATTTCCTGTTCGTTCATATGTTATCACCTTTCACCCTTTTTAAAAAAATATGATTGCTCAATCGCTGAAGATGTGATACAAAAAAAAAAAAAAATTTATTTGATGCCGATATTGTGTTGAATGCAAAACTCAAATTAAAATACACTTTCCTAAACTTTGGGGTAGGGTCAATGTGGTGTACCTTGTTTTATCCAAAGATGGTAAAATAATATCATGGGATCTGCATTCGCACCGGATGTCCACCAAATAGAAATATGTCAAAAACTCCTACAAAGATTTTGGAGTTTCACCTCCCCCCCCCCACACACACACATAACCGGATATATTCTGAAACGACATTAGCCAGAGTATTTAGATAGGTATGGTTCAGTTTTAACAAAGGTGGTACAATAATATTGTGAGGTCTGTTTCTGTGCCAAGCCTTCAGTAGAATGGTGGCACTTTTAATCAGGTCAACAATATATAAAAGATGAAGTACACAACTGTGGAATTTCCACAGGTCCTGCTAGTGTTTATTAAAATGTGTTATTACATAAAATGTATTCACAAGCGAAATGTACAAACCTGAATGCATTCAAATTATTTGTATTTTTGTTCAGAGGAATTCAGTTTTTTATTTCAGACTAGCAGGGAGATTCCACGTTTTCCGGTATAAAATGGGGATCAACATATTTTCAATACTTTTATTGTCAGTGAAATCAGTGAAACCGCCCATTTTTCAATCAAATCAATTGATTGCCTAGTCCACAATACATTGTAGTCTATAATGCACTGTAGAGAACCTACTGTTGATTTTATAAAATTATTTTATATAATATAATGACTTGAATTAAAGTTTAAAATTCAAAAGTCAAGTATCATGGTTCAAGTGTGTTCTAAGCAGAAACATTTATTCTGAATGTGCTCCTCTTATCAAAGAACTTACTGTTGATTTTATATATTGGGCCTTTCTACTTGTGCAGTGATTAAACTTCTAAAATGCACTTGCGATGTTAGGCTGTATCAGTGTCAAAATTGGTCTGTTGCTTTTTTTTATTGGATCTTTTCGATTATCAATTTTTGACACTTGTTGGGAGCATTCCGATATGAAACCTCTCTAAAAACACTCTCAGACACATGAGGTAAATTTGTGCGAAATTTAAAAAAATCAGCCCAGCCGTTTCTGAGTCCATAGGGAACGAACTCCAACGCACATACAAAGTGTCTTTTATATACAAGGAAAGATTTTCTTACTAAAGAAATTCTCAGTGTTGGAGGATTTTAAGGAATTTAATGAAACAATAAGAATCCATGGAAATTCTATGGTCATGTTGTGTAACATAATTCTTCTGTGCTTAAAAATATTTCCATTTTATGGACATCCATTGCAAATCAAAATACTTTTAAACACGGCACCAACACATATCAGATGAAGTATACAGCTGTGGAATTTCCACAGAAGAGATGTTGTAGGCCTATCTTTGTTTTATCGTTATTACCATGGCAGGTGCTCGTCTAAGCTCTAATCTCTGGTCCCCCCCTCGCCAACCTTTCATGATGAACACCCGTCTAGCTGAAACCACTGTCAATAATTTTCCCCACTCTTTATCTGTGCCTAAATCAAAACGTAGATTCTATGAACAAAGCTTCTTTCTTAGAACTGCACGCCTGTGGAACTCTCTACCGCTTGCCTGTTTCCCTCCTGACTTCAACATGGATGTCTTCAAGTCCAACAAAAACAAATTCCTGATGAACCGCCCTCTAAGTAATGACACTTTATCCAATCTCCAATACTAATGAATACTGCAACACTATCCCATTGATTACTGCACACAAAATAACCCTTATCCCCGAGTGGCTTCTGGGCCTTGATAAGTGGTGACCTTCATGTAAAAAAAAAAAATGGACAAAGCTTTTTTCTTAGAACTCCACACCTGTGGAACTTTCTTCCGTTTACCTGCTTTCCAGCTGACTACAATATGGCCGTCTTCAAGTCCAATGTAAATAAGTTCTTGATGAGCCGTTCTCCTTAAGTGATCCAATTTTACCAAATTTACACTTCTAACGATTACTATAATATTGTCCTTTGGATCACTGTACACTCTTTAAGCCTTATCCTTGAGTGGCCTCTGGGCCTTGATAAGTGGTGATTCCCTTGTAAAAAAAAAAAAAAAAATCATCAAAGTTTTCAAATCATGTAAAACATCATCAGATGTTCAATTATTTAGATCTTCAAATCATACAGGTGAGATATGCTGTTCACTGATGATGACTTATAAAAACTGAAAACAGGAAAAAAGAGATTAAGAAAACAGGCAGAGGTCAACAGAACAAATAGAGAGAGGTTTGGTTTGTTCTACAGCGTAGGAACCATCTATGGATTATTCAATGTCGAATAAATTTATCAAATACTAGCAGGCAGCCCAGCGTTGCCTGGTCGTAAGATACACTTTAATATGATATTTTAATTCATGCAGATTACGTATTTATTATTATTTGGCCAATTCTCTATCAATTATTATAGTAAACTTAAAATGTAGTAGTGACCACAAGTCAATTTTTTTTAGTTTTGAACTAAAAAAAAAAAATGACTTGCGTGTCATCATCTAGAATCGAAACCAAAACATATAGCTCTCCTACCTTACCCAATAGAGGTTCCAGGGAAGAGAAAAGCGCATCACCTACTAGGTTTCAAAACTGGCTTTGAACTCTATCAAGGCAGAATACGGCTCACTGAGCAGCTTCTACCCAGATGTTGCAGCAGTACACCATTTTAGGATGTACCTAGCTCTTATACAGATAGACGATTGCATCAGCAGTAAGATACCTATTGGAGCGATAGATTGATCCAACCATTTTTAATTATATAGGTAGTATAATCTCTATTTATATATAAAAGGCACTTTGTGTGTTAGCGAGTTCGTTTCCTATGGACACCAAAATGGATGGGTTAATTCTTTTGATATTTCACACAAATGTACTTCGTGTGTCTGAGAGTGTTCTTAGAGAGGTTTTATATCAGAATGCCTCTGATAAGTATTGAAAATCAATAATCAAAAAAATCCAATTAAAGAAGGAACAGTTAGATTTTAACCAAAGTTAACACCCTTATACAGCCTAACATCACAAGTGCATTTGAGAAGTTTTTGAAAGGCCCAGCATATAAAATCAACAGTAGATCTTTTGATAACACAGGGACACGTTTGAAATGAATGTTCCTGTCTAGAGTACAATTGATCCATGATACTTGACTTTTGCATTCTAAACTTTAATTCAAGCAATTATATAAAAATAATTCTATATTAAGCAATCAATTGACTTGATTGAAAAATGGGCAATTTCACTGATTTCATTGACAGTAAAAGTATTGGAAACAATGTTGTGTCTCCTTGCTCATATATATATTCTTAGAATACATTGTTCATTTTTTAATTTTTTTTTTATTTGCTTTTTCACTCCAAACAAGGCACAGTGCCACTTGAATGTAAGGTGCTACAATTTCGGACAAAATTTGCAAGAATACTATGTAGGAAGTTGAGCAGCAAGATATCTGTTCACATTACACTTGAACTTCTGCATGCCAGTATAGTAAAGAAAGCAAGGACCCTAGAGAGAATTCAAAAGTCTAACAGTTTGAAGGAAGAAACTATTTGAAGAGAAAGCTGTCCGGCAATCTTGAGATCTTTACAATGTAGGGGTGCGATTTTGCTGCTTGTCGGGTTAATCGGGGATATTTACGTCTCGAGGGTACAAGGGTTTGGAGTTCGTCGGAACACTTTCCATTAAAATACTTGTAAAATAGGCACAGGTATGCGACATTTTATTGATGGAACAGAGGTTGGAATTTGGTTACTCGTAGAAGGAAATTTCACAGAAACCACTATCAATAATTTCCCACACTCTTTATCTGTGCCTAAACCTAAACGTAGCTTCTTTCTTAGAACTGCACGCATGTGGAACTCTGTTCCGTTTTCCTGCTTTCCAACTGACTATAATATGGTTGTCTTCAAGTCTAATGTGAACAAATTCTTGACGAGCCATCCCATTAAGTAATCCAATTTACCATATTTTCACTACTAACCATGACTGACATGTTCCCCTTGACCACTGTACACTCATTAACCCCTATCCTCGAGTTGCCTTCTGACCTTGATAAGTGGCGAATTCTTTGTAAAAAAAAAAAAATTACTCTTGGAAGGGAATATTACTGAGATATAAAAGAGAGAGACAGACAGACTAAAGGAGAGAGAGAGAGAAGGAAACAGAGAGAAAGAAATAAACCAACAAAATGGAGAGATCAACAAAATAAAGTGTGAGAGAGAGAGAGAACAAGAAAATAGGAAGATAAGCCAACAAAACAAAGAGAGATAGGCCAAGTATGAAGGAAAGAGTGGTCAAGAATCAGGGAGAGAGAAAGAGAGAGATAGCAAATGGAGAAGCGAGAAACAGAGAGAGATATAGATAAAAACAGGAAGACAAAGACATATATAAAACATTAAACTAATTAACATAAAGCGTTTTCTTTGATCTGACAAAATCTCCAATTTTATACTTACATTACATCTTTGAGTGCATTTTGTCAAGTGCGAGATCATATACGGTGAAAAGACGTCCAAGTCAAAAGGATCTACAAATTCCTCCAATTGGTCAAAGATCCGTTTTGTTCGCTGCTGGTAAGAACCACCATTCTGCAAAAGAAGATACACTTTTATTTATCGCTATCTCTACTTATATATAAAACCACTCTGTGTGTGCATTTGTGTGTGTGTGTGAGTTTGTACCTTATAGACTCTGAAACGGCTGGGCCAATTTTTGGAAATTTCACTCGAATTTACTTTATGTATCTGGGAGTGTTTTTAGATAGGTTTTGTATTGGAATTCCTCCGATAAGTATCGAAAATCGATAATATATGATTAAAGAAGTTTTTCCAGATTTGTAGACTGGGCATTTTAAACTAACGTCATTTGTTTTATGCATATTATTATTTCTCAAATATATAACCAAGATTAATTTATGATTTCCGATTAGAAAAGGATCATTCAGATTTTTCTGCAATATTTCCACCCATTTTGAACCAAAAACGGTCTTCTTTACTCAACAGAAATGGAATCATCTTCTATCATAATGCTCGTTCTCACACAAAAAATTAATGACTAAAGATTTAAGAGAATTTGGTTCAGAAATCTTGCTTCATCCTGCAAATACTCCTGGCCTAACTCCCTCACATTATCACTTATTTTGAGGATTACAAAACTATTTAGAAAGCTTTAGGTTAATACCACGAGAGGAGATTGAACATTAGATTCATATTTCACATTCAAACCTAAAGAATTTTACAAACGAAGCATTTGTAATCTCGTTGACAGATGGAATCAAGTTATAGAGATCAAAGATTGTTATTATGAAAAAAGACTCAAAAACACAGTTTTCATTTTCAAGATGAAATTTTAGATTGGCAAAAAGTTTTGTACTGATCTCCCACTAAAACTGCAAACGAAAATAATAAAAACACATAAATAACAGCAAAATACAGTTTCTCACGGTGATTAAAAGCACTTGAGATGAATTGAAAAAAATAAAAAACAACTCTTGGGTTCATACTCTAACAACTGACACTAGAGGCACAAAGGATAGCTTGCAGAATTGCGAAAACAATTTTTAAAAAAAATAAATAAACAAGAAAATTTTGCATTTAAAACATATAAATTTATCTTGTGGAATTTTCAAAGTTAGATCCAAATAGTAATCTTTCTGACATATCGATATTTGATTTGGACTAGCCTATTTCTTTTGTTTTTCTTCCCAATGTTATTGGCATAAATATATTTTGTTTCAATTCAGTCACACATTAAAGTTATTATGTGCAATTGCAAAAATAAATATATATATTAGTTAAATTATATGCCTTCAAGTGTTTGTGTTTCATTTCTACATTAATTACACATTATTTGTTCTTTACTATTATATGATTAAAAAGTACTAAATAGACACATACTCATGTACTAAAAAATTTTTTTCAAATTAATTTTTTTTTTAAATCGCTCAAGACAAGGCATGAAGCAATTGATGTAAAAAAATAATACTTCAAGGTAAAAACTACTAATAATAAGTGTTATATGAATATATTCTCACTCAGAAAACAGGAATTGCCCGCACCCTTTATCAGAAACATCGCTCATGTAATGTATAAACCAAAGGACAAACTAAGGGAAGCAAGAGTTCCAAGGTTTCCAAAAGTAGACCCAAAGTCTCCTGTCTCCTCACCTTATTTCATAGCATAATTTGATTACAAAATTAAAATCAATTTATTAGTTACTAGCCTGGGTGTTTGGTTGGAGGTGTGTGTTGAGCAAAAAAAAAAAAAAAGTTTTAATAGGCAGGCAGGAAGGCGGAAAAGAAAGTTGAGGTATGCTTAAGGGTGTTGGTTGAGCAAAATAAAATATTTGGTTAAGAAATTTTGCCTACTAAATTCCTATTTCAGTTTTGGTCTGCAGACATGAAACTTATTATATAGGGTATTCGAACCCATGCAAAACTTTAATTTCAGTGCTGACATGTTTACGATCTTGAGTAAGTCGCACTGAACCTTTCATCTAAAATTCTAGAAATTATTTTTATTAAGTCCTTGAGACCTTAAAAAACGAATGTAATCTTGACTCTCGTTTAAATATCATCCTTTTTTTGGTCATATGAAGTATTCTCTTTGAATTGGGACTCCACTGAAATATGTATGCACATATGTAACCAATAAAGTTTGTATAATAAACAAACTATATAAACAAATAAATAACACCTACATATATTTTATATTTCTTTCTTTTTTTTTTTTTAGAGAGAATTAGACCTGTAGTCTAAAGAGCAGAGTTTATTTCAATGCATTAATACTTGAAAAAAAAAAAAAAACCAGTGTCCATTATACTGTAGATATATAATAAGCTCAATAGGTATAGGTATCCTTTATTTATTTTTTTTTTTCATATGGGGGTCACCACTTATCAAGGCCCGAAGGCCACTCAGGGATAAGTGTTATTGCGTGTACAGTAATCAATGAGATAGTATTGTAGTAATCATTAGTATTGGGGGTTTTGATAGAGTGTCTTACTTAAGGGGGCGGTTTGTCAGGAGTTTGTTTATGTTGGACTTGAAGACGTCCAAGTTGTAGTCAGGTGGGAAACAGCCAAGTGGCAGAGAGTTCCACTGGCGTGCAGTTCTAAGAAAGAAGCTTTGCTCATGGAATCTACATTTGGATTTAGGCACAGATAAAGAGTGGGGAAAATTATTGACAGTAGTTTCAGCCAGATGGGTGTCTCTCGTGAAAGATTGGTGAGGGGGGGACGAGGGATTGGAGCTCAGACGAGCACCTGCCATGGAAATAACGATAAAACAAAGACAGGCTCGCAACGTCTCTTCTGTGGGAGAGAGGTTGCAGGGAAGAGAAAAGGGCATCCCCCACTAAACCACAAAGTCTATTTTGTACTCTGTCAAGGCAGGATAGGCTGTTTTTAGCAGCTCCTGTCCAGATGTGGCAGCAGTACTCCATCCTTGGACGTACTTGGCTTTTATACAGATAGAGAATTGCATCAGTAGTGAGATATCTTTGAGAGCTATATTATATATTAGCTGATTTTTAATTCACAATTATGAATCGTTTTACTCAATATTAATATATATATATATATATATATATATATATTGGCACGGTCCAATAAAAACCTCATTTTATCTTAAAAATCCTTCAGAAAAGGTTAAATCAAAGGAAATCACAAAGTATAATATATATTTTCAACTGCCCTTTCCAACTCCACAATCGAATTAAAAAAAAAAAAAAATGAATAATAAAGAAATTACAAACGATATTTCAAAATTCCCTTGTTCAAATTTATTGGCACCGTAATTCTAATGATCGATTGTATGGCCTTTAGCATTAATTACTTGCTGTTGTCATTTATTATAGTTTTCTACTAACTTGAAGCATTCTTCTGCAGTAAATTTAGCTCATTCCTCCTGAGAATAATCCTCTGAGTGAGATTCTTAGGCTTCCTTTCCATTACCCTCAATTTTTAAATCCCCCACAAATTTTCAATGGCATTGAGGTCCGGGCTCTGGGATGACCATTTCAAAACATGCATATTGTTGTCCTCAAGCCATTTCTTAGTCAGATTAGCCAAATGTTTTGCGTCATTATCTTGCATAAAGCACCATGGTCGACTAAGTGACAGCTCTCTAGCAGAGTCCTTCAGGTTTTCATTCAGGATTTTAACATAATCCTCCTTTTTCAGGATGCTGTGACCTTAACAAATCGTCCTGGTCTAGTGGCAGCAAAGCATCCCCAAAACATCAAACTGCCTCCGCCGTGCTTCACAGTTGGGATGGTGTTCTTAGGCAAGAAGGCTTTGCCAGTTTTCTTGTAAACAGAAGAAACACTATTATGGCCGATTAACTCAAATTTCATTTCGTCGGACCATATAACATGTTTCCAGGAGGCAGCATCTTTATCAATATGGCACTCTGCGAACTCTAGCCTTGCTTTCAGATGCACAGTTTTCAATAAGGGAGTCTTCCTCAAGCAACATGCTTTCAAACCAGTTCTCTTCAAAACTCTACCAATTGTGTGTCGAGACACATTCACTCCAGAGTTTCTCTGTTCCTCTACAACCTCCCCAGCAGTGATCCTTGGGTTTTGGTTGACACATCAAACTATTTTTGGCTCTGCTCTCGCGGACAGTAGCCGTTTTCTCGCTTGACCTTCCCAATTCATTACCTGACCTTATGATTTGAAATTCTTTATGATGGCTCGAACGGAGGATTTGGGAAGGTTTAGTTTCTTAGAAATCTTATCATAGCCCTCTCCTTTGGAATGGCATGCTATCACACGCTTCATGAGGTCTTCGCTGTGGTCCATAGTCTAAATCATAACGAAAATTCCTTGATTTAAATTAATTCAAAGCAAACGCTGCCTAAAAATTATTTGAAAAAGAAGAATTTAAAAAAATTAACATTAAATAAGCATAATAAGGCTGAAAAAGGTAACGAAACCATGTCAAATATAAAATTGGTTGTAATTATACTGGTAATAGATGAAAATAATAAGCTGTGCCAATAATTTTGAACACGGTAATTTAGAAACTTCGTTTGTAATTACTTAAGTATTCGATTTTTTGAAATCCAATTGTTGCATCGGAAAGAGCAGTTAAAAATACATATGATACTACATAATAATCTTTGATTCTGACCATTTTTATGAGATTTTATCAACAAAATATGATTTTTATTGGACCGTGCCAATAAATATGATCATGACTATATATGTGTGTGTGTGTGTGTATATATATATGTGTGTGTATATATATATATTTATGGCTGTATGTATATATGTGTGTGTGTGTATATACTTATATGTTTATATATATATATATATATATCTGTGTGTGTATGCATATACATATATATATATGTGTGTGTCTGTGTGTGTGTGTATATATATATATATATATATATATATATATACTAACTGGACGGCCGGCGTTGCCCCGTTGTACAATACACTTCAAAATGATATTTTAATTTATGCTCATTGCATATGTATTATTATAGAATAACCTCTGTTGATTATTATATATTACAAGGAATAATTTGC
>NC_136486.1:43481246-43571246 GCF_053919585.1 Euprymna scolopes | reverse complement strand
ATAATGTTATTATTTAAAAAGCCATGGGGAAGGGAGGGTGTTTTGTACCTATTCTGTACTTTAACCTTACAATTGAATAAAAACATATAAAACTTTAATTAAACGTGGAAAACGATTTTTAAAAAATAGCGCGGATCACTCTCTGCATTAGCACACACACACACAAAAAAAATAATAATCCCATATTTTTAAAATTTAAATTCATTTATGTACTTAACAATTTTTTTAATTTTATTTATGTTAAGGCTTTTCACTCATGAAACATTACGTTTTAATTGTTTAGTTTATTTTCACGGCATTGTTTACATAAAAAAGTTTGTTTTAACTTTTTCTAAACTGTTTCATTTTTACGACATGCCTCAACGTATTATAAACACCCTAACTCCCCCCCCATGTTAAAAAAAAACGCCCTTCCATAAACCTCGAAAGCCGTTCTTAACATGGGGAAGTTAGGGTGTTTATAATATGCTGGGGCGAGTCGTAAAATTAACGAAGTTGCTATCTATTATTTATTGCAAAAATTGCTTGAAATTTATTTATTTGACAAAAAAAATTACATTTTGGTACTCTTTGGGCGTTGAGTTCCATGGCGACCAGTAGAAAAAAATAATAGTCGCTCCCTTAGTCTCCCACCTCACCCCGCACGTAACATATTTTATTTACTGACGTTGCCGTAACTAAACGATTATTTGTCACATTTACAAACATTTATTTATTTATTTTGAAAAAAGTTTTACTTTTTATGAATATTAAAAGAAAAATGGGTACTCATGCAGAGAGTGATCCATGCTGAAATAATAACGTTATTATTTAAAAGGCCATTCTTAACATGGGGAGGGGAGGGTGTTTTGTACCTATTCTGTACTTTAACCTTGCAATTGATTAAAAAAAAAAAAAACACGATTTAAAAAATAGCGCGGGTCACTCTCTGCATTAGCACCGAAAAATGTTACTAAACATTTATTAATAATTTCTCACTTTTACAAACATTTGATTTTAAATTTCTTTTTAAATGACGACTTTTATCGACATTTTTTTTAAATATCCCCCCCCCATGGTGTTTATTCCGAAATCCGTTGTTAACATGGAGAGGTTGGGGGTGTTTATTCTGAAAGCCGTTCTTAATATTTGTGGAGGTGGACCTAATGTAAAAAAAAAAAAAAATAAAATAAATTTAAAAAAAAAAAACTAAATCATTTACTGATAACTTCTCACTTTTACAAATATTTTTTAATTTACATGTGCGGATGAACAAATTGTTGAATAGTGCGAAAACAAAACATTTAGGTCCACCGCCACAATTTTCTTTTTTAAATGACGACTTTTATTGATAAATAAATTTACTTCTCCGCAACTTTTATTGATAAATAAATCTACTTCTCTGCCACGGGCACTGAACCCCTCCTTTTTTTTTTTTTAATAGTATTTTCGGGTGGGTATGCTGATAACAAATATCAGTTCAATTTTGCAAATAGCCCCCCCCCCCTCCAAAAGTGGTGTTTATTCCGGAAGCTGTTCTTAAGATGAGGAGGTTGGGGGGGGGTGATTATAAGGTGGACCTATCTAAATAAAAAACAAGTTCTTTATGCGCACATAAGCAACTATTTTTTATTAACTTTTTTTTTTTACTTTTTTATTTAAAAATTAGTAAATTTCAATGAATAGAATAATAAATCATTTATCATTAATATGTGTTTTTGGGTTTTGTGTTGAATGAAACTTCTTTTTTTTTTTACTACAACAATAATGAACCAATTTAAATCTTCCGGCATGCATTTAAGGGTTACGAAATTATCAATAAATCGTTTAGTTACTAAGCCAACGTCAGTAAATAAAAAAAATGTTACGTGCGCATGCATTAGCCTTGACTGGGGGGGGTAAGGGAGCGACCATTAAATAATTATGCTGGTCGCCATGGAACTCAACGCCCAAGGAGTACCTAAAGTGGCACTTATGCACTTATGTTACCGTGCTATTTTTTAAAATAGTATTTTCCTGTTAAATTCAAATTTTACAATATGTTTTTCTTTTATTAATTTGTTAAGTGAAAGTACAGATAACCCGGTCGGTTTCTAATGCGAGGAAAATCTAGCCCCCTCCCAAAAAAAAAAAGGGGTACTCTGGATAATAACAAAACATTAAAATTGCCTCAGTCTCGAAAGATTTCTTCTCTACTGAACGAGGAAAAAAACGGTGAAGTGTAGTTCACCTTCTGTTTCTCTCCCCCTCTCTCAATATCTCTCTCTATCCATCTCTCCCTTTCCCTCTCTCAATCTATCTTTCTCTCTATATCACCCTCTCCATCTCTCTTTGAGCCCCTTTCTCTCTCTAACTCCCTCTATCTCTCTCCTTTCCTCTGTTTCATCCCTCTCTGTTTCTAACTCTCCCCCTCTCTCTGTTTATCTATCAATCCCTTTATCTCCTTCTCTTTCTCTATTTTCCCCTCACTGTCTCTTTTCTATCTATATATCTTCCTCTCTATCTGTCCATCTCTAATCCCTCATCCTATTTTAGTCTCCTAAATTAATTACAGTGAATAAGGCATTGTCAAAACATGGATAAATCCTATTTTAGTCACCTAATTTACTGACTGTGAGAATAGAAGTTATTTGGAAAATACTGCTACCTTGAACAGCACCAGAAGTAACTGGTAAAACCTTTCTAATTAAATTGATTTTGGCAGCCATTTGGTAACAAAATGACATAGCCTTGGTCCTTGCTGCATGAGGAATACCTGCGACCTTGCTGCCAAGTAGAAGAATTATTTATTCTACTTTAAAACATTCAATTTTTCAAAAATCTCATGTTCGACATCTCCAAAACATCCAATATGGGGAAAAATATTGCAGAAATGCAAACTTATTATTTAGGATGAATGCCAAATGGTACGCAAAAAATCACTTGAGGCTCTTGGTCGATCCTTACAAGATTTGCATGGCAATTTCAGACAATTTGGGAATGCAGTAATATTGCTTGCAGGAGATTTCAGACAAATGTTACCTGTTATTCTTCAATCAACACCAGCAGATGAAATAAATGCTTGCCTCAAATACTCTACTTTTTTGTTCCATGTGAAGACATTAAACTTAACTCAAAATATGCATGTACAGTTGCAGACTGTTCAATCCGCACAAAAACTTTTGCATCACTTGTGGGAAATTGGGTACGAAAAAGTGCCAGCTGATCAGAGTTAAGGGTAAAATTCTTTGACTTTTAACTTCTGTAATTTCTGTAATTTTATTTCATCAAAAGAATAGTTAGTTTAAAAGGTTTTTGCAGATATTCAAATTATAAGAATTCCATTTGACTGAGTGAATCAGCTATTCTTGCAGGTCAATACAAAGATGCCCATGAACTTAACGCTATAATTAAATGTAAAATTCCAAGTGAGGTAGTCAAATACAAATCCATCGACACTGTTGTGAAAACAGATATAGTGGTTAATTATCCAACAGTTATATTTGCCAGGGATACCACCGCATGTATTGCAACTGAAATTTGGTGTACTAATTATCATGTTGTGAAATATAAACCAATCCAAGCTTTGCAATGGCACATAGCTTGCAGTAAAAAAAAAATTAACAAACAATATCATAGAAACAACAATCTTAACAGGACCTTTCACAGATGAATATATCTTCATTCCATGCATTCCTATGATTCCACCGGATACATCATTACACTTTAGCAAATTGCACTTTCCAATTTTATTGTCATTTGCAATAACCATCAACAAAGCACAGGGAACAATCTTTACAATTGTGGGCCTTACAGTTACACACTGACTGTTTTTTCACATGGACAATTTATGTTACATATTCAAGAGTCACCAAACCGGAAAATCTCTATATCAGCTAAGAAAATGGAACAACAAAAACTGTATACCCATGCAAAATGGAAATTTAAACCTATAAGAAACATGCTTTTTCTCATTTTGGAACTTTTTCCATTGCGCCAATTTGAGCCACAGCAACACGTGGCAGGGTACAGCTAGTATATATATATATATATATATATATATATATATATATATAATCTGTTACCTTTAAGAAAAAAAAAACTCGATTGCTAGAAATACTAAACACAAAAACCGTTTTTCAGTGAGAAAAGTAACTAAATTAACCATCTGAATCGTTCACTAAATTCCTGGAGTATTTTTGTTATTGATTTCCTCGGGGATTTAATTGGATTAAACACATAAATAGAGAAACTAATCATGCCTAAGAGTTTATTAGAGACAAATTAGTCACTGACTCAAACGAAGTATTTTAAGTGAATCAGGATTTTTGGTGTTTTTTGTTTTTTTTTGTTTTTTTTTACCTAACAACTTTTGGCCTAAAATGGCTGCTTGAATTTATATACATAAAAAACAGAAAATCTCTGAATATTTTTTTTGCTAATTTTATGAAGGTCAATTAGTGCTTATGAAAGTCTCTTGAATTAAAAGAGAGGCATTTTTTTTATAATTTTTTTCAACAAATTTTTCCAGCATAAATAAATATGATGAATCACAAGTATCCATTTTTAAAACTTACCTCATTATTTTTTTAAGAAACATATCCCATTACAAATGTGAATATCATCAGATTTCTTCTTTTTTATTACTTATGTGTGATTTCCTTTTTTTCGTTTTTTCTCTATTTTTTGACAGCTAATCAAAACGATTTTATAAAATGTCAACTTTGTATTCGTTTGTCGTTTATATGGCGCTTTTTCATAATTTACTTTTTTTTTGTTGTTGTTGTTGGTTAAAGATGTGTCATTGCACCGTTATTAGAAGCTTTGTCTATCCATCAAAACCTTTCTATTTGAAATCACATTTTCACTGTAAAATATACAGCTTGAATGAACATATCTTATTTTAGATATGTCTATTAAATCTGCAGAAGAAGCTCAGTTCATCAATGTATTTATCACGCTTAAGTTTGAAATAGTATTTCCCTTAGTTTGTCATGATTTAAGGGCATTTAAAATCATACAAAAAAATTGAATCTCTATTTATGGCTTTTCAATCAGTCTGTCACAAGTTTGAAACGACACTTTTGTTGGTCTGTCATGACTTAATAAAATTAGAAATAGTATTTTCATCAATAAGCAGCCAGATTGCATACCTATAAATGGTATTGTCTATTAGTCAGTTGATGAAGCTCAAGTCTCTTCGCAGCTTCAGTTCTTTAGAAACTTTGAACTGTTAAATACTTTCTCAACAATCTATTCATTGGGAACTGGGCCACTTCAGTGGCCTTTTATCTGTCGAGCTGAGGTCCTGGATAGTGCTAAGAAATTCACCGCCCCATACTTTAAAGTGTTTACGCTTACTACCTGAGGTGTCCTGAGGAGAAAATGCTGACGGGGCTGCCCAGGCAATTTTTAATAGGCTAGAGTACTCCTTCCTTAGGGCCACCGACTTGATTTTTTTCACTTTCCAGCTTTGTGCTACAGTGGGAAGTGATTATCGGTTTAAGTTTGAAATAATATTTTCCTTAGTCTGTCATCATTTAAGAGCATTTGAAATAATATAAATAGATTTAATCTCCACTAGTGCCTTTTCAAATGGTCTGTCGCATTTCAGTTTGAAATAGTGTTTTCGTTGGTTTGTCATGATTTAAAAAGATTTTAAATAATACTTTCATCAATCAAATTGCTGAAAAAAATCATTGGATCACTCTTCCACTCTAATAAGTATCTCACTGCCGATGCAATCCTCTATCTGTATAAGACCAAGTACACCCTAAAATGGTAAAATGGAGTACTGTTGCCACATCTGAGCAGGACTTGCTCGGCAAGTCCTATCTTGCCTTGATAAAGATAAAAATTGGCTTTGAAACCTAGTAAGTGATGCCCTTTTCTCTTCCCTGCAACCTCTTCCCCACAGAAGTAATGTCACAAGCCTGTCTCTGCTCTATCACTATTTTCATGGCAAGTGCTCGACTGAACTCTAATCCATGATCTCACCCTTGCCAAACTTTAACAAAAAACAATCGACCAGCTACAACCACTATATATGATTTTCTCCATTCTATCTATGCCATAAATGTAAATGCAGATTCCATGAACAAAGCTTTTCCAGAACTGCCCTCGTTTGGAACACTGTTCTGCTGGCTTGCTTCCTAGTTGAATATAGCATGATATCCATCAAATCCAATGTAAACAAGTTCCTGTTAAGCTGTCCCCATAAATAATCAAATTCTACCTCATTTACACCATTAATGATTACTACACCACTACCTCACATTCATTAACCCTTATTCTCGAGTGGCCTTTGGGTCTTGATAAGTGATGACTCACAAGTAAAAAAAAAAGTATATATGGCTTTGTTTGTCATTCATACTTAAGCTTGAAATAACATTTTCTTCTGTCTAAATTACTCATGTTTGAAATAGCATTGTAATAGGTTTGTCACACTCAAGTCTGAAATAAAATTTTCTTTAGGCTGTCATGCTTGAATATTTTTTGTCAGTATGCCATGCTTAAGTTTGAAATATTATTTTAATTGGTTGGTCACATTTATATTTAAAGCAACACTTTCTTCACAACATGGGTGGATTGAACAGGACGCATGTAGAGAATCTTCCATCTTCTTTGTGTAGGAATTAATTTAAAAATAAAGTCCAATTGACAGTTTTTAATCCATTTTTTCTTTACACAATTTCTTTAAATGAGCTTCTGATAAAATGAAAGAGATAAAATTTAGTGCTGTATTTTTAAAAAGAAACACTAGATAAAAATTATATATATATATATATATATATATATATATATATATATATATATATATATATGAGTCAAGAATATTTCTATTTGGTCATTAAGGCAAAAATATCGCAATGCAATAATCTTTTTTTTTTCAAAAATAAGATTTCTAAATTTTTTGAAAGATATATTGATTTTTAGCTCATTTGCAATGTTTTAAGAAATTAAAATATTTATTTATTTTTTTAATATTAAAAGCGTTTCAGCAAAACTATGGAAATTGATTTCACAAAACAAACCCTAAAAATATTTTACTTCAAAATAAGTAATGAAGTGATAAAAAGTAGATAAAAATTGATGAATGGACATCGAAAAGGTTTGCTCACAAGGAAACAAAAAATGGAAAAAAAAAATGTATATATATATATATATATATATATATATATATGTATATATGTGTGTGTATGTGTGTGTATGTGTGTGTCTTATTTATAGTATTCTGAATTCTACTGGGTTTATATAGTTGAAAATTCGGAATATATATATAAGGAATTGTGTGTGTGTGTGTGTGTGTGTGTGTGTGTGTGTGATTTCGTTCCCTATGGATTCCAAAACTGTTGAACCGACTTTTTTTTAAATTTCACACAAATGTACTTCATGTGTCTGGGAGTGTTCTTATGTAGGTTCTGTATCGGAATTCTTCTGGTAAGTATCGAAAATTGATAATCGAAACAATCCAATTAAAGAAAAAAACGTCTGATTTTGACCAAAGTTAACACTTTTATACAGTCTAACATCACAAGTGCATTTGAGAAGTTTTATCACCGCACAAGCAAAAAGGACTAGCATATTAAATCAACAGTACGTTCTTTGATAAAACAGAGGCAAATCTGAAATGAATGTTTCTTTTTAGAGCACAATTGAACCGTAATACTTTACTTTTGTAGGTTTAACTTTAATTCAAGTCATTATGCAAAAATATTTTCATAAAATCAACAGTAAGCTCTTTTGATAAAACAGCGGCATGTTCAAAATGAATGTTTCTGTTTAGAGCACAATTGAATCATGGTGCTTGAGTTTAGCATTTGAAAATTTAATTCAAACCATTATACAAAAATAATTTTATAAAATTAACAATAGATTCTCTACAGTGCAATATAGACTTGTGGACTAAGTCTCTGTGGGAGGCATGTGAAGCTTCCTCCCAACATACCGTGAGATCCTAAACTAGAGCAGGAAGTCAACAGATTTGCTTGAAAAATGGGCGATTTCACGGATTTCAATGACAATAAAAATATGGGAGGATAAAATATTTGTTGATCCTCATTCAACCCCAAACAATGCCAGGCCTCCCTGCTAGTATATATATGTATTTGATATGCTAAGAGTTAATTATATTGAACACTATGTTTTTAAAAGTTGTGGTACTTGTGGGCTTGACCTTTATTTCCAATCTGAAACGGAACACATATATCAAATCCATTGCCAAGGTCACTGGAAAAATGGTAGGATTCTTCTACCGCTCAAGTAGATATCTCACTCCTGATGCAAGTCTCTATCTATATAAAAGCCAGGTACGGCCAATGATGGAGTACTGTTGCCACATCTGGGCTGGAGCTGCTAGAAGCAGCTTATCCTGCCTTGACAGAGTTCAAAATAGACTTTGTAGCTCAGTGGAGGATACCCTTCTCTCTTCCCTGCAACCTCTTTCCCACAGAAGAGACGTTTCGAGCCTGTCTCTGCTTTATTGTTATTTCCATAGCAGGTGCTCGTCTAAGCTTCAATCTGTGCCCCTCCCCCTGCCAAACCTTCACGGAAAACACTCATCTAGCTAAAACCATTATCAATAGTTTCCCACACTCTTTATCTGTGCCTAAACCTAAATATAGATTCCATGAACAAAGCTTCTTTCTTAGAACTGCATGCCTATGGAATTCTCTTCCATTGGCCTGCTTTCCAGCTAACTACAATCTGATTGTCTTCAAGTCCAATGTAAACAAGTTCTTGATAAACCGCCCCCCTAAGTAATCCAATTTACAAACATTCTGCTACTTATGTTTATTATGCTATAATCACATTGACTAATGCATACCCATTAATCCTTATCCTTGAGTGCCCTTCGGGCCTTGATAAGTGGTGATTCCTGTGTAAAAAAAAAAGCATTCCTGTGTATAAAAAAATGCATTGGGTACGCAAGAAGTGCAGTAAAATTTCAGATCGATTAACAAATGATAAGCAGTTTTTGTGCAAGAACTGTGCAACAAAATTAGATCGGATCAGCCATTCAATGACGCACTTTACATATAACCCTTTATCTCCTCTATCACATTATTTTATCAAGACATATAGATAATTTAATAGCAGCGTTTTTGTGAGATATGAATTGTCCATATGCAAAGACACAGGTACTTGTTCATATTGCACGTTACTCTAACGAAACTTTTAAGGCTTATTTAGTGTTCATTAACTTTTAAGGGTTTAAAGCGTTCATTATTTTTTATAGATTATTTAATGTTCATCAATTTTAGGGATTACGTGGTGTTCATTAAGTTTTTTTTTAATGCTCATTAACTTTAATGCGTTATTTAGCCTTCATTAACTTTTAGTGATTATTTAGTGTCAATTATTTTTTAGGTATTATTATTTGTTCATAAATTTGTATAGATCATTTAATGTTCATCAATTTTAGGGATTATGTGGTGATCATTAAGTTTGTTTTTTTAATCCTCATTAACGGATTAATGGATTATTTAGTCTTCAATAACTTTTAGTGATTATTTAGGGTCCATTATTTTTTAGGTATTATTATTTGTTTATAAATGTGTATGGATTATTTAATGTTCATTAACTTTTAGGTATTATTTAGCCTTCATTAATATTTATGAATTAGCTAATATTCATTCTTTAATGGTTTTATTTAGTATTCATTAATTTTAGGGACTTATCTTCTTTTTTTTTACTTGGAAGTCACCACTTATCAAGGCCCAAAGGATACTCGAGGATAAGGGTTAACGAATGTAAAGTGGTAGTATAGTAATCATCAATGGTGTAAATTGGGTAGAATTTGATTATTTATGGGGACAGCTAAACAAAAACTTGTTTACATTGGATTTGAAGGTTACTATGTTGTATTCAACCGGGAATCAGGCCAAGGGAACAGTGTTCCATAGACGGGCAGTTCTGTGAAAAAAACTTTGTCCATGGACTCTGTGTTTAGATTAAGGCACAAGTAGAAAGTAAGGGAAATCCTATATAGTGGTTGTAGCTAGTCGAGTGTATTTTGTGAAAGTTTGGCAAGGGGTATCATAGATTGGAGTTCAGTAAAGCACTTGCTATGAAAATAATGATAAAGCAGAGAGAGGCTCACAACGTCTCTTCTGTGGGAAAGAGGTTTCAGAGAACAGAAAAGAGCATCATCTACTAGGTTTTGAAGCTAGTTCTGAACTCTGTCAAGGCTGGATAGGGTGTGCAGAGCAGCTCCTGCCCAGATGTGGCAACAGTATTCCATTTTATGGTGTACCTGACTTTTATACAGATAGAGGATTGCATTGACAGTGAGATACCTACTGGACCGGTAAAGTGATCCAACCATTATTTCATTAATCTTGGCAACAGATTTGATGTATGTGTTCTATTTCAGATCAGGAGTGAAGGTCAGTCCTAGAAGCTTGTCAAGGCATGGAGCTTTCCTAAGTCGAGAGCCATTCATTTCAATTGGGGTGATTATGATGAAAGGAGAAAAGATCTTAGTCATTGCTAGCCTTTGACATGTTACAAAAGATTGTGGTTTCGTCTGCATAAATGTCTACAGAAGATCCAAGAATTATTAATCTAAGGTTTATGTAGTGTTCATTAACTGCATCAGAAACTTTGGCAACAACACCTAGCATCAGTCAACAGAAAAGCCCCAATTCTCCTCCACGACAATATCTAACCGCACGTTGCTAAATCGACGCTGGAGAATTTGAATGAATTGGGTTACGAAACTCTGCCTCGTCCGCCATACTTTCCAGACCTCCCACCTACCAACGAGCACTTTTTCAAGCATCTCAATAACTTTCTGCATGAGAAATGCTTCAAAAACCTAAGCAATGTTAAAAACGCTTTCAGTAACTTCATCATTACCAAAACGCAAGATTTTTACATTACTGGCATAAATGCACTTGTTTGCATTCGTAAAAGTGTGATTTTGATTGTGCTTATTTCAATCAATAAATTTTTTGATTGAGCCTCTATATACCTATAGTATGCTGCTTTTATTTTTAGGCTAATCTTTTTATGCTAGTTTATATAAAAAATATATATACTAATGAATATAGACTCATTCAATAAGGATGGTACATTAATTAGGGGTGTAGGATAAGTAATAACTTTTATACCATGGTATTTCGAAGCCTAATGCTTCTCATCAGAAGAGGAGAGAAGATGCTAGGTAACATAATAGGGATGTGACATCCAGTGATAGTTACATTAGGGGCAAAAGTTATAATATAAATCTCACCTGTCAGGTTAAATGTATGTATGTTTGTATGTCTTGCAAAAAATTTAGACAGAGGTGAGGATTTTCATGAGATCGGTATCATTTTAGAGCTCAACCCTTCGGATGACAAATATTGAAAAATTGGCTAAAAACATTAATTCCTTCACCCTCAACTGGCGCTTTTCTACAGGGAGGGAGAGGTAGCAAAAAGTCGTTCTTTCATGACAATTTAACCAAACACGCATGCACAAAAAAAGTTCTTTCTTGAATTAGTTTAAATATAAAAAACACGAACTAATTTCGCTCAGGCAATCATAGACCAGTCGTTATAGTAGCAGCGTCGTTATCTTAAGATTGCACGTTCAAGCAGAGATATCAGATATTTTTTTTTCAATTTTTTAAGTTTTAATATTGAAACAGGGTTATTTATGACATTTTACGTTCGTTTTTTTTCCCTTATGTTCGCTGCTTTTTTATTTGTTTTTGTTTTCCTGATTTTTAAAAGAAGTTTTAACATTTAAACAAAGTTATTTATGCCATTTCTTCTTTGTTCGTTTATTCTTTATTTTGCATCACGTTCGCTGTTTTTTTTTATTTACAATATTTAAACAAGGTTATTATGTTCGTTTATTCTTTATTTTCCATTTTGTTTTGATTTGCCCCCCCACACACACACACAGACATCTCATCACACCCGGGCAACGTCGGATACACTCGCTAGTAAATGAATAACTCTATATACATAAGTATATATTTTTTATATTGTGATTTTTTTTTTATTTTAATGATAATCTATATAAGCTCAAAAACAATTTGTTGAGCTTTGCATTATTCCAATAAGAATCGATCTTATTCTTATAACTCCCCATATATATATATATATATATATATATATATATATATATATATATATATGACGAGAGAGAGAGAGAGAGAGAGAGAGAAATAGATAGATATACCTTTTGCTTTGCCCCAAGACAATTAATGGCAAAAATAAAAACAGAAAGAGGAAACCGATTCTCTCGGAGGAGACTCAAGTAGAAAATAAACATGTAAATGTTTAGAAAACAATAATGGCATGTTTTTTTGTGAAGAATAGGGCCTGAATGTATTACCTCATCGATATCCTGCGCTGGGATGACAGATGTAATGAATTTGATGTCAAACAAGTGCTGTAGTGCTCTCTGCTGGGTCATGTGAATACATCCAGACTCGGGTGAAGGAGACGGTTCCAATTGGCTCTTCTGCAGGAGCAGCTCATAACACTCTATAATGCCATCTGATATTTTAGCCACCATTTCAAGTAGAACTTGTCTGCAGGGAGAAAAATAAAAAATAAAAAAAAATAACGTAGATAAGGAAAAAACATATCTCGCTTTAAACTCGTGATGGATTGAAAATTTCATGGAAGCCATTCGCTTTAAGATATGAAATCAGTTACAGAAAATGAAAGAAGGATCCATCGAACACGAACAGATGAATATTTTTCATGAATTTGGAAAGAAAGCAGTTTTAGGCATCATCAATCTATGTCGACGAATGCTTAGTAGTTGAACGAAAGAATGGAAACAATTCCAAGTGAACACTGATCTTTATATTTGATGCATTCTTCTATTTGCTACAAAAAACACACACACACATACAGAACTTCATTATTTGAATGGCTAACAACCTAGAAGCCCAACAAAATAAACCTAACAATCAGCAAAATCTCACCCCTTCACTATAGAAGTTCCTAACTGCCACAAAGCTTTTAATCTAATTGCTTCTTTCCTCAAACTGGTTGCCTTTGGAATTCCTTCCCTGATCCCTATTTCCCTTACTTTACTAACATGCAGAAATTTAAATGTCATGTGAACAAATATATTGCTACCCAACTTTCCACTTAGGATAATCCTATTAGTGAACAACTACCCTGCTGCCCAACTCCCCACAGTGGATGATCTTATTAATCTGGTACTTAATTAACATTAGCTACTTTTACATCCCAGTTGCAATGTGCCTTGTTTGCGTTAAATATAAGTAAAAAAAAAAACAAAAAAAACTCTCTTTCATCCATTCACAGTTACTTTTTTTTTTACTAGGGTGTCACTACTTATCAAGGCCCTGATCCCTGTTTCCCCGACTGTACCAACATGCAAGAATTTAAATGCAATGTGAACAAATATCTTCCTACATACCTCCCCACTTAGGATGCCCCTATTAATCTGGCACTTAATTAACATTAGCTCATTTACATCCCAGTGGGAATATGCTTTGTTTGGGGTAAATATAAGTAAAAAATATTTTTTTTTTTCATCCATTCACAAGAACTTTTTTTTATTGAGTATCACTTCTTATTAAGGCTCAAAAGCTATTCAAGGACAGGAATTAAATGGGTATCAGATGAACGGTGAGACAACACCGTGATGATTGGTAATGATGGAAATTAGACAAAATTTGATTATTTAAGTGGATGGTTCAGCATGAACTTGTTTACATTGAATTTAAAAACAACTATGTTCTAGTTAGCCGGGAAGCGGACCCACAGTATTGTGTTCCACAAACGGGAAGTTCTGGGAAAGAAACTTTGCTCATGGAAGTTTTGTTTAATTTTAGCCATACAAAGAAAGAAAGGAAAATTATTGACAGTGGTTATAGCGAGTTTTGTTGTGAATTTTTATAGGAAAGGAAGATAGATTGAAGCTCAGTCGAGTATCTACCATAAAAATAACGTTTCATTTAACTTTCAAAAATAGCACTTTGTATTATTTCGATTATTCAAACTATTGTTCTCATGTTTAATATTATTCTCATAAAGTCACCTCCGACCTTCTTCAGGTGTATCTCATCGAACTCTAGAATCTGTCTGAAATTTCGAACAGCAGCCTTTATTTAATCCACAGGGACAGCATGCTCTCTCGTTCTGTCAGCTACAATCCGGAAGAAGTTTTTAGTAATCCGCAGCGAGGATTGAACCAGCAACCGCCGAAAGAGTGTCACTTAGAACTGAATTTCTATCTAGTGCTTTATCCATTACACCACAAGTTCTTTGCCGCAAAGAAAAATAAGCACAATGCATCTTTTATCGCATGTCAATATGAATATTATGATTTTGTTGAGAAAAGAAATTTGTACGGATTTTTCATTAATTTCATGAATAAAACATTCAATTTTTCACTTTAGTATTTTCTCCTTGGGATGACAAAAAAAAACCCGTTGTAGTCACAAAATCAATCATGTAATGAAAGAGTTCAGCAGCTAAACGAAGTTTGAAATGTTAATATTCAAAAGTGAAAAAATACTTATACGCAGAAAGATATTAGTTTGTACTAGATGGGATACCCGGTTTGTAACGTTACATGTTACAATGTAGAGTCCATCGCAATAACAAAGGAAAGGAAGAGGAAAAAATATTTGACTAAGAATTTTTCTTTTTCTTTTAACAAAAGGCCTTTATTCTTGGTATTTCCAACAATGCATTGCATCTGGTTTTAAAAAGTTTATTTCTCACATCGACATGTCTTTTTAAGA
Source organism: Euprymna scolopes (assembly GCF_053919585.1). NCBI lineage: Eukaryota > Metazoa > Mollusca > Cephalopoda > Sepiida > Sepiolidae > Euprymna > Euprymna scolopes. The sequence goes on along the minus strand of NC_136486.1, from coordinate 43,556,560 downwards.
CGCTCTTGTCACCCACACGTCCCTCACTGTTATTTTTGGCCATGCCTCGAACACATGCTTCTCCCTCGCTTCTTAAGACGCGTGTGACTTTTCGTTTCTACTGTGACGTCACCTACGTGCTTTTCTCCCGCTTCTCCAGCCACGTGCGACATTTCATATCTGCTTTGATGTCACCCACATGTCTCAGACACATGCTTTTTGTCCCCATCTTTCTCCGACTACGTGAATCTTTTTGTCTCTGCTTTTTCTTTCCCTTCACTGTGACGTCACATCGCACACTGGCTCGATCATTTGCATATGTATTATATGGCTGCTGCTGCTCTCGGCGTCTGCTGCTCTGTTATAGGTCTATTTCGGGCGTCTGCAGCTTTTTCCAATCTGGACTTGTTAGTGTTTACAATTTTCATTTTTTCCTTTGGTCTTTTCATCATTGTTACATTTCTTGACGTTTTATTTTGTTATTCATTTGCATTTTATTATTTTTTGTTTCTTTATTTATATTTTATTTAATATTTCATATTTTTATTTTTATCTTATATTTTCTATATCATATATATATTTTTTCCTCTATGTTTGTTTCTGAGGGGGGGGGGAAATTGACTTACTTTTTTGCTCTGAAAAGGAATTCTGGTAAACATGGAAAAAAGAAAGAAAAATTATAAATAACACAAATCAGTCCAGGTTGGAGATAGTCAAAATAAATTCATTATCTGGTATGTGTTGAGTATCTCTCTCTCTTATATATATATATATATATATATATATATATATATAGTAATCCATAGACTGTTTTGCTATATCACAGCTTTTTAGTGCAACTAGACTTGTATCCATCCAGATTCAGGGATCGAACCTACAACCATTTAGTTGATAGTCAACAGTTCTAGAGTCTAACCGGCAGATCATGGTATCGGAGCTCACAAACGATCTCATCAAATGTCTATTTATATAAACATCTGGTCGCTGCTTTTTTACAGTGCTCGATTTGTTTGTTTATTTACAAACAAAGAGCTTTGCATAGCAGGCTGCCTAGCATTGCCCAGTCGTAAAATACGCTTAAATATATTTTAATTTAAGTAGATTTCGTATTTATTATTATAGAGCTAATTCTATATTGATCATTATATTGTACCCAATATATAGTCGTGATTTCAAAAGTTTAAAAAATGCCTTAGATCACACTGGACGGACGTCTCGACATTTAATAATTAAATGTTTAAATTTCAACTTAATTTCACATGGTTAATGTTGGCTGTGTGGTTTGTTCCTTGCTAATGGAGTCAGAGATAGCTTCATGGCCGGGTTCAAATTTCCAGGCCGGCTGTAATCGTAACTATAAATATATATATGTCCGTTGATTTGGAATTCATATACTTAATTTTCCTCAATCCTTGTATTAATTTCTGGTAGCCTGAAGGTAGAATACCAGCCTACGAAGTCAAGGGTAACTTTGTGACTGGTTTCAAATATCTCGACTGGCAGTAACTGTTACTTCCTAGACTGATGACTGTGAGAGTATGAAACACCAGTGTCTGTAGATACAAAAATGATTATTAATATTTATTCTTAAAATATTATCATCATAAAAAAGCTTCTCTATAAAATAAAGTGGAGACCTTTTTAGGGAATTAAGAAAAAGCGGTCAACTTAAGCACAAATGCAACATTCCGACTTCCTGTTATTGAATACCCTTTGATCATTTACTGATTATGCGCATCGATTTGGCATTGCTTTTAATTTCCCCAATTCTTGTGTTAATTTCTGGTAGCCTGGAGGTGGGATACAAGCTTAGGAAGTCAAGGGTGATTTTGTGACTGGGTTTGAATCTCCCAACTGGCAGTAATTATCATTTCCTACACTGATGATTGCATAAGTATGAAACACTAGTTTCTGCAGATATAAAAATAAATGCTTATATTTATTATTTTAAATATTATATGTGCGTGTGTGTGTGTGTAATTAAATCGAATAAATTGGTGTAACTTTTTTATGCATAATTTATGTATATGTGTGCGTGCGTATGCAAAATTTTGATTTTCTTTTTCTTGCTCTCCTTAAACTTATCTGCATATCATTTTATGACTATAAGTATTGCACGTGTGTGTGTGCGTGTGTGTGTGTGTGTGTGTGTGTGTGTGTGTGTGTGTGTGTGTGTGTGCGTGCGTGTGTGTGTGTGTGTGCGTGCGTGCGTGCGTGCGTGTGTATAGAGAGAGTGCTTTTTATGTCACCTCCTCTCCGAGTTGAGGATATGCAGAAATGTTTGATGACAAAGGTGATAAATGGCGCCGCCATCTCTGTTTCCACTCGTAACACTGGAAATGCAATTGACTCTGATGGGTAAGGAAGCTAGATAAAACACGGATGGACGAGGTGATCATGGGTGGGGGGTAAGGCTGGGAGTTGGAAGGGGGGGTGTAAGTCAACGTCACGCTTTATAAACTAATTTGGTATCAAGCGCCAACACTTCTACTGCACATACCACCCATTCTCTCAGCCACCACCACCCCACCTGGTTGATGGATTAGCGCTTTATCATTTCTTGAAAATATTGTCGCTTGTGCCAGAAGCGAGAAGGACGTACTCAGAAGATCGGTAGTGATTTATTTGTTTTCTTTATGACTTGATTACCTACGATCAGAACAAATATGATATACATCATGTTGTCATCACGGCCAGTTAGCGTCTCGCGATATCTCTTTTTTCTTTTCGCCGTCCCAAGTCGTGATTCTCGTCTGCAGAAATTGCCCAACAATGGCGTTGGAGAGGCAATTTTAAGTGCCTGTTGGTTAGTATCACGTTTATAAGTCTCAGGACTTATATCTCCCAACCCACTTTCTTCTTGTCCTTGAAGGTTCAGGTTCTAACATCTTTTGAAACAGTATGTACATTGCATTATTTAACCATTTCTTTCAATCCGGCTCATCATATTATTTAAGACTAGCAGGCTGCCCGGCGTTGCCCGGTCATAAAATATGCTTAAATATTATATTATTTCGTATTTATTATTATAGAGCCAATTCTCTATTGATTATTATATTGTACCCAATAGTAGGGTATAGTAGAGGTAATTAAAGTTAGAGGACCTATACTATTATTATTATATTAACATTACTTTATTAGATCATGCGACTTTCCAATACTCCCTTATTTAAAAAGAAAATAATAATAAATGATAAAATATTAAATATTTATTGATTTTAAACTACCAGTAAAACTAAAATCTATAGATCCCCCCCCTCGCAAAAATATATGCACATATCAGATGGAAATTTACAGAATTCCGAAAATTTAAAAACCAAACTGACCCAATAACTAAATATTTTAAAGAGAATCAAATAGGAATCATTCATTGCATCATAATCAGGAATTCAGAATAAAATCGGAAGTTGTATCGGAATTGGGAGAAATATTGAATTGTCCCATCACTAATATTTATTATACACAATGCTTCAAGCAAACTAGATCAACCTTTTATTTCTTTTTCTGTAGAATTTTTTAAAAATGTGCAAACAAATAAAAATTGAAAACTAAGATAACTCCACTGCATCCTGGGCAACACTAGATCGGTACAACTAGTTTTCCACCAAGAAAAAGAAGTTTTATCAATATGCTTTCTATTCAGTATTTCACCAACAGTTATGATTTCAAACGCACAAAGAATCAGAACTGAATATTTTCGTTGAATACCTGATGTTTTACGCTACAGTCACATTTCAATCCACTAAGTAAAAGATATATCGTTTTACTTATTCTTACTTATTTAACGCTCATTTTTTCAATCAATTTTAAAAGAAAAGGAATGAAAAAGCTGAAGCTTTCGGCACTGTTAAGTAAGTATCAATATTTTTTTTTTTTCCTTTAAAATTTAAGCAATTTATGCAACATTCGAGTTGCGGTTATTAAAAGCGACATTCAAAAAGTTCCAGGTATCATTTTGCATAATCGGTGATAGCAAATATGTCTGGAATATAAAAGGACAATTTTAAATTCTAAAATGATATGAGATTGCAAAAACTTACACCTTTATGCATACGAAACATGCACGCACAACATACATAACACTTAATATATGTAACTTTATCGTCATCTGTATAGATAGATTTGATCATCTTTTGATAATCTTTCATTTAAGAACTATTTGAAATATTTAATAGCTGTAAAGTGCAATGGATAAGTATTTCTGGAATGATAAAATTGTTGCCCTAAAACAGATGATATGATTCCATTTCCGTTTGATGAAAACCGGTTTTCTTTTTATGTTGCAGACCATCTACTAGCTGGCTAACAGACGATATGATTCCATTTCCGTTTGATGAAAACCGGTTTTCTTTTTATGTTGCAGACCATCTACTAGCTGGCTAACAGACGATATGATTCCATTTCCGCTTGATGAAAACCGGTTTTCTTTTTATGTTGCAGACCATCTACTAGTTGGCTAACAGACGATATGATTCCATTTCCGTTTGATGAAAACCGGTTTTCTTTTTATGTTGCAGACCATCTACTAGTTGGCTAACAGACGATATGATTCCATTTCCGTTTGATGAAAACCGGTTTTCTTTTTATGTTGCAGACCATCTACTAGTTGGCTAGTTGTGTACAAATCCGAAGAGTGATAAGCGCTTTCTATCATGTCTGAAAGTGACACAATGTTCAATGAGCGAGATCAGAGATGTGCCGCTTTACAACTCATGCTCTCTACTAATCCAAGTTATGAAAACAGGACCATTGCCAGTACCCTCAAAATATAAATCCAGACGCTTGAGAGCACAGCTCAACAAAGTTTCCAGACACAGTTATGGTCTTTTGTGTGGTTTCAAGTGAGGGCCACATCATGCCACCTTACATCTTCGAAAATAGCTTTAAAGTCAACACTAAAGTATACCTGAATGTGCTGAAAAGTGTGGCAGCCTGATTGGGCGCTGGCCCATAAGTCCAAAGAGATCCAGGCTTGGCTTCAGAAGGAGTGTTACTACTTTCTATCCTTCTCTCACTGCCCCCCTCCTCCCTTGACCTGAACCCACTGGACTATTCGTTTGGTCATATGTCGATAACATCACCAACATGACTTCCCACAACATCAAAGCTAACCTGATCGCTGCCATCCACCGAGTATTCGCTGAGCTCCCACCAGCGCTTGTGGAAAAGGCATACTCCCAGTTCTGGATCTGTATCAAGGCGGTGATTGAGGCTGAAGGCGGCTACAATAAATAGATGTCAGCTCTACTACATAATCAAGTTACCTGAATTGATTTTTTTCACTAAAAGTTTTAAAATAAAGCTGTAGTGTTGTTTTCTTTAGGGCAAGAAATTTATCGTTTAACCTTGTATTTCTGTGTATTATTGATAGGTTTGCAAGCTGCAGACCATGGACGACTAGAAAGCACGAATTCAACCACTCTTGAAAAAAGAGCTATTAGCACAATGGTGTTCTTTTTTAAAACCTAGCTTTTGACTTTGTTTTTTAAAATGGAAAATGACTTAAATGAATTGAAATAAATTATTTATTTTAAATCTTAAAAACACCAATAAAAATAATTTATTTAGATGTGTAAAACTTTTTTTCTAACACACATTGTCCACGAAGATATTCTTTATGAATTTCATTTTTGTTTTATGCAGCAAAGAAAATCTACAGTTTTGAATTTCTGAGATCATAGATGACTGTTCGTTTTATTTGGATTAATCAGATTTTGTCCTCATCTTGAGTGTTATCTGCACAACGTTTCAGTCGATGTAACTGACCTTCTTCAGATGTATAGCATGGCGACTTATACACCTGAAGAAGGTCGGAGGTTACATCGACTGAAACATTGAGCAAAGAACACTCAAGACGAGAACAGTAATCTGATTAATCCAAATACAACGAACAAAGAAAATCTAGTTTTTAAAAATTAATTTAATTTCTTTATGTTCTAAATATGTATTAATATGACATGCAAGCACTATTTTGGCATTTATTTAATATTATATACTAGCATTTCAGCCCGGCGTTGCCCGGGTGTTTGGATGTGTATGTTGAGCAAAAAAAAAAAAAAAAAAAAAAAAAATGGTAGTAGGAAGGCAGGCTCGAACCCGTACTGCGAAGGAGGAAAAGAACGAGGAAAAAACCTGACGTCTTTGCGGTTACGACCACCGCCAAACCTGTAGTGACTTATATTTAAATTAAGGCTAGACAATCGAAAAGAGAGGATAACTTAAAAAAAATATCGGCAAAAAAGGCGCCCCCCCCCCCCGTAGAAAAGTGCCTAGTTGAAGGTGAAGATATTAATGTTTCAGCCAATTTTTCGATATTTGTCGTCTGAAAGGTAAAACTTTTAAACGATACTGATCTTGGTAAAATCTGTCGCCTCTGTCGAAAGTTTTAGGCAAACATGCAAACATACATACATACATACATTTATATATTGGTTACTAAAAATTCTCAACCCAAACTGATGAAAAAGCTTGCCCTATCTCTGAATACTCTTTATGTAAAATTTCAAATGTTTAGACCAGAAATTGTCTGAGATTTTTTTTAACTTTGACCCCTATTATGACCCCTTAACATTTATTGTTTTGGGCTCAAATCCAGTTATTAAGTTAGATCCATGTCCAAGGAACCTATATCTAAAATTTCAAGTGTTTAGACTAAAAATTGTCGGATGAGTTTGGCAGAGTTCTCAAAGGTCAAATCGTTGAACTTTGACCCCTTAACCACCAAATTTCTGGCCGAAAATGGATCACAAAGATTTTCCCAAATCTCAGTACCCTGTATACCAAATTTCGAGTCTGTAGACTTAAAATTGACAAAGTTATTGCATAGGGAAATGTACACAGACACACAGATACACAGACACGTTCACTTTTATAGATATACTAGCATGGGTGGCCGGCGTTGCCCGGGTGCTTGGAGGTGTATGTTGAGCAAAAAAAAAAAAAAAACGGTCAATTTTTTTAACTTTCACCCCTATTATGACCCCTTAACATTTATTGTTTTGTGCTCAAATCCAGTTATTAAGTTAGATCCATGTCCAAGGAATCTATATCATAAATTTCAAGTGTTTAGACCTCAAATTGTCGGAGAAGTTTGGTAGAGTTCTCAAAGGTCAAATCGTTGAACTTTGACCCCTTAACAGCCAAATTTCTGGCTGAAAACGGATCACATAGATTTTCCCAAGTCTCAGTACTCTGTATATCAAATTTCGAGTCTGTAGACTTAAAATTGACAGACTTATTACGTAAGGAAATGTACACAGACAGACATTTTTATGGATATATAGATAGATATATAGATAAACAAAAATATATACGTATACATAAATATATATGGAAACAATTTTGTGTTTATTATAACCTTTTTACGCAAATATTATACAAGTATAAATCATGTAGAATATCTACATGAATATAATTACACATAATAGTTAACTAAAGATGATCATCCCATAAGAAAACCGAAAAAACTAATAGGGAATTAATTAAAATTGTTCAAAAGAATATGCAAATTAGCTAGATCTTTTGCAGATGAATGCAATTGCACGATCCATATATAAGAAAATTGTATTTTCTTTTTAAATAAATAGAAAAGTGGGTTTTTAATATGAATATCAATGCACACAAAAGAAAACCAAATTTATAGGAGTATAGATAGATATTGTTTAATAGATTATATTGTTTAAAATTATACTATTTAATATCATACTATCAGGTTGACAAAAAAGTTCTTGCGGTTTTTAACTTTAAAATTCAGATGAACATACCTTGACTCAAGCAAAAATTTATTGACCGAAATAAGCACTATCAGAATTAACACACTTTTACGAACGCCAGTAACGTAAAAATCTTGCGTTCTGGTAACGATGAAAGCGTTTTTGATATCGCTTAGGTTTTTGAAGCATTTCTCATGCAAAAAGTTGTTGAGATGCTTGAAAAAGTGGTAGGCGGTAAGTGAGAGGTCTGGAGAGTGTGTCGGATGAGGTAGAGTTTCATAGCTGAATTTGTACAAATTCTGCAGGGTCGGTTTAGCAACGTGTGGGCGGGCAATGTCATGGAGGAGAATTGATCCTTTTATGTTGACTTATGCTGGGTGTTGTTGTCGAAGTTTCTGATGCATTTCATCCATTTGTTGACAGTACTTCTCTGCCGTAATGGTTTCGCCTGCATTAAAAAAAAACTGTAATGGATGAGACCACCAAACTGTCAGCATGACCTTCTTTTGGTGCAACTCTTCGGGAAGTGTCTTGGAGCTTCATCAGCGTCTAACCACTGAGCTGAGCGCCGCCAGTTGTCGTAAAGAACTCACTTTTCATCGTAAGTCACAACTCGGCTGAGAAACAGGGCGTTCTTGTACAAACATTAAACATGATATGAGTAAAAAAGTAACAGAACAGATTTTCCGGAAATTCTTCCGGGGCGTTCTTGTTGTGTAAAAGAGAAGATGACACTTGATAACAGCGTTTCTTTTGGTTGTCGTTCAATTCGTGAGGCACCCATTTCTAAAGTTTTTTTGTCTTTTCAATCTTTTTCAAATGGTTGGAAATCGTCGTATATGTTACATCTAATTCAGAAGCAAGTTCTCAAACAGTTGTGCATCGACTGAGGCTCTTAATTGATCATTGTCAACATCCACTGGCCGACCACTATGCTCATCATTTTCACAACTCTCGTCGACACTTGTGCGTTCAGTAGTAGTTCTTTGGCCAAACGCTTTGTTGATATCGCAGGCTGTTTCAGCAGCTTTTCGACCTAGCTTGAATTACAATAAGGCAATTGTGCGAATTTGTTTTGTACAAAATTGACAAAACTGCCAAGACGTAGTTATTGAGTAAATTGTGAAAGGATGAACAGACAAGGGTGAATTTACAGGTCCACCCTCTTTTTGTCGAGCGACCAAAAAAGAGACTTGAGTGGACTAAGAAATATATGAAGGAAATAAGAAATATATTTCAAAGAGATTAGAAAGTGGACCTTGGGTTTACTTTCGGCAATCGTATAACTCTTGCTTCCCTTATTTTGTTCTTTAGTTCACACATTCCAGGAACAATGTTTCTAACAAAGAGAGAAGAATTGCTGTTTTCTGGTCACAATCTTGTACGAGCCTTTTTCAAGTCTCACACAAAACACACATTCATATTTCAAGCTGTCATATACATACGCGCCCACGTCCACACATGTACACTTATTCACGTTCGCGTACATACACTCACATTCACGTATATATACACACACGCTTACGTATACACATGTACTCACACACGCGAATACGAACACATACATGGACGACGTCACTTCCGCTTTCTAAGGAAATACACATGCGCAAAATACACTCTGGAAACGAGTATAAAACAAGGCGATAAGCTGTTTCTAACTCTCTTTAGAACCAACTCTCAACGAGAGAGGTTGGGCGAACAAGCCGCGCGCCGTTTCGGCGCGCGCACCTCATGCCCACTTCCTACTATGTATGGGGCACGAGCTAATGACTGTATGTATACATTCTCACCCTTTCTCTTTCCACCTACTACTGGCCACTAAGAACACCTTCGCGTCGCTGACTACTAACTGATGACAACTCTGATATCCTCTCCTTTGTCTACACGCTGGACTACCATTCTCAATTTTCCTACAGCATTTATTTCTCTTCCCACGCGCGGACATGTTATAACTAAAATGTTCATTTCTTTTAACAGCAAATAAACGACATTTATCTTATCCATTAATTGTGTCTTTGTTTCCTTCAATTCCCATTCGTTTCATTATTATTTTGTAACGGGATTGGGGTATTTATATATCCTAGTCCCCTACAAATTTGGTGACCCCGTTATTTAAATGAAATGGATGAGGTTGAATGAAGCACTCATACACACACAGACTCTTTCTCTACAAAGATAAACTTTCCCTCTTCACCACTTAACGAGAGACGCACGCCAAGCTATAAACTTTCTTTCTCACCAGCTATCAGCGAAAGACTCACGCAAAACTAACCACGTTTGTTACCCTTTTCTTTCACTTGTTTCTTTCACCAAAGAAATTCCTGTTCGTTTAATTCAATTTAACACGTCGTTCGTTTCTTCCTCGAGACAATTCATTTTCCCTCGGAACGCGAGAGGAGCACGCATTTCCTCCTATGCCACAAGTCCACAACAAACTGGCGCCCGACTGACTGGGAACGAACAAGCATGGCGACCCTACCGTTTTGAGATTAATTGTTTTGAGCGAGACGCGCGTTTTATTTGATAAAGAAAAAAGCGAACTTCTCAACAAAGAAAACCAAGCGAACCAAACCACTACCCACAGGAATAGCTACTACCAACTACAATGACGAACCCTCGTCAGACTCTGCAAAAAAAAAAAAAAAAAAAAAAACGAACACGGAGTTGTCGACTTTCATATCGAATTTAAAAACAAATTTGAGCTTGACAAACATTTTCACAGTTTCCTGACATTACCCTGCAACAAACGCGAGGAGCAAAATCACATAGGCCTATGCAATTCCCTCCCGCACAAGCAGACGCAACAACAAAGAAACAGGACATCCCTATCAACACATAGGAAGAAGTTGAATCAACAATACGAGTTGAGATGCACGACGCACGCGGATAAACTCAAAACTTGGAAGTTTCGTTGACAGCCGGCAACCACGAACGACTACACAACAAACGCCCGTACAGACAATGTACACACATTACCGCAGACGCACTTGCGAAGACAACAGTAACCAGACCCCGTTCAACAAGAACAAACACGCGACTAGCGCCCGTCCAAACGATGCACACATTACCGCAGAACCATGCGAAGCTACCGTCAACTGGACACACACACGACACCGTCAACACAAAAAAAAAAAAAAAAATTTTCCTTCCAAACAGAACAATTCACTTCTCTGTCCAAGCAACTCTTTGCACATGTCAACACACAACAGAAACCAAACCAACAAATGTCAGCCAAAAAAAAGAGTAAACGCATCTTCCACGCGTAAGTAAATACTTTTTTTTACGAACAAACTCCGTTTTTGACATTCCGTTCCTTTGTGACGTTTTTTTTCAAACAACCACACCAACAGCAAAAAAAAAAAAAAAAAAAAAAAAAACAGAACAAAAAAATCAACTGCCGAAAACATTACTCACAAAAAAAAAAATATATATATATATATACATAAATATATACACTGCATGTATTTTTTTTTTTTTCCTAGGAAGGGGAGTATTTGTACGAGCCTTTTTCAAGTCTCACACAAAACACACATTCATATTTCAAGCTGTCATATACATACGCGCCCACGTCCACACATGTACACTTATTCACGTTCGCGTACATACACTCACATTCACGTATATATACACACACGCTTACGTATACACATGTACTCACACACGCGAATACGAACACATACATGGACGACGTCACTTCCGCTTTCTAAGGAAATACACATGCGCAAAATACACTCTGGAAACGAGTATAAAACAAGGCGATAAGCTGTTTCTAACTCTCTTTAGAACCAACTCTCAACGAGAGAGGTTGGGCGAACAAGCCGCGCGCCGTTTCGGCGCGCGCACCTCATGCCCACTTCCTACTATGTATGGGGCACGAGCTAATGACTGTATGTATACATTCTCACCCTTTCTCTTTCCACCTACTACTGGCCACTAAGAACACCTTCGCGTCGCTGACTACTAACTGATGACAACTCTGATATCCTCTCCTTTGTCTACACGCTGGACTACCATTCTCAATTTTCCTACAGCATTTATTTCTCTTCCCACGCGCGGACATGTTATAACTAAAATGTTCATTTCTTTTAACAGCAAATAAACGACATTTATCTTATCCATTAATTGTGTCTTTGTTTCCTTCAATTCCCATTCGTTTCATTATTATTTTGTAACGGGATTGGGGTATTTATATATCCTAGTCCCCTACAATCTATTCCACCTAACATTTATTGTTGGTACGTTTTTGACCTTGAAGAAGTATTTTTTAGCTCCTTACATCAAGTGGCTTCATGCCTTGTTTAGAGCGATTTCCATAAAAAAAAAAAATGAAAACCAATTTATTTACAAACAAGTTCAGATTAACCATTGATGACACTAATGACAAGGCATATAGGTCAATATAATGACAAGGTCTGTAAGCAATATAATTCATGACAATTTGTTAAACGGCAACAGTGTTGGTGTGGGTAGAACCATGATATGGGTTGGTATTGTTGGCAGTTAGCTTGTGGGTCTTTTTAAAGTCTAGGATGGAGGAAAAACATCTTTAAAAGCTATGTGATTTTCTAGAGTAAAATCTGTTTCAGTGGTTGAATAATCAAGCTTTAACCAAACATACGAGGTGCCTTAAATAAGTCCAGACTTTTCTTGCACAGGCATTTAAAACTGCCGTAGACTCTTGAAAATTCAGTATGTTATTGTTATACATCCTATGAGATGACTAATTTTTATAATTTCAGCTTCAAATGAACAACTACAGCAGGAATTGGAATACACCCTACTAAAGCCTGATTGTCACAGCTGGTGAATTTCAAAAATCCAATTTGGATGTGAGGACATTTTAGAAGAACGATATGCAATAAAATTCTGCTTTAAACTTGGTAAAAATGCCACAGAAACGTATGGAATGCTTCAGACTACTTTTGGACCATCTTGCATGAATTGATCATCAGTTTTTGAGTGGCATATGAGATTCAAGGAAGGCAAGGAGTCTGTGAGAAATAATGAGAGGTGTGGGAGGAGTAAAGAAGTCAGAACACCAGAGTTGATTGGCCAAGTAAAGAACTTTATGGATAAAGACCGTTGTGTGTCTAAAAGACATTAAGTGCAGAGTTTGATGTCAGTGTGGAAACTGTACACACAATTATTCACAAAGAACTGAAGATGCATAAAATTTGCATGAAATTTTTTCCCCAAGGGTGCTTACAGAAGACCAGAAATAAAGACATTGTCATAACAGCAAGGAAATAGTCAAGCTGATTTATTCAGAACCTCATCCTCCCTATTGTCCAGATCTTGTTCCCTGTGACTTTTAGTTATTCCCTAAGCTCAAGAAAAACCTTAGAGGCCGTCATTATGAGACAATTGAGGAGATGAAAGAGGCTGTGACGAGGATCATTGACACACTCATACAAGTGAACTTTCATAGGGCCTTCCAGAAGTTACTGGAACGGTACAACAAGTGCATTGCAGCCGGAGATGATTACTTCGAAGTTGACTAGAGTTGAATATATGTACTATCAATAAAAGTGCTCGAAAAAAGTCTGGAAACTTATTGAAGGCGTCTCATAAGTCGTTGATATTTATGCAAGTCATGTTTTAAATTTTACCAAAACATGGTTACAAGAAAAGTATTTGTAGGGAATTCGTACATGGAGCGGCCACCTAATAACTGCGACTCCAATCCAATTGGGAATTTGCAGAATATCATAAAGAAAGATATTTATTACAATGGCAGACGGGTAAACAGCCAGCATGAACTCTACCAAACAGTAAAAATTGCTGCAAAGAATTTATCAGTTGCTACAAGTGCGCATCTAACATCTGCTGTCGATAACAGACTGTTAAATGTTATTGAAAAAAACAAAAAAACAAAAAAAAAAATAAGAGCATCAGCGCAGTAAATGATACAACGCTTTCCTTTGTATTTCTGTTGATTTGTTTTTGTTTTTTTTTCGTTTTTTGTTCAATTTTTATTGTATGAACAATGTGAACTTATATTTTTCTATATTTATACATTTTTTCAAAATTAATAAATAGGCTGAATTTATCGTACAAAACCTTACCAGTAAAATTTGTTTATTTTATCACATAACATTTTTCAAAGTGCAACAATAGTAATTCTTTATTACTTTGCATATAACTCAAATATATTTTACCAGCAGGGAGACACGACGTTGCCCGGGATTGAATGAGGATCAACAAAGCTTTCATCCTCCCATATTGTCATCGAAATCGGCGAAATCGCCCATTTTTCAATCAGATCAATTAATTGCCTGCTCTAGTTAGGGACCCACCGCAATGCACCAGGAGGAAGCTTCACATGCCTCCCTGCAGTGACTTAGTACGCAATACATTATAGTCTAAATTGCACTGTAGAGAACCTACTTTTGATTTGATAAAATTATTTTTATGCAATGTACTGGATTAAAGTTTAAAAAGCAAAAGTCAAGTATCATAATTACATTGTGCTCTAAACAGAAACAGTCATTTTGAATGGGCCCCTGTCATATCATTTTTTTGTTTAGCGATACTTAACAACATTCCAATACAAAACCTATCTAAGAACACTGCCAGTCACATAAGTCCATTTGTGTGAAATTTTCGAAAAATCGACCCAGCCGTTTAAGAATCCATAGGGCACAAACTCACACACATACAGTTCCTTTTATATAATATTTTATTTTATATAATAGATGTAAAATTACAGAAAAATATTTTTTTATTAATTTAAAAAAACTTGATGTGTTATTATAATGCAAATAATCTCTATAGACACTTTGATCTATTTCAGTTATTTTATGGACCTAACTGAGAATTACTCCTAGTGACCCCAGATGGAATTGAAGGAAAATTTCAATGGTGTCTATAGATTCTGTGAATAATTTCACTAGTGATGGGACGATTCCAATATTTTTTTTTCTGATTTCGATACAATTACCGATTCTGATTCTTTATAAATCTCTAAATATTTAACTATAAAATTGCTATTTTTCCCCGATTACCATAAAAACATATGATCAATGAGCATGTATTTTCTCAAACGTAAAACACACACGTGGGGAGGGTGATCTATAGATTTTGGTTATATTGGTCATTTAAAAATCAATATTTGCAAATTCATTATAACTACAAGAAGTGGGAGATAAAAAGATAATTAAAGGAATCGTTTTTGGCATCAGAAAATAGGCATAAATTTTTTCCGATACCGATTCCCGTACCACCAAAAGTCAAAATTTTTTCGATTCCAATTCTGCTTAATCGTCCCAACACTAAATTTCACTCTTATTGAAACTTATTTGAATGTCCTATCTGTTAACATATCGATTTCCACAACAAACAGTGACTTCATATAGAAGATGTATGAGTATGACCCTCGTGCATTTTATGTATATCTTCAAATACAAGGAATCATCACATATACCTATTTACATATGATGCACTGAAAAAGACTCCTTCTCCTCCTTCCCTTTCTCCTTCTCTATGCTTGCATATAAACACAAGTAGACAGAATCCCTTCTCTTCCTCAATTCCCCCCCACACACACACACCAAACAACATTTCTGATACTTGGTGTTGCCAGCCTCTGATTTATGTTTACTCTAATGGCATAATAATGGTAATAAGCAATAAAAGATTCTGGAGGAAATTCTACACAGAGTCTGTTGATAGGCGTCCAAAAAAGCATGAAAGAAAAGTAAACTCGCTAAAATGAGTCTTGAGATGATATAAGAAAATAATTCTGTGTTGACATTAAAAATATTTCTTATGTTAAAACATTATTACATGGGGAGTGATTTCGAGTTAAATTTCTTTTTATTTTACCCTTCGAAACTCAAGAAATGCACGATTATTCGCCCATGTATGGAGTACTGTTGTCACATTTGGGCTGGTGCATCTGCTACTAGTCTCTCACTCCTGGACAGCGTTCTAAAGAGAGTCGCCAACCTGATAGGTCATGAACTGTCATCTAAGCTTCAGTCTCTCTCCCATTGACGAAATATTATGTCCCTCTGCCTGTTCTACAAGTATTTTAATGGTAAGTGCTCTGACGAACTACAAGTACTTGTACCCCCTCGACGTAGATACCCTCAACAAACAGCTAAATCCCACCCTTACACAGTAAAGATCCTTAGGTGTAAGAAAGCCTTCTACTCTCATAGTTTCTTCTCCAGAACTACTGGACTTTGGAACTCCCTTCCGGGTTTCTGCTTTCTGAACTGTACTGTTATGCAGAAGTTCAAGTGTAATGTGAACAGACATCTTGCTGCTCATCTCCCTTCATAATATTCTTGCAACTTATGTCCCCGATAGTAGCCCCCTACTTCAAAGTGGCACGGTGCCTTGTTTGGGGTGAAAATTTAATAAAAAAAATAAATAAATAAAAAAATGATATCCATCATTTTAATCGTGCATATTCTATTTTTAAAATAACAACCACACAAACGTTTATTTTAAAAATTTGCTTATAAATCACAAACGGTTAAAACAACCTGAAATTTCAGATGCCATTAAGACCTCATTCCATGCATTCTAATCTCTAACCTATATCGGTAAAGCTGCAAAAGAGGATCTTGAGAAAATAATTCTGTGTTGGCATTAAAAATGTTTCGTATGTTAAATATCATTACATGGGGAGTCATTTCGAGTTAAAATTTATTTTATTTTACCCATCTAAACTCAAGAGAAGTGCACGATTAAAATATGTGAACATTGCTTAAATCAATCATGGCTGTCTTGCAGATACTTCATATCAAAAGAAAGGCAGCCATGATACTATTTAGGCAATTTTTGATCCCCGGACAAAAGAAGGATGAACCTGTAAATTCACCCTCGTCCGTTTGTCCGTTCGTCTGTCTGCACTTTTCTCAATAACTACGCCTTGGAAGTTTTAAAAAGTTTTGCACAAACATTAAACATGATATGAGTAAAAAACTAACAGAACAGATTTTCCGGAAAAACTCCAGTTGCCCCCACCCCAGGGATGCCTTTCGGGTTAAAATGGCTAAAATTGACACTTTTGTGCTTATTAAAAAAAACTGATGCCTTAGATTTTTATAAAACTTTCTAAAAAGTTTTCTATATAATTTTGTTTGTCTATACTTTGCGATAACTCTTGGGTGTGCCCCAAGGGCTATCTTAGGGCTAATAAAAACACTCCATTTTTGGGACTATTTTATCATATTTGTCCAAAATTTTCTGTGTATTTCTATTAAGCAGATTTGCATGGTGCTGACCTCAAATTTAAATATGTTAAGGCCTTGGGGACTTTTGGACCTAAATGGGGGGGGGAGCAAATGATGGACTTGGTCATTTCTTTTTGTTGCATGGTGTCGAACTCAAATTTACAAATGTTAAGGCCTAAAATTGCACCGTTTGTTCATTTTCACCAGGATTTAACATCCCCTGGGGACTTTTGGAGGTAAATGGGGGGGGGGGGGCAAATGCTGAACTTAGTCATTTTTTTTATGCCCCGTTTACTGTGCACTCACAGGGGACCATGCATGCTTCACTTGTTACGTATTTTAATCATGCACTTATTAAATTTAGATGGTAAAAATAAAATAAATTTTAACTCAAAATGATCCTTGTGTAATAATTTTCTCATATCACCTCAAGATCACCAAAACTTTCTTTAGCAACTTTACCGAAAGAAATCTACTACTTCTTTCTCTACTCTCGATATTTCCATGAGAAAAGCCCGGCAAGAGATTATCAATAGAATGATGAAGAATATGATAAGACGATTGAAAATGATGAGTGGAATTAACAATATTTAATGATTTATGGCAACAGTTTATGATAAGCATTCTTTTTAATATATTGGCTACAAAGCTGACCGTGTTGTAATCTGCAGAAAACCAATCATTCTTGCCTTGTACAAAATCAACTTCACAATCTAGTGGGAATAGTTTCTTTGTTCTCTATAGCTCCTCATAAAAGAACAGTTGTTAGTCTTTTTCTACTTTATAGTTCCTGTTAACTTGCCTCCTCACGAGGGCAGAGTTCAACACAAAGTTAGTTTTTAATATGAGGAAAATTCAGCTCCCACAAAAGAGACATTCCGAAATGAAACAAAAATAAAAATTGCCTCAGACTAGAGGGACAACTCATTCACCAACTGAGGACAGAATAGAATTTGCTACTGGTTTCTCACTCCTGAACAGGGTTCAAAAGAGAGTCGCCAATTCGATAGATCCTGAACTGTCATCTAAGCTTCAGCTTCTGTCCCATCGACGAAATGTTGCATCCCTCTGCCTGCTTTACAAGTATTTTAATGGTGGATGCTCCAACAAACTACAAACCCTTGTACCCTTTCGGTATAAATAGCCCTGATAAACCCAAGCAGCAAAATCCCACCTCTACACAGTATAAATCCCTAGATGTAAGAAAGCCTTCTACTCTAATAGTTTCTTCCCTAGAATTGTTAGACTTTGGAATTCCCTTCTGGGTTCTTGCTTCCCCAACTATACTGACATGCAGAAGTTCAAGTATAATGCGAACAGACATTTTGCTGCTCAACTCCCTTCATAATATCCCTGCAACTTATGTCCCCGATAGTAGCCCCCTATGTCAAAGTGGCACTGTGTCTTGTTTGAGGTGAAAATGTGATTTAAAAAAAAAAAAAAAACAGTCTGCAAAAACATGAATACACAAACTATGAAGGCTAATCTCAAAGGATTCCAAATAAAATTTTAAAATAATAATATATAATTTAGATATACTTTTAATTTCTGCAATTAAAGAATTCATTCTTTTGTTGCCAGTATAATCCAGGGGTGATAACTCGAATATGACTCTTGAGAACGTAAAGGAAGAACATTTTTTTAAAAGAAAGGAACATAATTACGGCAAGAGAGAAAAAGAAAACGGAAACCATGAATGAAAGAGGAAGAAGCAAACGGGGGGGTGGGGAAAATGAGAAAAGAAAAAAGAGAAATCCGAGGATAAAAATTAATTTAGACGAAACGAAATAGAGGTGTGGGTATGGAGGAGGTGAAGTAAAGTAAAATAAATTTGATAAAAAAAATAAAAAGATTGCAATTTATTGATATTTCATATCTCACAAAGTGACAGAGATGGCAGATGCTATAAAACAAAGTCAGGTATAAATATAAGTGTACATATACTCTGATCGAGACGTTTTATTGAAAGAAAGTTAAAAAAACAAACAAAAAAAAAAAACAGGAAAAAAATGTTTTAAATAAAAAAAAAAAACAGATGTATTCAACTGAACTTGAAGAAGCCTTCGCTCCCAATAAAAATTAGATGAAAGAAATGGAAGAAGATTTTGAAGGCCATATTGTCTTTCTTTCTCTTTCTCTCCCATTCTCTTTTGACACTAGATAAAAGCCTCGTTTGACATTTTTCACAAAAAGAGCATCAATATAAACTTGCATTAGGCAACTCCTCCGATTTGCAATTCTAATGCCGATGCACCATGTTTTCATTATTGAATCGAATGCAAAAGTCGAGAGCATGTTTTATTAGACAACATTCTGTGCGTGCATGCACACGTGTGCGCGTTTGGAAGAACTCTCCGGCAGAGTTTGGAAGGTGACGGATGGAATGCTGTATGAATTACTGAGAAATGCCTGAATACAGATGCCACAAAAGAGTTGAAATGACTTAAAGAGAAAAACTGCAAATACTTTAAAAGGCTCATTAGAAATTGAAAAATAAAACCATTCACAGCAAATTTATATTCATAACAGCACACACATATAAAAGTGCATGTGTGTGATTGGGAGTTATTTCCATACTTCATTCGCTATTGCAAATAACTGTCAACGTATATATTAGTGATGGGACGATTCTAATATTTTTCCTCATTCTGATACAATCATCGATTTTGATTCCGATTCTTTATAAATCTCTAAATTACTTGACTATAAAGTTGTTATTTTTTTTGGTTACCATAAAAACATCACTTAAATGTGCATATATTTTCTCAAACATAAAAATATACTTGTGGGAAGGGGGTGATCTATAGATTTTTAGTTTTACTGGTAGTTTAAATCAATAAATATTTACTGTTTTATTATTATTACCAGCAGTGAAAGATTTTGTTTATAACAAAATCAAATAAAAAGATAATTAAAGGAATTGGTTTTGGCATCGGAAAACAGGCACAAATTTTTCCGATTCCGATATCCCCAAAAGTTCCAATTTTTTTTATTTCTGATTCCGATTAACTATCCTAACACTAATTATTTATATATATATATATTAGTGATGGGATGATCCCAAGATCCTTTCCCGATTCCAATACAATTATCATACGCACTCAATTACCGATTCCAATTCCAATTGTTCATAAATCTCTAAATATTCAACTATAAAGTTGCTATTTTTCCCCGATTACCATAAGAACACATGTTAAACATATTTTCTCAGACGTAAAAATACACTTGTATAGAATATAGAATTAGTGTTACTGGTAGTTTAAATTTAATGTTACATGTAGTTAAAAATCAATAAATATTTATGTTATTATTACTACCAGCAGTGGAACGTTTTGCTTTAAACAGAATCAAATAAAAAAAATAGTTAAAAGAATCGTTTGGGCATCGGAAAATATGCAAAAATTTTTCCAATTCCCAAACCGATTCCAATACCCCAAAAAGTTACGATTCTTTTGATTCATAATTCCAATTAATCGTCCCAATACTAATATTTTATACAAGGGACGTTCCAAAAGTAATGCCTATTTTTTTTATTTCACTCAAGTGGATCAAAAGAGAATTGAAAACTGCATTGCTATGATGACTGAACTTATGCATTCATGACCTGAACGTTTCATTTCTCTGCTGCAGATATTGACGGTGTTAGATTAAGAAAGACACTACAGTTATGGATGCACAACAAAAAAAGAGATGTGTCATTGAATTCCTTCATGCAGAAAAAAGTCAAACCAAACAGCATTCACTAGCACCTGTTAAACATTTATGAAGTTGATGCAGTTGATGTCAGCACAGTTAGGAGATAGGTTCATTGATTTCAGAGTGACGACAGAGATATGAGTAACAAAGTGTGCTTTGAACGGCTATGCACAGCCACCTCACCATCGCTGAGAAAAGTGTACTGAGAATGATGGTGACTATGTGAAAAAATAAATTCTGAAACACAAAAGGTCACACATTTTAATGGTACTATGGTACCACTCCCGTCTCTTCACTTTTTCTGTTTTAGTAAAAAAATAGGATGCATTACTTTTGGAAGGACCCTTGTATGTATCTGTAGATTATGGGCTAATAATTTTCTAAACTTAACACCAGATAAATGTACAATATAAATAAGCAAACTTGTATACATAAATCTCTCTCTCTCTCTGTTCACATATATATATATATATATATATATATATATATATATATATATATATATATATAAATATATATACACACATATAAATATATATACACACACACATATATATAAATATATACATACAAGTAAAGTAGAAACATAAAATTATATATATGTATAAGTTCCATAATTGTTGCTGTCACAAGCGCTTTCGATTCGCCCACGAATCATCATCAGGTGTTGAAAATGTCTTGCGTAGTTCGCATTGGACGGACTTTGTTAAGGCGTCCACAAACTTGCTGATTTTAATACTTGAATTGTTAATCGACCTATATTTTTAATCGACTTTTCATTGACTCTATATATTTTAACTTATTGCCGCTTACTGTATATTTTAGTTTTCACTTTTTAATTCTCATTTTCGCTCCTTTGCACTTTTACTTCAACACCTGATGATGATTCGTGGACGAATCGAAAGCGCTCGTGACAGCAACAATTATGGAACTTTTATTAGTATTTTTGATTTTTATACAAAAAAGATTATACGGAAAATCGAAAAATTAAAAAAAAGAATCATAAAGCAAAGTGTCTCCGTTGCATTTAATAATATTTGATTGAATGAAAAATGCTGCCTAAATATACAAATTTCATATATAATTATTTCCACAATCAAACAAGGTTGCAGCTTACACGAATGAGAGCTAACAAACCGGAAGTCCAAGACTTGAGTTTTTCCCTCATTTGGGCTCATCAGTAGAACACATCCAAACTCGAGATTCAAAACCTGAATCTCTTGCATGCAAGGCAAGCACCCTTCCACTTGAGCAACCATACCACACACAGGAAAGTCTATTAGCTAACACAGATAAATCAAACCACAGTGAAATCTGTATATGGAATGTACCTACTTCGTCTCAAACAAGGGATGTGGTCATCCAACCACTGAGAACTCAAGCTGATGCTTCACAAGTAGGATTTTTACACTGATACTTGATCTGTGTTAGCTAATAGACTTTCTTATTTATAGGATACCCGTCTCACATGTAAGAGATTCAAGTTTTGAATCCCGAGTTCAGATATGTTAAACTGATGAGCTCAAATGAAGGAGAAATTTGAGTCTTGGAGTTCCGTTTTTTTGGTTTTCATGGTTTCTGTGAATTGCGACCTTGTTTGGCTGTGGAAATAATTATATCATCTTTCACATTCTGAAAGTTCTAATATATATATATATATATATATGTATATATATATATATTAGTGATGGGACGATTTCAATATTTTTCCCAATTTTGATACAATTACCGATTCCGAACTAAATTATTGATTCCGATTTCGATTCTTTATAAATCTCTAAATGTTTAACTATAGAGTTGTTATTTTCCCTGATTTCCGTAAAAAAAAAAAAAAAGACATGTTAAATAAGTAGATATTTTCCTAAATGTACATTTACACTTATGGAGGATGATCTATTGATTTTAGCTTTACTGGTATTTTAAAATCAATAAATATTTATTATTTTATCATTATTACATACAATTGAAGATTTTGCTTTAAATAAAATCGAATAAAAAAGGCAATTAAATGAATCGTTTTGGCATCAGAAAATAGGCACCAATTTTTTTGATTCCGATACCGATTCCCCCAAATTTGTCGATTTTTCCGATTCCCGATTCCGATTAATCAGCCCAACATTAATATATATATATATATATATATATATATATATATTTATTAGCTTATTTATCGGTTTGAGGACTGAGCTATCAAAAATGCACCAGGGAAATTCTCAATTGAAAGATAATGACCCCACTTTCTTATACATGCGTATGTTAGTTGGTGAGTGAAATAAATATCTTCAAAGATCTTTCCAAAATAAATGGTTATAAATATGACAATTGAGTATTTTTAATGTCTGCTGTCACACATAGTTGTAAAGCGTCACGTTATTACTTTCAATCACTTTACTTGAACGTGCACGCCTCACTTTGATGAAACGGTTTACTTCCATGCTCCAAATTGGAATTGGAATCAGCATTAAATCAGGTACAAACATTTTCGTACACCTTGAAACCTAATTCTGTTTCAGAGTTTTTGAGATGATGAATGGTTATTCATTCAGACTATTATTCTCATCTCGGTTGGTGGTGGTGTTTTTACAGTGTTTCGGCTGATGTAACTTCTGGTTTTCTTCAGGTGCATCTTTTCAAATTTGTGAATCTCTATATTCGGGAGCATAAACAGAATTCCAAACTGAGCACTTTATTTAATCTGTGTGTACATCCGTCAGCCATAGTGTGTTAATTAATTTATGTTATTCTTAATAAGTGTTTCCTGTGGTATACAGTTATATGTAATATTGAGTTATGCATCAATTGACGGTGAGACAGTCATGAAGTTTGGGTTCCAAGATACTCATCCACTTACTGCAGCCAATAAGTAGTAGTAGTACTACTACTACTACACAGTGAAACAAAATTAGGTTTAAATCTCCCAAAATACATATCAGAATGGTCCACATTAATGGCTTGGTTTGGTTGTTTGGTTTTTTGGCATATCAACTAGTGATGGGACGATTCCAAAATTTTTCTGATTCTGATACAATAACCAATTCTGATTCTTTTAAAATCACTAAAGATTTAGCTGTAGAGTTGTTTTTCTTTCCATCCATCCATGGTCTTGAGTCCCCGGAGGGGCATAGGCCATCCACAACTTTGTAGATGCTTTTGTAGCGAGGATTTCTTTTTTTTTTTTCCGAGTGAGGATGCTGGCCCCACGCCTAACCTTCCTAGAAGGTACATACAGCTCTTGCCAGATTACCAAAGTTAAGCAATGTTGAGCCTGGTCAGTACCAGATGGGTCACCATTTTTGGAAGGCTAGGTGTGTCAACATGATCATGCCATACTTTGTTTTACTTACATTAACATAAAAACCCACGTGATATATTTTCGCGAATGTAAAAATACAAATACCACAGGATAAAATTTTGTTTGTGGCTTTAAACTAGTGTTGGGACGATTATTTGGAATCGGAAAAATCAGAACATTTAGGGGTATCGGAATCGAAAAAATTTGTGCATATTTTCCGATGCCAAAACAATTCTTGTAATTGTCTTTTTTTATTTGAATATGTTTAAAAGAAAATCTACCTGGTAATAATAATAAAATAATAAATATTTATTAGTTTTTAATGACTAGTAAAACTAAAATCGATAGATGATTCACACGAGTGTATTTTTTTCGTTTATGAACAATATCTGCACATTTAGCATGAGTTTTTATGGTAATCGGGAAAAATAACGACTCTATATTTAAATATTTAGAGATTTATAAAGAATCAGAATTGTATCGGAATCGAGAAAAATATTGGAATTGTCTCATCACTACTTAAAACCAATGCATATTTACTAGTTTATCTTTAGTAGCAGTAATGGAAAATTAAGTTTTAAACAAAAACAAAAACCAAATAATAAACAATTACAAGAATCGTTTTTCGCATCAGAAAGTAGGCACAATTTTCTTTGATTCCGATACTTTAAAAAGTTCCGCTTTCCTCGATTCCTGATTTCAATTAATCGTCCCAACACTAATATCAACCCTTTTTGGGTTATTTAATAGCGAATCCAGTAATTTTGGAAAAACGCTTTTATACTTCATGTTGTTTATATTTTCAAATTCATTATGTTGACTTTGGTTATTTTGTTTTATGACATATCAACCCTTTTTGAGTTATTTAATGCAGAATCTGGTAATCTTAAAAAAAGGTCTTATGCTTCAAGTTCTTTATAATTTTTAAATATTTATTTATGATGCTTCGTTTGGTTGTTTTGTAGAGAAAAATGGTTGTTTTTGTTTTTGGCTTTGCAGAAGATAATTAACTTTTGCAAAGGGAAAGAAAAAATAACATCAACGTTTGGTGCGTTTTTGGTCCGGAAGCCGACATCTTCAGACAGCCTGATCTGGTAGCACCAGTTCACATGTATCCATGGTGTATTGGTTAAAAGCGTTGATAAACGCTCAGTTCTAAGTGACACTTCGGTTCAATTGTTCATATTTTATGATGATGTTGTGACTTGTCTCAATCAACAGATGTAAACAGCAAAATATGTTAAACTAAAAGGAATCGAGGAAAAAGGAAATTTCAAAAAAACTTTCTGAATCAAAAACTTCAGAGAAAAAAGCACGGAAGCATCATCGGCCCGCCTCCTTCGGCTTTATATAAAATATTAAACTGCAAACTAAATGGATCAGAAAGGAAGCAAGTATATTTGCTATGGAAAACATCGACTGACCTCTATGATGTACAGCTCAAACTAATCGAGAGGCTCATCGTTAAATGAAAATAATTGGAGGATTATGTTTTGAATATTTATTTTTTGTACTGAAATCTTTTGATCAAAGCTGTTTTTGATTATCGATTACTTCATTACTGAAATTATTTTGAAATCAAAAGTTCTTAAAATAAATTCTGGTAAATTCTTTTAATGAATTGTAAAAATTCCGAAATCGCATTAGAGTTTAAAAAAAGTAACAAAAAATGTTGAATTATTTCACAAAACAAACGTGTTAACTTTTTGCTCAGCTAGTGTAGAAAACGGCATTTTACACACTTTTTTTTTTTTTTTTTTTTTTTTTTGCAAAAAAATGTCCTAGAAAATGAACCAGTACCTTACAAGGTCAAGGATCAGCATTAGGTATTTCTTAATGGATTGTTTTAACTTTTGTTCATCCCCAAACAAGGCATATTGCAATAAACTCATATATACAGGGTGACCCCCCCCCCAAAAAAAAAAACATAGGACATTCAATTGTTTTTCTGAGCATTGTACAGTAAACGGAGAAAACAGGGCCAAAACCCCTAGTGTTTTGATGTGATGTTTATGTTTTGAATATAATAAACTTGTTATAACCAAACTTTCATTTAATTCGGACAAAACACTAAGAAACGGGGCCTAATTAGAGTTGGGGCCCGTTTTTTGGGGGCCCTGTATATATATATATGAGTACTTTTTTTTTAAATTTTAATATGTAGACTGTTACATGCAGTTGACATGTATTGGCAATTGTAGAGAAAAGCACAGATGACTACAATGATTACTACCACCACAACGACAACAACAACTATGCTTTCTCTTTCTACAACCAACAGCAGGACTAAATGCCACAGACATCAGCCAGGAGTTTACAATGGCAAAATGAATTAGTCAACATATATTACTAAAACAAGGGGCTACTATGATCAGGGGCCAAGATTTATAGGAGGCAATCCCAAGTGGGGAATTATGTAGCAACATATTTGTTCACATTACATTTACATTGTTGCATGTTGGTATAGTTGGGAAAACAGAAAGCATGAAAAGAGTTCCAAAGCCAAGCAGTCCAAGGAAAGAAGTTATTAAAGTAGAAAGTTTTCTGGCATCTGGGGACCTCTACAGTAAAGGATGGGATTTTGCTGCTGATCTCATTGACCGGGGGGGGGGGTGATTACTTTAAGGGAGCACAAGTGCAAAAAGTTCATCAGAGTATACTCCGTAAAGTTTTTGTTTAATTTTAGGCATTGAAAGAGAATGAGAGAAATTATTGATAGTTATTGTAACTAGATGATTATTTATTGAGAATGTTTTGCAAGGATTGGACCATAAATTAAAGTTCAGTCAGGCACCTGCCATGAAAATAACGATAAAGCAGAGATATACTTGCAATGTCTCTTCTGTGAAAAAGAGAAAGTAGGGAGGCGAAAAGATCCTCGTCCACTAGATTTCAAAAACAGAAGAGGAAAAAAAAAGAGTACCCTGTTAATGCAGGAAAGTGTACTCTTATTAGCTCCTCCCCAGACGTGGCAAGGACATATTTGGTTCTTGTATAAATAGAGAATTGCGTCAGGAGTGAAATAATTTCTGAAACGGGGGGGGGGGTGATTCAACCATTTTTCCAGAAGTTATTTTTTATTAACCGAGAAACAAATATTTATAAATGCATATATTAGGTCTATAGATTATAAAATAGCTCTCGGGGGAGGTGGGACACAAGTAAAACGAGTTTGGGAACCACTTCTATAGCCTTAATCTTAAAACATATTCTGCTAATTCGATATTAAACAGAAACACGATTTATTTTTTACATACACATCCAAATTGAAGTATGTTTTATGAGTCGTCAGATGAAGTTGATTTCAGAATTTTTGCACAATTTGTTTTTCCCATATTTACTGCAATTTTAACCAATATTCAAAACTATAAAGTTTGGCGGCTGGAAAGAATGTGCCAATTTTTATTGAGAAATGGTTTTGGCAGAGTTTTCAAAAGAATCGCAATGGACCTACTCATTACAGCAGGGGTTTGCATATTTGGCAATTGAAAAGCCCATCTCCATTTATTCATTAACTGGTGGCAAGATCATGTTTATGCCAAGTAATAAAGTATAACTCTAATCTACAAAATGGCATTTTTTACATCTTTTTACTGAACAAGATATTGACGTGAATATTAATAACTGGAGTATTAATCCCACCACCAGTTAATAAGACTCACACTTAGACACCGGGTGAAAATACAGCTTACACAACTGAACTTATGGATTTATTTTATTTTATGAAATTAAGTTCTCCTTGTAATAATATGAAAATGACACAGAGGGTGTTTTTTAGAGGTAGCGAACTTTAAATAAACATAAATAACATAAAAACACTTCTAGTATATAAATATATGGTTTATTTCAAAGATTAATTTTTTTGTATTTATAATTAAAATACAACTTCAGGCATATGACCACCGCGATTCACGCGTATATAGCGTAATTTAGAGGTCGAATTTTCACAAACTCTACGCATTTAAGTAGGTTCGGTTTGGTTCAGGTTCGTTTAGTTGTTTTATGTTATATCAACCTTTTTCAGGTTATTTAATGCCCGAAGGTAATAATTTAGAGAGAAAGGTGTTCTTTAAGTTGTTTATATCTTCGAATATTATGGTGTTTGGTTTGATTGCTTTGGAGAAGAAAATTGTCGCTTCTGTTTTTAACTTTTCAGGACATGACTGAGTTTTGCAAAAAAAAACAAAAACAAAAAAAATAACAAATGGTTTGGTGCATTTTTGGTCAGGAAGCCAATATCTTCAGACAGCCTTATCTGGTAGCACCAAATGCTCTAACAGGTATTACTACTCCAGATCAAAGTGGACCTAGTAGCAATGGTATCTAACGTACAACTCCACATTTCCCAAAGCCCCCAAATAAGTTCTCATCATTGGATCATCATACCCAGGACCTCTCTTGCATCCTCTTATTTGAAATAAGAAGGGCCAATATTCGCAGGATGCCAACCAGATTCTTCATGTTAACTATCAAAAGAGTCCCTGCCAATCATAATGCTCAAATATCTTTCTGAGCCTCACGACTTTATTTTTTTTGTGTCATGGTATTCATGGTTTTGCTGGTGTATATGACAACACCAGGCCCAGGATTACTTTATTTATGATCCTGTCACAATCAATAGTGTTTATCCGATTTCACTTTACAAAATTGCACACATTCGATGTATTAAATGTTTACAATAAGGAATGGTGGTCAGTAAGTGTTTCTAGGCTTATATAAATATATAAAATATAATCCCAAAGATATACTATTAATTTTCAGAACACCTTGCATAATATTCTTATTAACTTATGGTTTAAACTTAATATTATGAGTAAAAGTATGTTTAATGAGGCTCTCTAGTGAATTCCTTTATCAGCAATAAGATATGTTTATTTGCCTATGTTGCTGAGTCAAACATCTGATGATAATCAGTCCAGTGGTTTGGATGTTTACTTCGAATATATATATATATATACACACACACACACACACTAGCGGAGAGGGGGGGGATCTGCCCAGTTGTAAAATACACTTAAATATGATATTTGAATTTATCTACATTTCGTATATATTATTATAGAGTCATGATTTCAGAAGTAAAAAAAAAGTATTTGGGTGCCATCAGCGAGAATCGAAACTGAAAGCAAAACTGTAGCATTCAAAGCTGCTGACGTTACTACTATATCAACGTGATATGCATATGAACTGATTAAAAATAAACTAAGATTATTGTACAAAATGTACAACGATCTTTTCAATTTTCACCCCTTATGACCCCTTAAAAACTACTTTAACCAGCTAAAGACTATATATATATATATATATCTATACTAGCAGGGTAACTCGAAGTTGCTCGAGATTGAATGATGATCAACGACTGTTAACTCCCATATTTTTAATGTAATCAAAATCAATCAAAATCAGTGAAATCGCCCATTTTTCAAATCGATTGATTGCCTGCTCTAATTGGGGACCCATCACAGTGAACCTTGATGAAGCTTCACAGTGACTTAGTTCACAATATATTGTAGTCTACATTGCACTGCAGAGAACCTACTGTTGATTTTATTAAATTATTTTTTGTAGATAATGGTTTCAATTAAAGTTTAAAATGCAAAAGTTAAGTATCATGCTTTAATTGTGCTTTAAACGGAAACATTCATTTCGAACACGTCCTGTCATATCAAAGAACCTACTGT
Source organism: Euprymna scolopes (assembly GCF_053919585.1). Classification (NCBI taxonomy): domain Eukaryota; kingdom Metazoa; phylum Mollusca; class Cephalopoda; order Sepiida; family Sepiolidae; genus Euprymna; species Euprymna scolopes. The sequence goes on along the minus strand of NC_136486.1, from coordinate 43,527,015 downwards.
TGATTTTATTAAATTATTTTTTGTAGATAATGGTTTCAATTAAAGTTTAAAATGCAAAAGTTAAGTATCATGCTTTAATTGTGCTTTAAACGGAAACATTCATTTCGAACACGTCCTGTCATATCAAAGAACCTACTGTTGATTTTATTAAATTATTTTTTGTAGATAATGGTTTCAATTAAAGTTTAAAATGCAAAAGTTAAGTATCATGCTTCAATTGTGCTTTAAACGGAAACATTCATTTCGAACACGTCCTGTCATAGCAAAGAACCTACTGTTGATTTTATTAAATTATTTTTTGTAGATAATGGTTTCAATTAAAGTTTAAAATGCAAAAGTTAAGTATCATGCTTCAATTGTGCTTTAAACGGAAACATTCATTTCGAACACGTCCTGTCATAGCAAAGAACCTACTGTTGATTTTATTAAATTATTTTTTGTAGATAATGGTTTCAATTAAAGTTTAAAATGCAAAAGTTAAGTATCATGCTTTAATTGTGCTTTAAACGGAAACATTCATTTCGAACACGTCCTGTCATAGCAAAGAACCTACTGTTGATTTTATTAAATTATTTTTTGTAGATAATGGTTTCAATTAAAGTTTAAAATGCAAAAGTTAAGTATCATGCTTCAATTGTGCTTTAAACGGAAACATTCATTTCGAATACGTCCTGTCATATCAAAGAACCTACTGTTGATTTTATTAAATTATTTTTTGTAGATAATGGTTTCAATTAAAGTTTAAAATGCAAAAGTTAAGTATCATGCTTCAATTGTGCTTTAAACGGAAACATTCATTTCGAACACGTCCTGTCATATCAAAGAACCTACTGTTGATTTTATTAAATTATTTTTTGTAGATAATGGTTTCAATTAAAGTTTAAAATGCAAAAGTTAAGTATCATGCTTCAATTGTGCTTTAAACGGAAACATTCATTTCGAACACGTCCTGTCATAGCAAAGAACCTACTGTTGATTTTATTAAATTATTTTTTGTAGATAATGGTTTCAATTAAAGTTTAAAATGCAAAAGTTAAGTATCATGCTTTAATTGTGCTTTAAACGGAAACATTCATTTCGAACACGTCCTGTCATATCAAAGAACCTACTGTTGATTTTATTAAATTATTTTTTGTAGATAATGGTTTCAATTAAAGTTTAAAATGCAAAAGTTAAGTATCATGCTTCAATTGTGCTTTAAACGGAAACATTCATTTCGAACACGTCCTGTCATATCAAAGAACCTACTGTTGATTTTATTAAATTATTTTTTGTAGATAATGGTTTCAATTAAAGTTTAAAATGCAAAAGTTAAGTATCATGCTTCAATTGTGCTTTAAACGGAAACATTCATTTCGAACACGTCCTGTCATATCAAAGAACCTACTGTTGATTTTATTAAATTATTTTTTGTAGATAATGGTTTCAATTAAAGTTTAAAATGCAAAAGTTAAGTATCATGCTTCAATTGTGCTTTAAACGGAAACATTCATTTCGAACACGTCCTGTCATATCAAAGAACCTACTGTTGATTTTATTAAATTATTTTTTGTAGATAATGGTTTCAATTAAAGTTTAAAATGCAAAAGTTAAGTATCATGCTTCAATTGTGCTTTAAACGGAAACATTCATTTCGAACACGTCTTGTCATATCAAAGAAACTACTGTTGATTTTATATAGCTGACCTTACTGATTGTGCAGAGATAATGGCTTGAATTTAAATTTAAGATGAAAAAGGCAAATATTGTGGTGAAATTGTGCTTTAAACAGAAACATTCAATTTAAACGTCCCCCTGTCATATCAAAGAATCGACCGTTGATTTTATATGTCAGACCTTTCAGCTTGTGTGGTAATAAAACTTCTCAGATGCACTTATGATGTTAGGCTGTGTAAGGTGTTAACTTTCGTCAAACTCGCCTGTTCCTTTCATAGATTAGGATTATTATTAATATTAATAATAATAATTCTATGTAATACGAACAATAATGTTTTATATTATAACTAACCTAGGTGGCTGGCATTGCCCGGGTATTTGGAGATGTGTGTTAAGCAACAAAAAAAAAAAAAAGTGGTAGTAGGCAGGCAGACTCGAACCTGTACCGCAAAGGAGGAAAAGAATGTGGAAAAAAAAAAAAAATGGGACGTCTTTGCCATTGCGTCCATCGCTAATCAGAAGTGGCAAAGGTTTAAATTAAAGCTAAGCAATCGAAAAGGGAGGATGACTTTCGAAAAGATCAGCGAAAAAAACCGACCCTTCCTTGTAGAAAAGTGCTCAGTTGAGGGTGAAGGAATTAATGTTTTTAGCCAATTTTTTTATATTTGTCATCCAAAGGATCGAGCTTCAAAACAATACTGATTTTGTGAAAATTCGTCGCCTCTGTCGAAAGTTTTAAGCAGACATACAAACATACATACATACATTTAAAAAGACAGGTGAGATTTACATTATAGATTATATTGGAGCCAATATATTTAAAATGATTTAAAAAGTTTTTTAAAAAAAATAACTCGTGCGCCACTGCCAAGAATCGAAACCAAAACATTTACCTTATGATTTACTTTTTCCTTTGATGCCTGAGCTATGAAGACATGTTTGCTGCAAGGCTAAAAATTAAAACATGAACCAATAGCTATTACGTTATGCATGCATATTCGTAATGCCATCATTTAAGCTTTACCTGGCAAATTCCATTTCTTTAATTTTCACCCTTTTGCACGGATTTTTCCCAGCTAAACCCAAATATGAAGTTTTGCATGGGTTCGAATATCCTATATATTAAGTTTCATGTCTGCAGACCAAAAACTGACGGAGGAGTTTGGTAAGCAAATTTTTTCTAATAAATATTCGAATCGTTCGACTGGTAGTAATTGTGACACCCTGCACTGAAGAATCCCGAAAGGATGAAACACTAGTGTCTGTAGGTATTTAATTATTATAGTAAAAAAAAAAAAAAAAAATAATTATGACAGCCCCTTTAAGAAATACGTTTCTTATAGTTGAGCACTTTCTGTTGAATAAAAAGTCGGTCAATTTAGCTCTTATGCGTAGATCGTCGTATAACGACTTGATCACTGTCTGTCTGACGTAATGAACATTTAAATTTAAAATGTTTAAAATTCAACGCTATTTCACACGATTAATGGTAGCCGAATGGATACGGTCTCCGCTAATCGAGCCAGAGATGTCTCGTGTCGCGGGGTTCGAATCGTTCGACTGGTAGTAATTGTGACACCCTGCACTGAAGAATCCCGAAAGGATGAAACACTAGTGTCTGTAGGTATTTAATTATTATAGTAAAAAAAAAAAAATAATTATGACAGCCCCTTTAAGAAATACGTTTCTTATAGTTGAGCACTTTCTGTTGAATAAAAAGTCGGTCAATTTAGCTCTTATGCGTAGATCGTCGTATAACGACTTGATCACTGTCTGTCTGACGTAATGAACATTTAAATTTAAAATGTTTAAAATTCAACGCTATTTCACACGATTAATGGTAGCCGAATGGATACGGTCTCCGCTAATCGAGCCAGAGATGTCTCGTGTCGCGGGGTTCGAATCGTTCGACTGGTAGTAATTGTGACACCCTGCACTGAAGAATCCCGAAAGGATGAAACACTAGTGTCTGTAGGTATTTAATTATTATAGTAAAAAAAAAAAAAAAAATAATTATGACAGCCCCTTTAAGAAATACGTTTCTTATAGTTGAGCACTTTCTGTTGAATAAAAAGTCGGTCAATTTAGCTCTTATGCGTAGATCGTCGTATAACGACTTGATCACTGTCTGTCTGACGTAATGAACATTTAAATTTAAAATGTTTAAAATTCAACGCTATTTCACACGATTAATGGTAGCCGAATGGATACGGTCTCCGCTAATCGAGCCAGAGATGTCTCGTGTCGCGGGGTTCGAATCGTTCGACTGGTAGTAATTGTGACACCCTGCACTGAAGAATCCCGAAAGGATGAAACACTAGTGTCTGTAGGTATTTAATTATTATAGTAAAAAAAAAAAAAAAATAATTATGACAGCCCCTTTAAGAAATACGTTTCTTATAGTTGAGCACTTTCTGTTGAATAAAAAGTCGGTCAATTTAGCTCTTATGCGTAGATCGTCGTATAACGACTTGATCACTGTCTGTCTGACGTAATGAACATTTAAATTTAAAATGTTTAAAATTCAACGCTATTTCACACGATTAATGGTAGCCGAATGGATACGGTCTCCGCTAATCGAGCCAGAGATGTCTCGTGTCGCGGGGTTCGAATCGTTCGACTGGTAGTAATTGTGACACCCTGCACTGAAGAATCCCGAAAGGATGAAACACTAGTGTCTGTAGGTATTTAATTATTATAGTAAAAAAAAAAAAAAAAATAATTATATATATATATATATATATATATATATATATATATATATATATATGCATACATAAATATATATACAAAGAGGTTTGTGTTTACTAAAACCTTTGACGCAAATATTACACAAGTATAAATCATGTAGAATATCTGTATCAATATAATTACACATTAAACTAAAGATGATCATCCCATGAAAAAACAAAAAAAACTAAAAGGGAATTAATCAAAATGAAGATTTAAAAGAATATGCAATAAGCTAGATTTTTTGTAGATGAATGCAATTCTATGACCGATATATAACAAAGTTGTGTTTTCTTTTTAAATAAATAGAAAAAAGGGATTTTGATATGAATTTCAATATGCAAAGAAAAACAAAAAAATTTTAGGAGTATATATATATATATATATATATATATATATATATATATATATATATAGAGAGAGAGAGAGAGAGAGAGAGAGAGAGAGAGAGAGAGAGAGAAAGAATTTGAAACAATTTATAATTCTTTCTTTGTTTGATATATATATTTATAACCAGCCTCGTTGCCCGGCGTTGCCCGGGTGTTTGGAGGTGTGTGTTGATCAAAAAGAAAAAAAATGTGGGAGTAGGCAGGCCAGAACCCATACTGTAAAGGAGGAAAAGAATGTGAAAAAAAAAACTTGACGTCTTTGCTGTTGCGCCTGTGACGTAGGTTAAAATCAAGGCTAGACAATCGAAAAGAGACTTTCAAAAATATCAGCAAAAAAAGCGACCCTGCTCTGTAGAAAAGTGCCCAGTTGAGAGTGAAGGAATTAATGTTTTTAGCCAATTTTTCGATATTTGTCGTCTGAAGAGTCGATCTTCAAAGTGATACCGATCTCGTGAAAATCCATTGCCTCTGTCGAAAGTTTTAGGCAAGCGTACATACATACATACATACATACATTTAAACAGACAGGTGAGATTTATATTATAGGTCAAGAAAAGAATTAGAAATTGTTTCAAACTCTAAAAGCGAGTGAAATCAAAATAAATAAATAGAGGCTGATCTTTGGTTGAACAAAGTCAAATGAATTTCCCTCATAAAGTCTACGAAATTGTTTACAAGGCAAATGGTCAAGCATATCCATTACAGCCGCAGACAATAAAGAACGAGACTGACACTGCTCAACTAATTCCTTGCAGCCATGCAGACAACTGGCAAATAAAGCTGAAAATTCTAAAACTAATCAAGTCATCTTCCACAGCTGCGGATAGGTAAGTGCCAGCAGGGAGAGGAAACGGTTACTATGGCAGAGTAAGTTTGGAAAGGGGAGACAAGTCTACCATGTGAGTGTGAGAAAAGAGAAAGATGCCAAAGGCTGGATGTCCAAGGCAAATAAGCGAGCAACAGACAATTCGGAACAAAAGATGACCAGAGAGAAACAGAATTAACTGTTTCTTGGCCTGCAATCACCAGCCGGTCAGCGGCGGTAGCGTAGAAAGTTTGGCTTGCAATTTGGAATGCAGTAAAACACATGGTAGTTAAAGAGAATAGGGGGGTTGGAGAGAGTAAAGTACCGGTTGGATTGTAGACAAGAGATATAAAAACAAAAGCATTTAGAGAATGAATACCTCTACTAAGACCAGACAAAATACAAAATTACTCACTTTTAATGTTTTGCGGATTTGAAAAGTTGACTATCATTCTGAATAAAAAAGGGTTTATCTGCACTCATTTAATTTTGAGATATTTCAAATTTGTGAAGACATACGTTACTCATATATTAACAAAGATTAACAGTTTTAAAGAGAAAAATAAAAACAAAATTTGTAAGAAAAGTGACAAATGGAAAGACTGAAAAGAAAGAGCACTAATCAGACCTCCACTGGATGAGTGCAAAAAGGACTGGTATTTTGATGAGGCTTATTGCCATCCAAATCTCAATAAAGACGAATAGTTGCTGTCAGCGAGAAATCAATAGCAAGCAGCTGTTGTGATAACACAGTCATTTGCAAAGTTAGCAAATAAAAACTGAAAAAAAAAGACGAGGAGAAATTGGAACCAAAGGGAAGACTGAGACTATACAGCGAACAGCAGTGATAAAAACAGATAAAATTTTAAGGAAAATCCTTGAATGCAAAAAACTGACTCATATAAACTATGAAAACTAACCAGCCACAAGGAAAATGCAATAGAAATAAAGCAAATCAAGGGAACTGAAATTGCAAGACATCTCACTTAATACATCTATATAATTAGAAAACTGTGAACCTAGCTTGCTTGCATCTTGTCTTCGATGATCGGGTGATTCTATCTTTTAAAAAAGGGATGACAGGTGAATATATATATATATATATATGTGTGTGTGTGTGTGTGTATAGGCATGAGTCAGAGGTTAAGGAATGAGGGTGGAAAGTTGTATGTTTTGGTCTCGATTCTAGCTGATGGCGCCCAAGTCAAATATATAGTTTCTTACTTTTGATCTCACTGTCATGTATTAGGTTTAATATAATAATCAATTGAGAATTGTCTCTAATCATAAATCTGTAATCTGCATGAATTAAAATATCATATTTAAGAGTAAGCAATGACAAGGCAATGTCGAGCGGCCTGCTAGTATATATTAATAATAAATAAATAATAAATGCAAACATTGATAAAGAATTAATAAAAAAAATAAATGCATAAAATATGAAAGATAATATTACAAAAGGACATCAGTCTCGGCTGATACCATACTATACAATATAGCTGTGAAGGGGCAAGCAGAATGGAAAGACTGAGGAGAGAGAGCATTAACTAGACCTCGACTGAAAGAGGGCAAAAGGGACTGGGTTCCTAGGGAAGTTTATTTCCACCCAAATTCCAGTGAAGACCAATGATCGCTACCAGCAAGAAATCAATGGCAAACGGTTGTTGGGATAACAGAAAGTCCTTTACAAAGGTTATCAAAAACGGTGGTTGCCACCTATACTCCAGAGAACACCACCCATTATTATGAGCGAGTAATTTCTAATGATGCCCTGTATGAGAACTCCTAGTGAGTTCATCATCATCACTATCATCATCATAACAATAAGAACAACAGGAAAATAGTAATAGTAGTAGCAGTAGTAGTTGTAGTAGAATAGTATAATCACAAGAAATAGTGATAACTAGGGATGTGACAACAGAATATTCTTCTCATTCTTTTGGCTCTCTGGTATATATCCGACACAGACACACTTAATCAACCGAGAACCACATCCGTCTACATAAAAACATATGATATTAACGGATATATACTCAAGAGTCAAAACAATGAAAAGAATATGCTGTTGTCACAGCCCTAGTAATAACTCAGATAGTAAGCATATTTATCTAAATAGGAACATGAAAATTAATCCTGTCTTTGACATGTTCTTCCTTTCTCAAACTTGTGATTGTTCTATTTCTGCCGAAATATATATATATATATATATATATATATATGTTATATTGTTAATCTGTGTTACTTTAGTAATTCTTTCTTTATCATTATTCACAATTTTTCATTAAAATTTTGAGGAAGCAAAGACATACACTAGGTAGTTCTCTAAGAAGCAGATATTGGTTCAAATCTAGGCTCATCTTTAACGAGATCTTTTAATGCTTTATACAGATTTACAGATAAGTGCAAGTGAGGCCCTCTTTAGCCTTGGTAAACAATTGCCTAGAGATGGTGTCTCGGTAAAAGCATTGGTCCCTATCATAGCACTGGGTTGGCATCAGGAAAGGCATCCTACCTATAAAAAAAAAATGCCTCAACTAAGGGAATAACTTTCTAAAGAAAATCTGTTACATTCCATGTTATGTGGTTTAAATAATGACCGGGTTTGAGATAGGTTAGTTTAAAATTCAATTTCTAAAAGCCATCCAACACATGTCAGCATGTAAACCGGACATTAAACCAAATATGATGATGTAGCAATATTGAACTCTGGTGTGTAAAAATAGTGTTATAAACTATGTCTACAGTTGGTTGCTATTTCTTTTCTACAACTAAGTAATTTTAGAGTATCTTTAAACTTTAAAATTTCTAGTTTCTCACTAAAACATAATCTACATGGATCATCTAAATATCTGCATGCCCTAGCCTATCTTTTCTATTAGACTATAGACATCCATCTGCTTTCTTTAAGTTCCCAGTAGTAGTTCAATAATGATATACTAAATCTGATTCTGTTATTGAATGTGATTTGAGGATTATATCCTTTTTAAATTCAACAGCGTTTTCTCCTATATAATACTTTTTTTTTTGTTGCTTGGGTTTTCATGTGTATATATATCATGGCTTGGTAAATGATGTCTTTGGTTAAACAGTTATTTTATAAATGGCTATGTGTGCAAATTTTACACCTATGGGCTGTTTCTCCTTCATTGGCTTTCTTTTTTGTATTTGAGTAATTACTATAACTGTCTGGGTTTTTTTTATTTAGTTTTTCACTCCTTTTGCCCCAAACAAGACATAAGGTGCTGTTATTTAGGATCGTGTCTATCAGGGGATTTTGGGGAATTGAGCAACAAGATGTCTGTTCACATTCCATTTGAACTTCTGCAAGTTAGTACAGCTAGGGAAGCAGGAAACAAGGAGGGAATTCCAAAGTCTCGCAATCCAAAGGAAGAAACTATTAGAGTTGACGGCTTTCCGGCATTTAGGGACCTCAATAGTGAAGGGATGGGATTTACAGCTTGTCAGGTTAAAGTATGTATACCGAGAGAGCACAAGTGCTTTGAGTTCATCAGAGCACATTCCATGAAAGTACATGTAAAACAGGCACAGTAATGCAATATTACGATGATGGGACAAAGGTTGGAGGTTGACTTATTGTTATTATTATTGTCATTATTATTATTATTGTTGTTGTTATTATTGTTATTGTTGTTATTGTTATTGTTATTATTATTGTTATTATTGTTGTTATTATTATTATTGTTGTTATTATTATCATTATTGTTGTTGTTATTATTGTTATTGTTGTTGTTGTTATTGTTATTGTTGTTGTTGTTATTATTATTGTCATTATTATTATTATTGTTGTTATTATTATTATTATTGTTGTTGTTATTATTGTTATTATTATTATTGTTGTCATTATTATTATTGTTATTGTTGTTGTTATTATTATCATTATTCTTGTTATTATTATTGTCATTATTATTATTATTGTTATTGTTGTTATTATTGTTGTTGTTGTTATTGTTGTTATTATTATTATTATTCTTCTTATTGTTATTTTTATTATATTGTTATTGTTATTATTATTATTATTGTTATTCTTCTTATTATTATTGTTATTATTATTGTTATCATTATGTCATTGTTATTATTGTCATTGTTATTATTACTATTATTGGCTCACAAGGAGCTTTCACACAGGTCTTCAGAGATCTTTTCTTGAAAACAGCCTGTTGTGTTCCCTTGAAGCTGAGTGGCAAGTCTCCCCAGGTTTTCAGTACTCTCCACCTCTTTCGATAACATTTGCAAATAAATTTGCATTATAGCAACAACTGCTTGCCATTGATTTCTCGTTGGCAGCAGCTATTGCTCTTTGGATTTGATGAACATTTCTGAATTTTCACAGCAGTTTTAAGTAATTTTTATTGAATATTTTATGTAATCGGAATCAGCACAGTTGGAGTCGGATATAAAGTTATAGAGCGTTTGCTCTATAGGATGTACGGATATTTGAACGAATTATTCGATATAGAGTCACATGTAAACGTGTTTCAGTCTCAAATGATCAATGAGTTTGTTTTGTTTTTTTGTCTTTTTTTAATGATTTTCTGTTCATTCAATTGCTCTCTTTCTCTTCTTTATTTAAAAAAGAAAAACCACAAATAAACTTCAGAATAGATTTTTTTTTTATTATTCAAGCTAAATGGAAAGCGGATGAAAAAAAAAAGTACCGATTGACGAGGAAGATACGAGAAAGAGTTCAGGAGAGCTCAAAGTTCAACTACCCGAACTCTTTATTTTTTTATTTTAAAAAAAAAAAAAAAAAGCTAAAAAATCTCAATTATGTTTTTATTGGTGATAGTTGCCTTGAGATGATTTTATTAGCCTAGGCAGGATTCCAGGTTTTAAATTGGCAGCGAAATATACATAATCCTTACTTTTTTAATTTTTTATTTTTTAATTTTATTATTTTATTTTATCCATTTTTTTTTTTTTTTTGTACAAAATGGCCACTGGAAGAAGCAATCAGAAAATATGAGTAACCATAACACACAGCAACATCAACGATAAGTGTTTTCTTTTTTCTTTTCACTGTAACTAAATTGATTTGATAATAGGATACGAACAGGCGCAACTGACTTTTCTCTTTAAATAGAAAAGAGCTCTTCAAAGATGCGTCCATCTACGAGAACGCAGAATAACAAGAAATTATTCTTCTTGGCCTTTTGACTAGGAACAAAGTGTGGTATCTGTTCTGATACTACGCTTCACCTTTTCTGTCCTCGGTCAGTGGAAGAGAAATCCTTCATGAATGAGACAGTTTTTATTTTTGTTCCTATCCAGAGTGCCTCTTTTTGGGGAGCTGAATTTTCCCACATTAATAACCGATCTTTTGCTTAACTCTGCCCTCGTGGGGAGGCAAGTAAATAGGAACAAGAATGAGTATTCTTAATATATAGCCATTCAATTTTTCTGGGAAGCACCTCCGTAGTATTGTGTTCTACAAATGGGCAGTTCTAGGAAAGAAACTTTGCTTGTAGCATTTTCGTTCAGTTTTAGGCATGGATAGACAGTTTTGTCAGACCATCTTTAAAACCATCTTTTCTCATTGAGTTTCAGCAAGATTTCAGAGAATTGGCAACCATCTCTTTCTTAATCGGATATATGACGTCACTTTCGTCTAATTTCTATCACTTCTTATTCTCACAAACTTCCAGCTTATTTGCAGGCAGGGCCCACCCTGTAAACTCTTCATCGTGACACTTGTCTAAAACATGTCCCGTGTATAACACAGATATATTAACTAATATGCATACTGGTAGATGTACCCACAAATATTTAACGAACACATCTAAAAACGAAATTAGCAATGAAAAATGCAATTTAAAACTTAAGCAGGATAAATGGACGAATCCCCTTAGGGAGATGCATGGGTGCATCTAATAATCTACTTCTTTACCTTTTCACACACACACACACACACACACACACACACACACACACACACACATCCATTTCATACAATCTGTACGTTTTGTGATGAAAATTCTATTTCAAAGTTAAGCCTAACTGACCGAATAATGGACGAAGTCACTTCTAGAGATACTTGAACGTTTCTAAAACCAAACAATTAAACATCCATGAGAATGCACCATAATTAACACACAACTAAACTATACAGACTCAAAGATTTTTTGTTTTGTTTTGTTTTTTTTAAGAAAAAAAAAAAGCATTGCTTTTAATAAAAAGACAAGACCAAAGCAAAGAATCTTGGATGACTCTTGAAATAGGTATAACTTTTACTTTACAGGATATATGTGGATAATAAATTGTTGACTTTTATGGCAATTCGATCCTTATTGAGTCATTTTATGCTGAAACTAAGTTTTCTACATACAAAGTGGTGATGATATTTGCTTATTTTGGAAAATTCCTTTAAGAGTCCACAGACTACATCTACCTGTTGGGATATTCAGCATAACTTCATTGTCAAGATATAGCATCATAAACAAGAAACCTGAAGTGACACATAGTGGATAAGCTGATCAAATCTTTTTCTTTTTTTTTTTTTTTTCAAAACTGCATACAAAGTCTAAATGTAACAATATTTAGATGCAGGGGTGTAAAAATAATTATAGAAATGGTTATTTTCACAAGACCAGAATAGTGGAAAATTGCAGTAGTTGTTAGACTCGAGTTAGAACGACATCTCAGGATATTGCATTAGAGACATGTAGTGGATATACCAAGAGAGAGAGAGAGAGAGAGAGAGAGAGAGAGAGAGAGAGAGAGAGAGATGTTGCGATTTGTGCGTTGCTTCCATACCTCTTTAGGAGATAGGTTAGGGGTATTACGTAAATATACAGTATATTAAAAAAGAAAATCCTTAAAGAATTGTTAAACCTCAAAAGAATCGTGTGCTGTCATTATTTGGTACTAGTATAGCTTCCGGCTGTTTACTTTAATAGTTGGAAGATGCTGAAGCAATTAACCAATCAGAATGCTCAAGAAGCAGACGACAATTTTAACTTTAAATTAACAGAATTGTACCCTATTTATTTCTCTTCCTGTACCCCCCCTTTTTTTATCCTCTGCACCAACTCCAAAAAAAAAAAAAATTGCCAACTGAATCTGAAAAAAACGAACTTTTCTTTCCCCTAACACAAAACTAATATTAACCTAATTGTTTAAAGATGTTTTAAAGAAAAAAATATATATATATAATTTTTCTGGAGGAAAAAAAAAAATTTCCAGCTTTCCCGAGGTAAAAAAAGAAACTATTTCATTATTTTTATTGTCGAAAAAAATAAATAAATTTTCATAAAAATAAACATACAGTGAGTGAATTTTTTTGCTTATTTTTTTAAGTTGCAAAGGTGCTTTATTTTAATTTGGACGACGGTTCGTTTTGATTTATCTTTTTCTGGCTGTTTATGTAAATAGCCAGAAGATGTTGAATAAAATGTCAGTTTTTTTTTTTTGTTCAAAAGCTGTACTAGTACCCATTACTGAATAACCTTTACAAGTAGTGTTACCGAAAGAATGATAATGAACGACTACTTGTGAAAAGGAAAGACGGAAGAATAGGGTTGGTCTGTATAGAAAACTGTGTAAATAACACAAAAAAAAGAATTAGAAAAATACATAATGCAGAACATTGAAAGAATAATTATTGCAGCAAGAGACACAGAAAAAACAAACAAGATAGAAAAAGAGATGAGGAAAGAAAAATGGTAAGAGAAACAGCTACACAGACGATTCATAAGCGCGACAAAAGCAGAGACTAACGAAAACACTTGGAAATGACTACAAAAAGGAAACGTTAACAGGGAAACTGAATTACTGATAACAGCTGCACAAGATAACACAATTAGTACCAACCAGATCAAAGCAAGGATCGACAACACACAAGAAAACAGCAAATGCAGACTCTGTAGACAAAGAGACGAAACAATAAACCACAGAAGTGAATGCAGCAAACTAATCCAAACAGAATATAAAAATAGACACGATCAAGTGGGGGAAGGCAGGAGATTTGCAGTTATGCAAATAATTGCATCTTGAACACACAGATAAATGGTACAAACTAAACTGGTAGCAGTACTGGAAAATGAAATTCACAAAATTCTATGGGACATGGATATACAAATGGATAAACCCATCCAAGCAAGAAGACCAGATGTTATAATAGTAAACAAGAAGCAAAAGTCCTGCCAGATTGTAGATTTTGCCGTTCCAGCAGACAACAGAGTGAAGATCAAGGAGACTGAGAAGCAGAGCAAATACATGGAATTAGCCAGAGAGCTCAAAGGGATCTGGAAAATGAAGAAAGTAAAGATAACACCACTAATAGTAGGAGCGCTAGGAATGATGCCAAAATACTTTGAAAAAAGAATGGGAGAGATTGGAGTCAGAGGTATGGCCTAGAAGATACAACAAATTTTAATAATTAAAACTGCAGAAATATTAAGGAAAATCCTTGAATGTGGAGATTAACACCACACATAAACTACACACAAACTGGACACAGAAACGGCCACAGATGCAAAACACATCTCATCTCATGAAATCATGAAAACTGAAACTGTAGAATTGCAAGATATGCCACCCCCTTTTCTTTTTGTTAGTGTTACCATGAATGGGCACCACATCAAATAATGAGGGTCAAGGAGGGTGGAAAGACCAAGGAGAGAAAGCAAAGGAGACTGGGACCATTGCGAGGCTTATGCCAGTGAAGATCAATGGTCGCCGCCAATGAGTAAACAGCTGTTGTGATAATGCAAATTCTTTTGCAAAGGTTATGAAAAGAGGTGGAGAATACTGGAAGTCTGGGGAAACTTGTTGTCACTTAGACTCTAAGAAACACCACAAGTTGTTCTCAAAGAGCAATCTTTGATGATGGCTTGTGTGACTATTCCTAGTGAGTAAATAATAATAAAAAAAATGATTATCATGGTAATGATAAAAAGAAAGTGAAGAAAGAATGAACTACTACTACATGTTATCTACACAACCTAGACTCCAGCTACATGCATGATGAGCCATCGTCTGCAGGGCACAAATAATCGATGCAGAGAAATGCTACATACAGGCAACATAGGTAATAACTTCAACACTTTCCAAAAATCTAGAGTTAGAAATTTGATGTAGTTCCTACAAAAAGAGTATGAAAGAAGCTGTATTTCTTAGTGATGCCTTTTGGAATTATTATCGACTAGAAATGATGATTCAAAGAACTGCAAGGCTGCTGTTACGCTGCCTCTCTCAACAAAATCAGATAATGAGATGCATTTTTTTTTCTTCGGAATAACTGCCGAAATAGATAAATGCAATGCAATAAGTAAATTGAAATATATGTAATTTGATGAAGAAATTGGTCCATCAATCATACATAATTATTTAATGACATTTCATCCCATCGCACAAATCTACACTAAGTTAATGTTTTATTATTCCTTAAAACCAATAAAACAAAATATATACATAATTTGGTTTGGTTGTTTTGTTTTATGGCATATCAACCCTTTTCAGGTTATTTAATGCCAAATCGAGTTATTTTGGAAATAGTATTCATGTTGCATCCAGTTATTTTGTAGAAGGTTTTTATTCTTCAAGTTCTTTGTATCTTCAATCGCTAATATTTAGTGTTTGGTTTGGTTGTTTTGTAGTGGATTTTAACGTTTTTGTTCCCTGCCTTGCTGAACATGAAGGAGTTTTGCAATGGGAGAGGGAAAAGGGTCACAGTATTAATGTTTTATACATTTTAAGTTAGGAAACTAGTCAGGGAGTGGAGGATATAATAAGAGAGAGGGGACTGGGACGAAGGAAAAGGGGGAAAAGGTGGGTTGTTTTTGTTTTTGGTTTTGCAACAAGAAGTAGAAAAACAAAAGGCATCAATGTTAGATGCATTTCATCTCAGGAAGTCAATATCTTCAGAAAGCCTGATCCGGATGCACCAGAAAATATATATAAGATATTATATATTAGCAGAAGAAAACCTGTTCCGGGATGGATAAAATGAATTCCTCAAACAGAATAATTTTCACCACTTCTATGTTGCCTTACAAACACTAAAATCAAGATATGATGATGTAAAACCTTATGTTTAGAATCCTTATTTCACTTTAGATTAAAAGCAATTACATGATTTTGATTAAAACAAAATTTTTTAAATGTAAGGCTTAAAGGGTCTTAAGAAGAAATTTGATTTCAGGGAATCTTGGTTAATTGATGTCTAATGACTATAGATCAAATTCAATACAAATCTGAAATATTTTAAGTTTCAAACAGGAGATTGTGCCCTTAAAACGCTTTTTAATACTCCAAAGGAACTGAAATTTGAGGAATATTTATTAATTGATGTCCAATACTTGTTGCTGAAATTTTGCAAAAATCAAAAGTATTGTTAAATTTTCAGGAAAGGGTTCAACCTCCTTTTTACCTCATTTGCAAGAAACTAAATTAAACAAAATGTAGTTCACATTGTGATTTCTTATGTTCTAACAGTTGTGTCCCAAAATTCATTAATTTGGTTACGTGTGAATCTTGTCATGATGATGATGATGGCAACCTTCTGTTTCGAGAGACAATAGCTTTCTGCATCTGATGGATTGCAGCATCTGCTGTGGCGATACAGTTGAAGCTGGAGTTGGTACAGGTGGGGGATAAGGAGACCTACATTTGCCCAGTTACCAGGGTCCCTCTTTTAGCATAGCAGACAAAGTCCAATGGAAAGGCAAGCCAGTACGGTCAGAGTCAGCACAGCTTCATCATCCGTTTATCAGAACTCTAAACTAAATTTTTGTCAGGGTTTACTCCTTTAGCCTTTGCTTTTCCCAAGCAGTGGAACCATTTGCCCATAGGTGGAGGTTGGTTCATGATGATGCTGATGCCCATGAATTTATACATTAATGCAAACAAACACGTGTGTAGCAAGACGATATCCACTCAATCCTTGGTAAAAATTTCAAACAAAGAGTCTGTTTAATAAACGCCAAGTCATTGATGATAATGATGATGATGATGGTACAGAAGCAAATGAATTTATACATAAAAAAAAACAAAAACAAGACAAGTACAGTGAGACGATATCCACATGTAACTATATAAACATGTACACATACTTGCTTTTATACAGAGACAGCTGTACCTACCCAGCATAGTCTAGGATTCATTAATGTCGTTTTAGTTTTAACTTCTAAATTAAAACTAAAATGACATTACAAAGAAACAGAAAAAAAAATTAATGGGAGATAACTCATATTTTTTTACCTTTATACTAAAATACGGATTATCTCCCTTACATTTTAAGCTTTTGAAGTTAATATTCATAATTGTTTCCATTATAATAAGTTTTTAGTGCAAAGAACATGCTACAAGTATAAAAAGGAAGAAATTGCTAGTCAGAATCAAATATCGATTTGTTACATTTATTGCTATTCAAGTCTAACATTGACAATCCAACAAACTAACTTCATATATTAGATTATACCATAAAGCCCAGTTAATCAACGTTTATTTTCTTAATATATTCTTCCTATATCAATTAATTACACAAAATGCATGCTAAAACATTCCTTGGTTTTTGGATTGATTTATATTTGGAAAACTTTCATTCATGTTCTAATTAGTTTCTCTATCACACTCACCCTCTCTCACTGTATATTGTTTGACATTGCCCCTGCTCTTACTTATATGATATCTATCACTATTGCTACCATAACTCTCTCTTTCTCTCACTCTTTCTTTTTCTCTAAAATGTTTCTTGATTTCCGATTGAGTTATTTCTGAAAAAAATCTATTTGAATTATTTTAATTAGCGATAATTTGTTAGTTATTCTCACTTTCCTTCAATCTTTTTATTCCGTCCGAACGGATCAAAGGGGATTGCAAATTGCATGGTTATGCTGACTGAACTTATATATTCGTGCCCTGAAAGATTCATCTATCTGTTGCAGATACTGACGATGTGAGACTCTAAGGAAGCAATCCCTGTCATGGACCCACACCAGAAGCAGGGATGAATTATTGAATTCCTGGCAAAAGTGTAATGAGAATAGTAATGGCTATATAGAAAAATAAATTCTGGAGCAATTGGGGCCAAGTGGCGATCAGAGAGTTTATAGTGAAAAGCTAGAAGCTTGGTTTTTGATGTGTTAAAATTCACCAGCCACCTTTTGCCCCATTGCTTTATGTGCTCAAGATCCAAGGAGAGAGATCGTTGTTGACCTTTAAAGTTCCAATTTTTTTCAATTTTGATCCATTAGCAGCTATTTATACCAATAAAAAAAAAAAAATTGAAGTTATTCCACAAGTCCAAATCCGATATATATCAAGATTCAAGTCTGTAGACTAAAAAGTGACTGTAGTTTGGTAGAGATCGTTTCTCAAACAGACCGACAAGGTTACTTTTATATCTCTACAATTATATAAATGCAACTTTGTCTGTGTGTTTGTGAGTTTGTTCCTTATAGACTCCGAAACGGCTGAACTGATTTTCTTTAAAATTTATAGAACTTTAGTGTATAAGTCTGGGAGTGGTCTCAGTTAAGTTTTGTCTTAGGATATTACTGATAATCAAAACCATTATTTTAATTTATCTATCATCGGTAAAGACATTTTTTCATGTTGTCACTTAGCAACAATGATAGAACAACAGGCAGTGAAAATTCTACTGTGAATAAGTTGATAGCATGTTTTTTTTTTTTGTTGTTTTTTTGCATGACGTGGTCTGTAGGTTAAAACTCCTCACATAAATTTCTTAATTTTTTTTCATTAACTGCAAAGAATTTTATAAGACTTGAGAATTTACGTGCTATTTTTTTTTTGGGGGGGGAGGTGCATGACATGGTCTGTAGGTTTAAACCCTGCACGTAAATTTCTTAATGCTTTTTTTTTTCGTTAATTGAAAAGAAGTTTATATAAAATAATTTTATAAAAGAAACAGTAGGTTCTCTAGAGTGCAATGCAGAATAACATATATTTTGGACTAAGTTACTGCATGGAGGTATGTGAAGCTTCCTCCTGGGTGATTTCACAGATTTCGATGACAATAAAAATATAGGACTGTGAAATATTCATTGATCATCATTCAATCTCGGGTAACATCAGGTCTCCCAGCTAGTGTATATATATATATATATATAAAATTCCAGGTTAATATTTTCCAGAGGTAAAGCAACCAATGAAGTTTTAACAAAATTAATACCAGAGTGCTCAATACCGAAGTATGGCAAGATATGTTTTATGTTTTTTACACATGAATAAGAAGTAGTTAAAAATAAATCGACTTTAATGTATAAATGTATATATTTGCGCATGCATATGAATAACATGTTCAGTTGACTTATGCTTGCCAAATTCCATTTTTTTGTTTAATTTTGACCCTTTAGCAATTATTTTTACCGGCTAAAAACCCATAAAAGAATGGTCCTCAAAAATGCAATCATTTGACCCGCCTCGTACCGCTCTGCAACCTTACGTCTTGGACGAAATGCACTTTTAAAAAATGGAGACACACACACACACACAATGTGTGTGTATGTGTGTGTGTGTGTTATGTTTATAAATTAGATTACTATAAAAAAGCCGAGTTAATCAATGTTTATTTACCTAAGGCTTTTTTTCTATATATTTTAATCACACAAACTTTTCTATTTATAACTTAAAAACACTGCAATTTTAATTGTTTCTATGTATTACTCTCAACCTCTCTTACAGAATCTTTGGTCTCGGTATATATATATCGTTCTTATTTCATATGGTATATTTCACAGACACAGCGAAGATTGATTCACAATGTTGATTATTCTCACTTCTAACACACTGTCTCTCTCTTTTCTCTCTCTCTCTATTCATTAACAGTGAAAGATAATAAAACTATAAAATTTAATAGTGTTCAGAATAAAAACAAATATCACCACAAGTAATAATACTATTTAACCAGTAGCTGGGGAGATAGGTGAAGAGCAGTAATCAACTAATTAACCGAATAACACTTACGAAGCCATTCCTTTACTTAAACAGTATTTTTTCTGATATGTCCCGCAAAAGGGAGTATATTTGTTTGAAATAGCTGAATGGTCTTGACTACTGCATTTGAATAATAATCTAGTATGTCGCCTTACTGAACAAATGTTTGTGGTTTGTATCTTTCCATGTCTCTCCCAAGCTGCTCTACTAGTCAGTATTCATGGCTTAACCAGCCAATCATATTCTTGTGTAAGAGACCCGGATGTACTCATATTTATAACATCCTTTTCCCATCAGAAAACAATGTTTTATCAATGTACAAAATTCAGATTTTAACTTTTTACATTGTTTTGAAAATGTGCAGCAATAGCTTCACTTAAGTAACCATAGATTTTGACATGAAAACAATCACATTTTTTTACTAGAAATGGCATGTATATACCAGGCTCGTAATTTATTGGGTGACTAGCTGTATATACCCAGCATTGCCAGGTCAAAACATATTGTTGGATGGAGGGTTTAATCACATACTGTTTAAGATACACCAAATAGCCTTACTCATAATTCTGCTATGATTTTCCTGAAAGTGGACGACATGAAGCAGAAAACATATCCATCTTCATCTATGAAAAATCAAACGGGGAAATAACTCTCATAGCGTAAATAAATAAAGTGAGCTTCTGTTTTTAAATGCAACTGATGGAGCTAATTATTAAAATAGATTTGCTCTGATGTAATAAGTAAATGAAGTAACTTCTTTAATGTAGATTTCCTTTGAATAATATATATATATATATATATATATATATAGATAGAAACTATGCTGGAATAAAAGGGTGTAAAAGTTCGTTTTCAGTATGAAAATTAATTTGTGAAGCAGTGTACCTTTTGTATATACAAATCTAATCATGAACAAACAGACAGACAAATATAACTTTAGTATAACAGATATGTTATAGAGATGGTTGGATTCATCAGAAATAAGATGCACCTATTGAATCTGAACATTTATTCCAAGTTATATTGCAGATGCAAGTATTCTTGAATGCAAGTGATTTGGGCTGTGATAGTCCTCTTCAGTTGAAGAATGGTGTACAGATTGTTTCAATAGATATCATCTTTAAGATAACTCTACTGACAAAAATGGGGGTGGGGCTTATTATTATTATTATTACACCTCTTACTGATGAGATGATCATCAAAGTGTCCCCACATATTATGAATGATAGAAAAATCACTAGGAAACAAAGAATGGGTAAAGTTGGTGCTTTTTTTTTTCTAGTGCTTTTAGAACTGTGTGGAACTATTAATCAATACATATGCATCTCATGATTGGGCTCTGCATATTTAGTGATGAGAACAGTATTTTGAACCGATAGACTGAACATCATCTACACACGCGTGAACACATCTGAAAGTTGTTCTCGTAAAAGGATACATTGTGTAAACAGGTTAATTTCTTTCCTTTTTTTTTTAAGTAAAGTTTTTAATTTTATTCCTCCTTCATATAATTAAGAAGTTTCCTGGCACATGCATGCGCAACGCTGTTAGTGTGTGTGTTTATTTGTTTGTTTTAGAAAAGATTGTTTACGAAAAGAGCTGCAGAATAATTGCCTCTCGAAATTGTCTTGTCAACCTGCACAGCATCGTGTCTGCTTAGAATGGTCTATCAATTTTATTGGACATTTACGAATGTCCCTTTTGGCTGGTTGCTACAGAGATGCACAAAAAAAAAGTATAGCACATAAAGTGAATGGGGATCATATATATATATATATATATATATATATATATATATGCATGCATGCACATATATATACATACACACACACATATATACAAAGGCACACACACACATATATACATACACATGCATACAAAGGCACACACACATATATATACATACACACGTATATATACGAAGGCACACACAGAAACACACATATATACATACACACACAGACACATGCACATATATATACATACACATGCATACAAAGGCACACACACACACATATATATACATACACACAGACACATGCACATGTGTGTGTGTGTGTATATATATATATATATATATATATATTCTTTTAGTCTAAAAACAAAACTTTTCTCTGTTTATCCAAAAAAGGTATGTTTCCAATATATCTATTTAACCATGCTTTCTAAAAAGAAAGAGATAATATCATTCCGTCTCAAGTCATTCTCTAAGGACACATGGAAATAACTCAAGAAATGATATCAGTCAAACTCATAAAGAAATGACGGATTTCAATATTGTGCAGAATGCAGACTCGAGAGATTCACATAGGAGCAAATTTTCGGATACAAACACTTAATTTAAACAAGAAGCCCTTAAAAAAGAATATATATATATATATGTGTGTGTGTGTGTGTGTTATACGGTGATATAATATGTACATATTTTCAGTACTTCAACAGTGCTTTATATGTGAACAGAGCTTATATAGTAGTAATAGTAGTAGTATGAAAATATATCTATGACAAATAAGTTGCACAGAGGCGTCCATGTTTCGTTATGGGTCTGAGGTCTATGGCTCAAACCGTGCATCCAGCGGATCAATTGTATATATAGTTACATTGATGAGTTTTGAACAGATGAAACAAGCACTTGTCTGTGGATTTAAATATTAAATTATTGAATTATAAATATTTATATATGTAATAATACTACACATCTAAAACAAGATGAGGTTTAAAGCTCACAAAATTCATACTAGCATCGTTCACTTAAACCCGTGGTGCAATGGATAATGGCATTGCATAACAATCAGTTCTGACAGTCTTCTAGAGTTCAATAGTTCGGTGAAAATAAAAATTACTTATTTAACAAAACGAGAATAATCTACCCCTATAGATTAAATAATGTTTGAAATTCCATATAAATTCTCGAGTTTTAGATAAAGATTTCCGAGTTTGAAAATTTCTATATTATAATAATATTTTTAACACAATAAAAGCAAGACCAGATGTTAACAAGAAGGAAAAGTGCTGCCAGATTGTAGATTTCGTTGTTCCATCAGATCAGAGGGTGAATATCAAGAAGACAGAGAAGAAGAATAAATACATGGAACTGGCCAGAGAGCTGAAAGGGATAGGCAGTATGAAGAAAGTCCAGATAACACCAATAATAATAGGAGCACTAGGAATAATCCTGAAAAACTTTGACAAAAGAATGGGAATCAGTGGGATGGCTGAGAGGATATAACAGATAATAAAAATGAAAACAACTAAATATTAAGGAAAACCCTTGAATGCAGAGATATGAGTTACAAACGCTAACCAGACATGTATGAAGTGCCTAAAATAAGTTTCAGACTTTTTTTGTATGGGCACTTTTATTGATAGTACACACAAAAAACTCTTGTCTCTTTCAAAGTAATCTCCTTCAACTGCAATGCACTTGTTGTACTGTTCCAACAACTTATAGGAGGCTCCATGAAAGTCCTGTTGTGTGAACATGTGAATAACCCTTGTCACAGCTTCTTTCATCTCAATTGTCTTATGACGACAGCCTCTAAGGTTTTCCTTGAGGTTAGGGAATAACCAACAGTCACAGGGCGCAAGGTATGGACTATAGGGAAGGTGAGGAATTGCCTTGATGTCCATCTTGGTCAAATAGTCTGATCTTCTCTGAGCACCCTTCAGACAAACTTCACACAAACCTTTTGCATCTTAAGTTCTTCGCAAATAATTGTATATACAGTTCCCACACTGACATCAAACAGTGCACTTATTGTCTCTATAGACACACAGCGGTCCTTATCCATAAAATTCTTTATTTGGTCAACCAAATCTGGTGTTCTGGCTTCCTTACTCCTCCCACACCTCTCATTATCCCTCACAGACTTCCTGCCTTCCTTGAGTCTTATGCCACTCAAAAATCGATACTTGATTCATGCAAGATGGTCCAAAAGCTATCTGAAGCATTCCATACGTTTCTGTGGCATTTTTATCAAGTTTAAAACAGAATTTTATAGTATATCATTCTTCTAAAGTGTCCTCACAACTAGATTGCATTTTTGAAATTCACAATGACAATCAGGCTTTAGTAGGATGTATTCCAATTCCTTCTGTAGCTGTTCATTTTAACCTGAAATCATAAATATTGGTCAATCATCTCAAACGATGTATAACAATAACATACTGAATTTTCAAAAATCACCAATAATTTTAAATGCCTGTACAAAATAAGTCTGGAAACTTATTGAAGACACCTTGTAGAAACTGCAGCAGAAGTAGAAAAAATATATAAAGAAACACAAGATGTAATCAATAAAATTGAAATCATATAATTGAAAGTTAATCCCCTTCCAATAATAAGATCAGCATCAACTAGCACCAGAACAAATAATCATGGAAGGTTGAGGATGAAAAGATCGATGAAAAAAAGCACTAACCAGACTTCCACTGGATAAGTGCAAAGAGGACTGGAACCTTGAGAAAGTTTATTGCCACCAAAATTCCAAAAGACCAATTGTCAGTGCCAGCAGGAAATCAATTGTAAACGGCTGTTGTGATAATGCAAATTCCCTTGCAAAAGTTATCGAAAGAGGTGGAGAGTACTGGACATCTACGTGTTGTCACTTAGACTCCAGAGAATGCCGCAGATTGTTGACAGAGAGAAATCTTTGATGATATGAAACATCCAGTGAGTACATAATATAATTATTTTTATAATATTATAATAATTATAATTCTATATAATAATATTTATTTATAATAATAAGAAGAAGAAGAAGAAAAAGAAGAAGAAATAATAATCATTATTATCATAAAATAATGGATATATAATGCAACTCTTAAAGACAGGCTTAGATTGATGGCTTCCTAGGAAGATTAAATCTGGACAGTATAAAGTGATATGTGTGCAAAACAGGAGACTTTGATGGTATGATCACATTGAAAGAATAGATAAAAAGTTATTGGGTCAGTAGATGTAGAACAATTAAGATGGCAGATCCAGTTCACAAGAGAAGACAAAGGAAAACATAAGAGGAAGTGATTAGAATGGGCTTGAGAGAAAGAGTTATCTATATATAAAAAAGATTGACCTGACCAAAGTCAGGTTAATTTGGAAGCTAATTTCTAAAAGCCGTCCAACATACATCAGCATGTAAAATGGATGTTAAACTGAATATGATGGTGATGATGATTCTACATACGATTTAAAATATTCCCTACAATCCTTTTTTTAAAATATATTTAGATAATGATTTTTATTAATTTTAATTGTTACATTCAGAATATACATATAATAAAAAAATAAATATAATAGTAACAAAAGCAGCAACCTATATAGATTATTATCTCATGTATAAAGTTATCTCGTGGATTTTTCAAAGTCAAATCCACATAGCAATCCATTTGACATATTGATACTTGATTCAAAGTAGCCATTTTTTTTCTGATTCTCTCTTCTACTATATTATTAGCAGCAATATTTTATTTCATGTCAGGTTCTGGAATTAATGAATTGGTCCACCATAATGCTATATTACTGTTTTTTTGTTTCATGTAAATCGCTTCAAACAAGGCATGAAGCCACTTGATGTAAGGAGCAAAAAAAAAAAAAAACTAATACAAAGCCAGAAACTAGACAATGGATAGATTCCAACCCAGAAAATGTTAATCCTTCCCTCTTCGCTAATGGTTGCTGAAAGTAAACCAAAAGTTTGAAAAGTTACTGAAGTAACGTTTTCTACATCATATCTATATTTAACCTGAAAAGCATAATACTGCTAAACAATATGTAACACTATTAACAACTTCACATATTACCGCCGGTTCAGATCTTCATGTATACTTTAGAAATGGATTGCTAAATAAGTGAGACCTATTAAATTTTGGACGTCATCCAAATTTGGATTCGGATCTCTGTATTAGTTGAAGGATTCTTCAAAAGTGCACTCTAGGGCATTTTTCCAAAATATGGCTAATATCTTTTTCGAAAGTGCAATACTCGTTAATATTTATTATAAATGAATAAAAAAAATTAAAAATTTAAAAAAATATATATATAATCCCGCACAAGTAAAAATCCTACAAAATAGTCCATTTGGGTTCATTTTGGCATCATTAGGCCTCGGTGAAAGTCACCCTACATCCGATTAATATTATTCACATGAAACACAAAATTTCATTATGTATTCAGCAAAAATAAAAATTTATATAAAAGAAAAAAAAAACATTAGAAAAAAAATGCTAATCTGAATCCATTTATTAATGGATTCAAATCAACATTTTTTAAGCAGAATATTTCTTCTCCTAACCAATAATTCTCACCAAATTGTTCATATTTATTTTTTTAGTTAATCTAAAAAATCTTGTCTTGTCACAATACATAACGCAAGCAATGTATCTTCAAAAGAGTGACTTCCCCTCACACACACAAAACCAATATGCAAATTAGTTAACTGTGTGATTGATATCACATATACAAAAGCAGATAAGATGACAAAAAAAAGAAAAAAAAAAGTTGAATTATTTGAGATAAGGTGTTTAGAATTTTCCGTTAATGCAAGAAAACGGTACAACTTTTGCATTTATTCATCATTTTGGTTAGGAGTAAAGTGTAGCATCTGTTCTGATAGTACACTTCACTTTTTCTGTCCTCCATCAGTGAAAGAGATCTTTCTGCACTGAGACAATTTTTATTTTGGAGCCAATCCAGAATACCCTTTTTCAGGGAACTAGATTCTCCCCATTTTAAAAATCGACCTTGTATCTAACTGTCCTCGTAGAGAGGCAAGTAAATAGATATACACCTAACTTTATAAAAATAGAGATCTGGCGTCTTCCCCTCATAGTAAGATTGGTTTGAGATAAAAACTGACACAATTACACAAATTATGCATAACCGTTTTTTTTTTTTACAGTTGTGAATTTTTAGATGAGGTATGAATGTTTGTATTATTTGGATTAATCGGACAATTGTACTCATCTTGAGTGTTAGTTGCCCAACGTTTCGATCGATCTAACCTTCAACCTTCGTCAGGTGTAAAAGTCGCCATATTTTGGCAGGGGGAAAAAACGAGGAGTATCTCTGCACTCTAAGGTTTCAAAGTTTTGGATCTGGTTGAAAGTAAGTTTACATGAATTATAAAGATAATTTAATTATCAGGGAACCGTAGGGGTATAATTTTTATCATATTATCAAATTTTTAATTAAACCCATCAATTAATTGTAAGTTCTTAGAAACATAATATTATAATATTTATGAAACTAAGAGGTTCCTGGATCCTTTTCTTTTTTTTCATCTTTTTCTTCGGGGGGGGGGCATCTAACCAAATGTCTGGTATTCATCCCTATTTTAGTGAGTCCAACCAAAAGATCTTTTTAGGATTCTAGCCGTCCCTTTCAGTGCAATCGTTTGTATCTAACTTGCACTTGGTTCACCGGATATACTTGCTAAGTACTTTTTTTTTTTTCATAAGCCCAGTTACTCCTATGATGATTGATATAACCAAAACCTTTTTTAGTTTCCAATTTCGTTTCATATCATACAAAAGTCCTTGATATTTTGTTATCTGTTCCCTCTCAACTCTATATCGTTGGGTATGCTAACCTCTATTATGGTCGCTTTTTTATTCGCTCTGTCCCAAATCATTATATCTGGTTTAACAGTTGTGTTTTCTAGATATGTACCAGTGGGTATTATGTAGTCATAGTGAATGGTGTAGGTGCCATTCCCAACTGTTCGCTTGGGTATATGTTCCCAGGATTTTTTACTACACTGAACGTTTAGTTTCCTACATATCTTCCAATGAAGGTATTTGCAAACTCCATTATGGCGATCCGTATAATAGCCATCTCCAAGTAGGACTTTACAACTAGAGATCAGGTGGTCAACACTTTCCACCTCAATGTTGCAGAACCTGCATTTATTGTTATTGCTTAGGCCACTCATCTTTTTGAAGGCATTCATCATGAGGCCCTGGTCTTGTGCAGCAAATGTCAACCTCTTTTGGTCGTAATGAAGGGATCCTCTTTTGAGCCAGTCCAGGGACCCATCCCTATCGATATATTCAGTATGGCTAATCGCGTGTTATCCATTTTTTAACCATATGGGTTTTTTAACACACACTCCCTCCCCCTACACACACATCCAAGTCATTTCTTATTAATAACTAGAAAGCATCGTTTTCATAAACAACGTTAAAATGTCATCTTTTTTGTCTTCTTTTTTTTTTAAATTTGCATGTCAACTTTTTTTTCTTCTTCATGTGTCTGCATTCGTGTGTCAAGAAGAAAAAGAAGCTTATTCTATTTTGCATCCCAGGTCGGCTTATAAAAGCAACGTTGTTTGAAAGCAACTCTCCCATGGGTCTTCCAGTGAATTCAGCTCTATAAAAATTTCACTTGTTAAAAGTAAAATTCCAACTTATACGAAGCCTTTTTCTAAGTTCATCGCCGGGAATCTGTTTTGTTTCAAGTGATTTTCTTGTTGAACATTTATTTACGAAACTATTTGCTTCTACCTGTTTTGATAGATATATTTTTAAGAAAAGAAAAACAGATCAAAATATTTGCTTCAGTTGTTTCATGATGTCTTGCATTTTAAGGCTTCTCCATAACAAAATTATATTTTCTAATTTGCTTTTTGGTTTTCGTTTTAAAACTCACATCATTCGAGATGTCAGAAAGCATAAAAATGGATTCAGAAAAAGATTCTTGCCTAAGATCTGTTTCGAAAATAAAAAAAAAAGGTAAAAATAAGAAGTATATTTCTCAAGAATAAAATACCAAACTTAAAATTTTTACTGGAATAAGTTGTGTGTGTGTGTGTGTGTTTTTAAATATTTTTAATAAAACAAACAAACAAAAATTAAATTGCTTTTTAAAAGGCTATACTGCATAAACAAGTAATTTTTATCTTTGTGGTTTATGACAAAAGAAACAATTCATGAAAGTGAAGAACAAAGAAAGATATAAGAAAGAAACGATTTCTATTCCTTTACCGACTGCTCTGTGGAGTAAACATCCAATAATATTTTTAGGTTCTTGTCCTGCCTGTATATTGGAAAAACAGACTTGCCTAAAATGGGCAAGCAAGTCGGCGCTTTTTCATTATAATAGTGAAATTCGAACATCGAAATATTGAATTTCAAGTGAAACCAATGGTATCTACTTAATTAACATGTCGCAGTAGTGAACATATCCAAAAATTACGAAAACCGATGAGGTAGAAAATTAATTATTAATCAAAACAGTTTTCAGGGGTAATTAGCAAAAAATTGAGCTTTGCTAAATTGGTCTAAGATTTTCAGTTTTCAGAAATAATTACCTTCATTTTAACAATACAAACTCTCTGGTTTCTTTTTTTTAGCAAAACTCAACTTTCACTAATTGTCTACCTCATCGTTTTCCATAATTTTTGGATATATTCATTACTACGACATGGCGTTTAAGTAGATGCCATTGCGTGTACTTGAAATTCAATATTTCGGTTTTCAAATTTCGCTATTATAATGAAGAAGTGCTGGCAAGTCAGTGTAAAATTAGGTGAGTGTCCAGAATTCCCCTATATTAAAAAAAAATGTTAAAAACATTCTTTGTGATGTGCGGGTCTGTGATGGGATGGAAATGTTATATTCCAAAAATCACATAAATTGATCGAGTAATTTTATTTTTAACTCAGAAAATCAAATTTTATGAGTAAGCAAAAAGGAACTGTCTCGCGTCGCCATCTTCAAGACACATAGACAAATAACTCCACAATAACTTGCGAGATCAACCTTGTAATGCTTACGATTTCCTATTAATCATTTAAAATCGTTTACAAATTTTACACTGACTTTCCTGCTCATTCTAGACAAGTCTGTTTTCCAATATACACATGCGGTGACCCCCAAAACGTCCACCTATGGACTCATCCATAAATTTACAACAAACCAGAAGAATACCTGACTCAAAGTAAACAGCAAACGGTGTTTGGTCAGATTTAGTTCCTGATATTAGACGTCCCGTTTTATGTCAGTTACTTTTCTGGTTTGTCAAGTTTTGTTCTAATTTTTATTTATTTATAAATTGTTAGGTGAAAGTACAGAATGGTCAGCAAAGCCCTCTCCTCAGGTTAAGTATGGTTTTTGAAATAATCTGTAGTTTACGAACCATTATTATTTAGAAAATCATTCTTAACAAAGGGAAGGGAGGCTTTCTTAGTTGTTCTGTACTTTCACCTAATAATTAAATAAATAAGTATATGAGAAAGTGAAACTCTTACCGCAAGTTATATTACAGATGAGGTTTAATATCAGGAACTAAATCTGACTGAGCGCCGTTTGCTGTTGACATTGAGTCGGGTACTCTTCTAGTTTGCCGAATTCACAATCCCCTCTCTGCAATCCAACCGTATTTGACACAATAAACTTCACTCTGTGCCTGTCATGTCTACCAGGTTTCTGCCATGAATGTCCAACAGTTTTTGCTTTATCACTATTCAATGATATGCTGTAAATGAGTGCCCCTGTAATGCAAATACACTCAGATACAACTGATTCAGTCTTTAATGATCCTCTCCAGTTCAAGAATAGTCTGTGGATTGTTTTGATGGGTATCATCTTCAAGATTATTCCACAGGTAAAAATTTGGATGGGGGTAGAGGGCTCATTGTCTGGTGAGTGTAAAGCACATTTAGGATCCCATCTTTTACTGATGAGACGATTAAGAAAGTGTCTCCCGCATATCATGGTATTTGGTTTTGTTTTACAGGCATATCAACTCTTTCCAGGTTATTTAATGCCGAATCCAGTAATTTTGGAAAACGTCTCTATGCTTCAAGTTCTTAATATTTTCAAATATTTATTCATGGTGTTTGGTTTGGTTGTTTTGTGGAGGAAAATTGCTGTTTTTGTTTTGGGCTCTGTAAAACATAACTGAGATTTGCAAAGCAAAAAACAAAAATAAAAATAACAATAACATTAATATATCATTTTTTAATTAATTGGAATGCTTATTGAGATGAGTATTATTATTTATTTATTTATTTATTTCTATCCCGTCGCGGTTACCACCTGACGAAGGCCAGAGGAATAGTTGGCCAAAACGTCATGAAACACCAACTAAAAGATGAGGATAATAGTCCACAATAAATAAATAAATGAATAAATAACATTAATGTTTGGTGTTTTAAGTCAGGAAGCCGATATCTTCAGACAGCCTGATCTGGTAGCATCAGCATATATCATGGTAGAAAATTTACGAGAAAACAAAGAATCAGCAAAGTTGATGCTTTTATTTTTAGTACTTTTAGAACCATTATCAGTCAGTACACCTCATGATTGGAAATGCAAATTAAAGAATGAAGTTTTTGTAAAAAATCAGCATCCCTCCCCTCTTTCACGAGGATTTGTCAGTAAAAAGGTTAAGCATATAGTTATTGTTCATTTTTGCGACAGTTTTGACACCATTTGAAAATGTAAGAGTTTTCTTATTTGGCTGCCATTTTGTCTCTAAAAGGAAACAATAACTTGTGGTTCAAAAAGGATTAATATTATTTCATTCCAACATACACAAAGGGAAATGTCTTATGCAAAGGCTTTATGTAAATGCCTCCATTACTTTGTATTTGGTGAATGTTAAATGATGTTAATGTCTTATCTGGAAGAATATCGTGCCAATAACCCACCTTATTGAGTTCAATAGATCAGTAATTCTGTCAGAACGAAAGAATAATGTTCCTTGCAAAACAGAATTATCTCCCTTAGTTGTGAAAATACTGACGGTCATAACCGATTCATAATTTCATAGTTATTACACAGTACAGAAAAGATTTGTATGGGAAAGGTACATAAGGGACGCTTTTTATTACTTCTCTTAAGTTGTGCCCTCCTTAACATATTCACTTCTGATTGTATTATTTGGATTATTCAGACTACTATTCTCACCTTTATCATTATTTTCAAAACATTTCGGCAAATGTAACCTTAAACACTAACCTACTTCAGACACATCTTTTTGGCTGTGATGGTTTTCTATAGTTCACGAGTAGTTTGGAAATATTTTTGCTAAACTTACAAATAAAAATCTAGTAAGTATGAAGCTGATTCAGCATACCACCTCCTATTGGTGTGATGACATCCAAAAGGTCCTCACATTGTGGTTAAATAATATATTGTTAACTATTCTGTACTTTCAACATTATGGTTAAATAATAAATTGTTAACTATTCTGTACTTTAAGCTAATAATTTTTGTGGTTAAATTGTCTATACTGCTGTCCAAGCTTACAACTCCAAATTCATGTACATCTTTGAAAAATAGTTTTTTTTATTCAAGCCGGTAGCATCTCATTTGCATGTGAGGTATTGAGAAATCTTGTTACTTCATGAAAATTATTATATATATATATATATATATATATATATATATATATATATATATATATATATAATTAGATGCAGCAGCAATTGTTTATGTTTTTATTCTTTTCTAACCCATGGCTGAACCCTACATGATACATAAAATCAGAGGTCTGTACCAACTTTTAACTATTATTATTTGCTTATGAGTGGCAACCAGATATTTAATTACATGCTATAAAAGAAAAACTTAAACTTGATGGATAAGACTGAAGTTTAATTGAACCAAGTATGTTTGAATTGCAGAAGTTATTACGATTTTATGGGTGACATTTTGAAGGGGGGGGGCATTGTATGTAACAATATTTTAATACTTTTAGAGAATTTCATTCATTAATTTATATGCAAGTCACAAATTTTTATGGTAAACTGAAATCAATATTTGATATTAAATATTCCTTTAGTTATAAATTGGGATATATTTATCACATATTATGATAAGTAGGTACCTCCAAAGCACACCAATCTACCCTCTATATGTAATAACATGTAACTTTAATATAAAAGAAGAAGACTAAGATAAACTTGTAATTATTATTAAAAAATTTTTTTCAGAATACAAAAATATTTGTTACCAGAGTCTACATTCTTTAGCGGCTTTTTAACCACCAAAATATGGAAACACCATAACGATAACTTATTGATACATTAGTCATTTAATTCATCTATTGATTGTATAAGAAAAAATATCAATCCAGCAGACAAATAACTACATAAACATTTTAAAGTAATAAATGTATAATTTTTAATAAATATAATATTTGTGTAACTATCAAAACCTAACAAAACAAAATAATGGCAAAAAAGATATTATTTCCATTATTCATATTTAGCGCTATTTAGCGTTTTTGATCATTCGTCAGTATCTAAATTTACACACAAAATGATGACGTCACCGATTTTATGCAAAAAATGGAGGTGCTTCATGGTTAGATATTAATCTTTTGAAAATTCATTGTAATATATATATATATATATATATATATATATGTAAAAGTGAGAATGTGTGTGTGTGTGTAAGGACACTTCTCAACCTATATACTCAAAAAGATTTTGATCTACAGACTTGAAATTTGGTATATATGATATTCAGACATTTGGAAAACTTTGTAATATGTTTCTATCCAGAAAAAAGGGCTTTTTTAAAAGAATTTAACATCACATTTGATATCTACGGTATTTCTGATTATAATAAATAAGAATTCTGCGTTAATCAAAATATAATATTTATGTGTATTTTATGACCTGGCAACAGGGAGCGGCCTGCTAGTATGTAATAAATGATAAAATACATATGGATGTTCTCTCTTTCTGACAATCTTAAGAGGAGTAAGAGGATGTTGTTTAAGTCCATGACTAACTAGGACAATTAAAAATAGATTTTTTTTCAAATATAACTCAATTCCAAAAGTGAAGAATATTTTAGCATGTATTTTGTGTGATCAAAATATGTAGGTAAAAAGTTTTGTAGAAAAAAAAATACTGATTAACTTAATAATAGTAATAACTAGCTGCATATACCTGGGCGTGCCCAGTCGAAATATATTGGCAGGTGGAGGGTTTAGTCACATATTATTTAAGATACGCTGAATATCATAGCTTGTTACGAAAAGTGACTATATGTTGGATTTAGAAAAACATAAAACGGTGGGATTCTTCTATCGATCCAGTATATATCTCACTGCTGATGCCATTCTCTATCTATATAAGAGCCAGGTACGTCCAAGAATGGAGTACTGTTACCACATCTGGGCAAGAGCTGCTAGAAAGGACATATTCTGCTTTGATAGAGTTCAAAATAGACTTCATAGTCTCCGAGGAGATGTCCTTTTCTCTTCTCTGCAACCTCTTCCTCACAGGAGAGATGCTGCGAGTTTGTTTTGCTTTATCGTTATTTTCATAGCAAGTGCTCGACTGAGCTTCAATCTATGCCCCCCCCCCCGCCAAACTTTCACAAGAAACACTCATCTAGCTGAAAACACTATCAATAATTCCTTAATCTTTATCTGTACCTAAACCTAAACGTAGATTCCATGAACAAAGCTTCTTTCTTAGAACTGCACGCCTGTGGAACTGTCTTCTGTTTTCCTGTTTTCCAGCTGACTACAATACGGTTGTCTTCAAGTCCAACGTAAACAAGTTCTTGAGCTGTTCCACTTAAGTTAACAAATTTACCGAATTTCCATTACTAATGATTACTATATTGTCCAATTGACTACTGTACACTCTTTAACTCTTATCCTCGAGTGGCCTTCGGGCCTTGATAAGTGGTGATACCTATGTAAAAAAAAAAAAGAAACTCTCATAGCTTAAATAAGCAAGCTTATTTCCGATTTTAAACGTAACTGTTTGTCAGCTTTAATAATTTAAAAAAAAAAAAATTAAATATAAATTAAATTTAAAAGAAATTAAATGAATTAACTTTAAATAATATTTCTAAATAGAACAACTAACAATATTCTATTTCAACAAACAATAAAATCGAGCTAATTATTAAAATAGATTTTCTTTAATTTAATATGCAAATGGGAGTATTCATCGAATGTAATTTCTTTTGAATACATAGTATATATAGAAATCCTGATGGAATAAAAGTGTATATAAGTCCGTTTTCAGTATGACTGTTAATTTTTGAAACAGTGTACGATCATACAATATTGTTTAGCTGGTGCAATAGCCCCTTCTCTGAAATTATTGTGCGCCTTTATTGACTCGCTTATATTTGAATAAATATACTCGCATATTGTTTGTTATTTTTTTTATAATTTGTCCGTTGCTCATTGGTTACGAGTTATTAAGTAAATTTATATTTTACTAGCTGCATATACGTGGTCGAAACATATTGCTGGGTGGAGGAATATACTGTTTGAGATACACCAAATATCCTAACTTGTTACAAAAAGTGACCACATGTTGGATTTAGGGAAGTATAAAACACATCCATCATGGTTTATGAAAATCAAACGCGAAGTAACTTTCATGGTGTAAACGGAAAATAACTCCCATAGTTTTAATAAATAAAGCTTACTTATGGTTTTAAACGTAACTGTATTATTAATACTTGAAAATAAAATTGAATTAAATATATAAATTAAATATAGATTAAATTAAAAATAATTAAATGAATTAATCTTAAATAATATTTTAAAAAGAACAATTAAAAAATTTTATTTCAACAAACGATTAATAAAATCGAGTGAATTATTAAAATATATTTTCTTTAATTTAATATGCAAATGGGAGTATTCATTGAATGTAGATTTCTTTTGAATACATAGCATATATAGAAATAATGTAGAAAATGTATATAAGTCCGTTTTCAGTATGAAAATTAATTTTTGAAACGGTGTATTTTTTGTACATATTAATTAAATTGTGAACAAACGGACAGGAGTATGACGTTATTATAATACAAGATGCAAACAAGATGCAAGCAAGGACGGCCGGACGGTCCACAGAGTTTATAATTATTAAGATAATATTAGGTATTGCAAAAACAATATCGTTTTCTCACTTATGTTACTTTTATATATGATTTCTTAATTAATTCATTAACATATATATAGCCATGTTATATATCATTTTGACATGCATTTCTCGCTCTATCGGATCATGTTATTCGTTACCGTTCTCAATCTCTTCATTCATTTTTTTGCATACTTTTCAACAAGCATGGACAAAAATTCAAATCCACACGATTTTCTTGTTCCAGTTCAAACTAGGCCGAAAAGCTGCCGAGACAGCTTGTGATATCAATGATGCATTTGGCCCAGGAACCACTAACAAACGTGTGGCACAATGGTGGTTCAAGAAATTTCGCAATGGTGACAAGAGTCTTGAAGATGAAGATGGTCGCAGCTGGCCGGCTGCGGTTAATAATGAACATTTTAAAGCCTTAATTGAAGCTGATCCTTGCAAAATCACACAAGAAGTTGCTGCTGAACTCGAGGTCGACCACTCAACAGTCATTTGCCATTTAAAGCAAATAGGAAAGTAAAAAGTTGGATAAATGAGTACCGCATGAATTGAACGATAATCAAAAAAATTGTCATTGTTAAGGTGTCTTCTATGATCCTTCTGAGCAACAAAAACGATCCATTTCTTGAGCGGATTGTGATGTGTAATGAGAAGTGGATCCTCTATGACAACTGGCGACGTTCAGCACAGTGGTTGGATGCTGGAGAAACTTCAAAACACTTCCTGAAGCTGAAATTGCACCAAAAGAAATTATGGTGACTGTTTGGTGGTCGGCAGCCAGGCTCAATCATCACAGCTTCTTGAATCCAGGCAAAACGATCATGGCAGAGAAGTACTGCCAACAAATTGACAAAATGCACCAGAAGCTCCTATGTATGTGCCCAAGATTGGTCAATATGAAGGCACCAACTCTTCTCTATGACAACGCTCGCCTGCATGTTGCTCAACTGACCCTGCAGAAGCTGAACAAATTGGGCGATGAGACTGTCTCATCCGCCATATTCACCGAACCTCTCGCCCACTGATTATCACTTTTCAAACATCTCGACAATTTCCTGTGCAAAAAATGCTTCAAAAGCCAAGATGATGCCGAATCGGCATTCAATGACTTTATTGCTTTCAAAACTCCGGATTTTTATGCTGATGGGATAAATAAACTTGTTTCTCGTTGGCAAAAATGTGTCGATTCTAATCGTTCTTATTTCGATTAATAAAGTTTATTATGAAAAGAAGTTATATTTTGAAGTTGAACGTCAAAAAATTACATTATTTTTTGCACCAACCTAGTAGGTTATCATAAGCAGCTCTAGGTTTTTGATACCCTATGTGTTTCGGTTACAATTTATTTAAGAGGAGTGATAAGATTAAATATGATTCAAGCTTTCTAAATAGTATCATTTATTTATTTTGGATATAAAATCATTTAAAAGGTTCTTCAAAATTCCATGATAGAGCATTTTCCCAGAATTCCACTTACATTTTACACACCTGAATACAAAATACAAAATTGCAGATAACTTTAACACACTCCTCTTAGCATTGCTATAATTATGACTGTGATGGTCCTCTTCAGTTTATAAATAGTTTGGGGACTGTTTTGATAGACATTATCTTTGAGATAACGTCACAGATAAAAATCTAAGGGATTATGGTCCCCTGAGGATAAAGCCCATTCAGCATTACATCTACTGATGTGACACATCTTCTCACATATCATGGAATAGCTATAAAACAAAGACTGTTAGGCATACATGACTAAAATTTGGTGGATAATTCAGACATAACCTCAAGTCTATTCATACCAAATATAATTTGATTACAATTATAATAATAACAATTCCATGGATGGCTATTTTGGGGAGTAATAAGAGTAAAGGTGATTCAGGTTTGAAAAATGGTATGAGTTTTCTCAGTTATTGAATTCATATTAAATGCAACAGCTATTTTACAGATATATAAAAAACAAAAAACAAGTGAAGCATGCATGGTCCCCCGAGAGTGCACAGTGAATGAGGCATAAAAAAAATGACTAAGTTCAGCACTTGACCCCCCCTCCCCCACTTTTAACCCCAAAAGTTCCCAGGGAATGTCAATTTCTGGTGAAAATGAACAAACGGTGCAGTTTTAGGCCTTAACATTTGTAAATTTGAAGTCTGCACCATGCAAAAAAAAGAAATGATTAAGTCCATCATTTGTACCCCCCCCATTTAGCCTCAAAAGTCCCCAAGGCCTTTACATATTAAAATTTGAGTTCAGCACCAGGCAAAACTGCTAAATAGACAAACACGGAAAATTTTGGACAAATATGGTAACATAGTCCAAAAAATGGAGTGATATTATTAGCCCTAAAAGAGCCGCTGGGGCACACCCAACAGTTATCGCGAAGTATAGACAAACAAGATTATATAGAAATCAGTTGGTTACAACTTTTCAGAAAGTTTTATAAAAATCCAAAGCATCAAATTTTTTTAATAAGCACAAAAGTGTCAATTTTAGCCATTTTAACCAGAAAGACACCCCTAGAGGGGCAACCGGAGTTTTCCCAGAAAATCAGTTCTGTTACTTTTTTACTCATATCATGTTTAATGTTTGTGCAAAATTTTTAAAAATTCCAAGGCGTAGTTACTGAGAAAAGTGTGGACAGAGGAACAGACAAACAGACGAATGGACAAGGGTAAATTTACAGGTCCACCCTCCTTCTGTCAGGACACCAATAATAACAATTTCATGGATGGCATCTTTGGTAGGTCTACCTTGTAATAAGAGTAAAAGTGATTCAAGTTAAAAAAAATGGTATGCGTTTTCTCAGTGATTGAATTTTTTTCCTATACAACAGCTATTTTACAGATATATAAAAAAATTATAAAATAACTAGATTTTTTAGCCCATTAAAACCGAGCAAAAATTATAGCCTGTTGACTTAGAAGGAGTGCTTTATGTCAAAGTTCTAGAGTAAATGTGGTATTGTGGTGACTAATACCTATTAATACCTAACTGTACATCGATAATACTTAATTCACTGCACCTTATCATAACAAATTTCTGCAAGATCAGTCCAGTAATTTCCAAAAAACTTCTAGAGTAAATTTGGTATTATGGTGATTAATCTCTATTAATCCCTAACTATGCATCGAACGGATACCATAATACTTTGTTTGTTACACTTTATAACAAAGGCCCATACAAAATTTCAGCTAGATCGGCCCAGTAGTTTCCAAAAGAAAGTGAAGTGGCCAGACAGATAGACAGGCAAACTAAGATAATTATAATATGGATAAACGCATACCACTAAACATGAGATTTATCTATCTCGAAAATAAGTAGACTCTTCAAATGTGTATACGTGTGGGTGTGTATATGTGTGGGTGTGTATATGTGTGGGTAAGCGGGATAAGTATTTCATTGCCGTGTGAAAAGTGTGCCTCAAACCATACAAATTGAAGCATGAAAAAAAATTGCATCTTTAAATTTCCATATAATTCGATATACGCTCGCCCACTTTGTAAATGATTTTGCAAGGTAAAATTACTACCTGCGAATGACCGATGATGGATTGGTTAAAATATGAAATTTCATTTGGCTAAAATGAAAAATATTGACCAAAGAGCTTGCAAGCTAATGTTCATGTTAAACACCATCAATCATTGGACTTTTTCGTTTCGTTTTGTTTTCCCCTCGTTTTTAGCAAAAATAATATAATTAGAAAACATGGCGTAAATAGTTTTCCTCAAGTTTTCAGCTCACTTAAATTCTGGTCGGCTCATTTTGAAATTGAATATATTATCTCAGTAAAACTTTAAATCTAATATTATTTTACATTAAATGTCGTTTAGCCTCTCTTTGTTCAAATGAATGGCATAGCATTTTACATTTTCAATAATGATTCATAAGAATTCTTGGTGCAACAGCAAAATTCGAAATTTTTAATATTGAATGGAACACAGCTTCAATATATTAACACACATTGCCTATGAAAGTTACAGCATGATTATCTCCAAATCTCATCTCAATACTTTTCATAAATCATCGTCATAAGTTATGAAATTGTATTCATTCGATTCATCATTTTAAATCCCCTCATTTCAATCTATTCTTCACATTAATTCTTAATACTTGAGTGGTTTTTAACCTTGATAAGTGTGGCAAGACTTGATTCAAGTGGTAGAAATAGTCTTAACTTAATTCATTGCCACCATAAGAGAGCCTATCTTTGCTTAGTATGTAAAATG
The DNA here is from genome assembly GCF_053919585.1 of Euprymna scolopes. Classification (NCBI taxonomy): domain Eukaryota; kingdom Metazoa; phylum Mollusca; class Cephalopoda; order Sepiida; family Sepiolidae; genus Euprymna; species Euprymna scolopes. Next base: position 43,487,429 of record NC_136486.1, on the reverse strand, counting down.
TCAATGTGAGAAAGAACAAGTTCACACTTGAATGAGAGTGTATGTATTGTCGATGCGACTGGCTTGATTTGCCATCCATAAAACATGTGTTAATGAAAGCTAAGATCATTGAGCAATAAAAATCAATAATAAAAACGGTGTTGTTGATGAAAGTTCTGTGATATGATAACAATGTTTTAGCACTTGAAGGGCTAAGATCATTGAACAATAATAATCAATAGTGAAAGGGATGTTGTTGATGAAAGTTCTATGATATGATAATAATGCTTTAAGGGCTAAGCCATTGAACAATAGAAATCAATAATGAAATCGATGTCGTTAGTGAAAGTTCTATAATACAACAATGTTTTAGCACTTGAAGGGCTAAGATCATTGAGTGATAAAAATCAATAGTGAAAACAATGTCGTTGATGAAAAATCTACAAGATGATAAAGATCTAGTAGCAAACATGTTCTTCCATTGGATACAGTGTCACCAGAGAAAAGTATACCACATAATAAAGTTCCAGTGGTGAGCATATTGATTCAATCAATAATGACCCTGTTTTTTTTCTCCTTTTTTTTTATTCCTTCAATAAAAAGTGATCTTTAGTCAAAAACAAAACAAAAAACCTCTAATTGCATCAGATTGGATTTGCTCACTAACATTAACGTTGGTGGATATATGTAAAACTCATTGCCTCTGTTAAAAAAAAAAGATCACCAACTAAAAGATTATTTGCCGAACACAAGAGCTGCCAAAAGAATAGATTAAAAAAAAAAACGAAATTATAATCTTGACAAATTCTGGATACGCTTCAGCATCAAGGAATTGTTTGTTCAGACTGGAACATTCTTTACATCCTATGTTTGCACCCATCATTTGTGTATACAGTCACACCGCAGCAAGAAAATTGAAATCAGCTTTGCGAGATGCTACTTTTATACTCACTCACCAATTTCGCCATTTTTTTTTTTTTTCATTTTACTTTTATTCATCAACAAGGACAGTTCACTCCAAAATTGTCTCCGCTGTAACATTTATGAAATAAGCATTAATCACACCTTTTTTTTAGACCAGCTTTCCTCAAGGCAAACAATTTATTCAGTCAAAGTTCTTTGGCTAAACATTTTCATGTCGTGCATTGGCATGGCAAAAGTTTCAATTATATTTACTGGGAATAATAAAGGAATTCACCCATTATCACTCCAAAATGGTTTTATCTTAGAGAATAAAAAGGATTTCTTAACATAATGAATATTTAGTGCTTCTACAATATTTGAACAAAACTGTTTTTTTTTTTTGTTTTGTTTTGTTTTTTGTTCAACTTTAACCTAAAGCTAAACTAACTCTAACTTTAGTTTTAGGGTTATTTCAGAAAAAAAGTTTAATTTGGTTCAAATTCTGTAGAAGCACCGAATACTTTTCTATGTGCCAAAACTAAATAGAAGAGTTCTTTTATTTAGAAACCATATAAAATCCTAAGTTTGAAAATAAAACTGTTTGGAAGTATCTAATACATAAAGTAAAACAAGTCTGTTTCTCATATTTTTGTCATCAATAGTTTTCTTCCTAAAAAAAATATTTGATTCTGATTGGCCAGTTTATTTTTTGTCAAACATTGTTCTATTGTCTTAAAAACAAACAAAAAAGATGTATTCTGATTCTGTTTCTCTCAAAAAGTAACAAAAAAATGAACAAAACACGGCAGATCTAGAGGAATAAACCTTGTCATTCCTATGGATAGCAGTAGTTCCTGTGACGTCCAACAAAACTGTGGTAGCAGATCAGAGAACACAACAATTGTGCGGATGATTATATTTTTGATAATAGACAAATATAATATGTCAATAACTGTAGTAAGATGGTATCGCAACAGAAAGGGCACCCAGCTGTAAATTTTTTTGCTTCAAACATATTATAGCTGTTTTAAGTTAAAGCAGCCGCCAAAAGACAGACCCGTGCAAGCCATAGAATCCTGTCCACAACTGGACAATCAATCATCATCAGCAGCAGCTCTTTGTTATTAATCAAGTACAAATCCACCTGCTTAACATTACAAGAGATATAGCCAGCCAAAATAACTCAGTTGAGAGAACATCAGTCTAAAGGTACTTGCTTCAATTATAGATCTCGGCATACACTTTTATAAATAAACTGCCAGAAATCTATTATTTATTATTAATGCATTATTTATTTAAAGTAGAAAAATTCAATTATATACTAAAACCAATGCATTGTTCTTTCTTTGTAAACAATTGTTGCTGATTATTTTAATATTTTGTTAAAAGTTGAAAGAATGAATTTGTTTGTGACCTTTTAAAAATTTATAGCGATTTGGAAATATTCAAAGTGTTGAATAAATAATCAGCTATTTCAATATTTCGCTATTAGTTGAAAAAGAAAATGCATTAAAATTCAGTTCTTGTTCCAAATACCCCGATATTAAAAATAAATAAATAAGATAAAGAAAAATGTATATAATGTACATACTTATGACGAAATGAAAATATCATATTTCAAAAATCATGTAAAGTAGTTATATTTTTAAATAAGAAAGTCAAATTAATGGGAATTCGTAGGCATTACAACATAAATCTAGTAAGTATGAATTATTGTTGAATCATCTTCCTTGTTTCTTGAATTTTTTTCTTTTTCAAAATGGGAGGCGAGACAGTCAATCCTCAGATACTCATAAAATTTGATTTTCTTATTTAAAAATAAAACTTGATCAATTCATGTGATTTTTGGAGTATGCTATTTTTCTTTTGTCACATGTACATACATCATACAGATTTTTCTTTTTGTTTTTTACTTAGAGAAAACAAACTCAAAGACTTGATATCCTTCATTAGTAAAAGTGTGTAAAATTATAAATGAAACCATGGCAACATGTAGAGGAACAACTGTATTTTGAATTATTTGGGCTACTATTCTCCTTTTGAGTTTTATTAAAACCTGGGTTGATGTAACCTCCGGCCTTCTTCGGGTGTATTTTGTTAAACTCATGGAATCTTTCTGTCAAACTTGGGAATGTGTACAGAATTTCGAACAGACCCCTTAATTTAATCCGGGGGTGCGAAATAGCATGCCCTTGTTTAAGATGAAAACAGCAGTCCGAATAATGCAATTTTTTTTTTTTTTTTACTCAAAAAAAAAAGTATATATCTATATTTCTCCCTTCCCCCCCTTTTTTTTTACTCAAAAAAAAGTATATATCTATATTTCTCCCTTCCCCCCTTTTTTTTTTACTAAAAAAAAAAAGTATATATCTATATTTCTCCCTTCCCCCCTTTTTTTTTACTCAAAAAAAAAAAAAAAAAAAAAAAAAAAAAGATGTATACATCTATATTTCTCCCCTTTTTGTTTTCAATTTTCTTATCACTTTGTTCTAACTAGGGATAGGCAAGCATACTAGATGCCAAACAGTCACCCGCTATCTCATACATTTTAACTGAGAGATCTTTTTACGATTCTAACCGTCCCTTTAAGTGCATTTTGTATGTCTCTTGTACTTGGTTCATGGGGTATATTGTCAGGTAGTTTTTGAAATTGTTTTTATGACTCTGGTTGTTCCTATAATTACTAAAATTGAGATCTTTTTAAGATTCCAGTTTCTTTTCATGTCGTATGTATGACTTGGTATTTCGTTATCTTTTCTCTCTCAATCCTGTTTAGTCCAAATTTCTACTAAGGTTGCTTCTTTCTCCTTTTTGTCTCATATCACCATGTCAGGTTTTAATAGATCTGTTTTCTAGGTACATAAGTGTAGGAATTACATAGTTATATATATGTATTAAAATATACTTTTAAAAAGTTTTTAAAATATGAGTTTAATAAACAAAATATTGAATTGCAGTTTTCTGTAATTATTTTTTTTATTTTCTCTAATAATACATACAAGTTAGAAAAGCATTTCATCCAAGGCATGAAAATTGTTAAACAAAATGTTTTTACTATAGGCTTTAAAAATAAAGATACAAGATTCAATTTGAAATTTATTTATCTTCAAAGTGCACTTTTATAAATTTTACAAAATAAGGTATAAAAATTTAATTTAAATTGAATCAAAAAATTACCTTGGATTTATTTTATGTAATGTACATTCTGTTGCAGTTTAAAAAAAAATCATTGAAAATTTTATATCTATATCATTAATTGCTAGATGAAAGATAATGTTTTTAAATTGCAACAAAATGTACATTACATAAAATAAATCCAAGGTAATTTTTTGATTCAATTCAAATTAAATTTTTATACCTTACTTTGTAAAATTTATAAAAGTGCACTTTGAAGATAAATAAATTTAAAATTGAATCTTGTACCTTTATTTTTAAAGCCTAAGTAAAAACATTTTGCTTAACAATTTTCATGCCTTGTATGAAATACTTTTCTAACTTGTATCTTATCTTTTTAAGATTATATTTTAAAACTCTCCTCTCTATTTCACTTTGTATTTCTTCTCACACCGCAATTCATTTCTGCAACCCTCTCTTTGTATTATTACAGGTCTGAATATTCTCTTTGTTTCAGTCTGTATTTCTCCTCACACCACAACTCATTTTTGCAATCCCCGCTTTGTATTATTACAGGTCTGAATATTATCTGTTTCAGTTTGTATTTCTCCTCACACCACAACTCATTTTTGCAACCCCCTCTTTTTAATACAGGTCTGAATAATGAGTAAATCTGAGTTTTTTCAACAAAAACTTTAAAATAACTTTTTTAGATTAAATTTTTTTAAAAACTTCTTTCAGAATAGAAAATCTTTAAAATTTAATAAGGAACATATTTCATATAGGTTTCATTAACAAATATTCAGTACATAACGAGAAAAATAGAGATGAAAATTTCAAAAGGACTGTATAACTGGTTATGGTCAATAGTAGTCCTCGCCAGCGAAAGTCTTTGTTATTGTTATTCTATTATTATTTAAAACATTTTATGTCCTGCTCTTTCGCGCGAGGACTAATGTTATATATATATGTGTGTGTGTGTGTGTGTGTGTGAGTGTTACATGATAAAGGGCTGTCCCCTTTCCATGTAAGTAAAATATGAAATAGGATAGTCAAGGATTCGAACTTGCGAAGCTAGATTCGAAATTGAAAATTCTAATCATAAGTTAAAATAAATACAGAATGTTATTGAAAAAAAGAATGTGGAATTGCAATTGTTTAGCTTACATATTTATATATGGAAAAGGAATGTAATAATGAAATTTGTTCCTGTGAAAATTAAGATAAGGAATTTAATCGTCAATTGAAATTGTACACATATTTTGTAAAGAGGTTATTTGAAAAATAGGTTACTGAACTCGGGGTCATATCAAGTTTTGCAAAGTAACGCACGCCATCCAACGTACTTTATGAGCACATGTTTAATCATGCGATGACGTGACGAGCTCTAAATATAGATAAAGTCTTTAGATGCAGTCGGAGAGAAGAGGAGAAGAGTCGGGGAGAAATAGCCGAGAGAGAGAGGTCAGAAACGGCTGCTCACGTCAAACCTTGGAAGTGAAAGGTTAGAGAAGAAAAAGCCATGTAAAGAAACTTTGAATTCCTAAAGCGAACTCAGGGACCGGTCATGAAATAAAGGACGTCATCATCTTTGTGTATCTGCATCTCCGTGTTGTTATTCAACAGAAAATGTATTGTCCATTTATATTATAAGAACTTTGTGAAAATCATCATCTCAAAAATAGGTAAGAAATATATGTATCAATATTTATAGAAACACTCCCGTTCATACAGAACTGTCTCTCGCTTTATATATACCTGTTTATGTCTCCAATATGCTATTTCTTACAACATGAACATCTGAAGACATATGAACACTCAATACATGGACACTCCTAAGACAACCTCTAGATAAACCACTAAGACTTTCTAATACTAACATGAACAACGATACAAATATATAAGCCATCTTAAAATACAACCCATTACATAACATATGTATGTATATATATATATATATATATATATATATATATAAAAATATGTAAATATATATATATATGTATAAATACAGAATGTTATTGAAAAAAAGAATGTGGAATTGCACATAAGCCTGACGAATCCTATAGTGGATGAAACGGAGAATATTCAGTATAGCTTAATCGCCATATATATTTTATAAATTACTATATGTATATATATATATATATATGTATAAATATGTGTATATATATATGTATAAATATG
>NC_136486.1:43331822-43474322 GCF_053919585.1 Euprymna scolopes | reverse complement strand
TGCTGGATCTCAACATTTTGAACCGAGAGAGAGACTTAGCTGTCGTACAAAGCTAAGACTCTGTAACATCATCTATGTATAGATACTCCCTTAGGCATTTGTCTATTAAAATGGTCCTGTGGTGATGGAAGTCATTTTTGGGCTCATGGACTTTAAGTGTCTGAGGGAGTGGCACACTTCTGACAAGACGTTGCAATCATTCTTTAAAGATACCACGTTAATAGGGATAGATCATATACATTTACACGTATTTACTCATTTTTGGAAAGTTAAAGAAAATGAATACTGACTGTATTAACTGGAAAGATCCTATTCATGGACTGAAAAACTTTTGAAATATTGTTTTATTTCTAACATGCTGATAAAGCCCAAGTTTGTGCAAATTATAATTTGATGAATAGTTATCTTCCTATTTGCCAACAACTGAACGCAATGTTGTGACCAATAAAAGAAAGACTTTTCAAAATGTGTAAATGCTTGTGAATGTGGTATCTTTAAAGAAAATATTGCTCTAGTACTGGACTATTGAACTATCTAAATAAGAACTTTATGTTTTTCATTCATATGTAATCACTGCTCACAGTAGTTAAATTACATATAAACATACTATATATATATATATATATATATAAAGAAGGTAAATAGTTGCTACAAACAGCCATCTGTTTCTGTCAAGAGATTTCATCAGGCCACCTTGAACCTAATAAATTAATAAATAAAGCACTATCTAACAACGTCGTTGAGTTCATTAGTTCCTACTTTTGAATATCTCAAGCCTGGATATATATCTTGCCCTACGTTAGTATTGAGAACTCTTGTATTAACCTCGTCAAAACTTCATTGGTTGCTTTACCTCTAGAAAATATTAACCTGGAATTATATATATATATATATATATATATATATATATATATATATATATATATCGCAATCACAAAAGGAAGACTTAAATTCATGATTAAAAACGTTTAACATGAAGTCAACGGGGTGAAGAGAAGGAAAAAAAATGTATTGAGGGATTTGTTTTGAAAAAAAACAAAAAAAACGAGTGTGAATCGAAAATATGTACAAATAAAACCACGTTGCGTTACATTATGTATGGGAAAAAAAAGAAAATAAAAACTGGGGGGAAAGCAATTAAAATAAAGCAACGTTATATTACTCGAAGATCCTAGAAACTAATCCTGCTCAAACCCAAGACGCATTCCTTCTGCTTACAGAGAGAAGACCTTTTCAACCGAACGTGAACAGTCTTCAAGATCTTTAAATGAAATAATGAGTGAGCACGACTTAGGATTGAAAATGAGTTTGTGCTAAAGTTCGCTGCACATAACGTTTTTTTTTTTTTATAAGATAGTCAGTGATTGAAGACCTGTACCCTTCAAAGAATCATGATATATATATATAGTGAATAAATGACAAATGACTATATTCCAAAGTTCAGGATATTGACCATCTTATAATTTATTATTTTAATTCCATTGACATTTACAATTCTTGACAGTATCTATTCGTACTAACATGTTCTATCATGATTATAGGTTTAAAATTAACTAATACTAAAATTATAATTGAAATAGTAATAAACTTGATTATAACAGTTAAGTGAACTGAATTATGTATGAATTTTAATTTAAATTAATAAATTATTTAATATAACCGTAAATAGTAAACTGTTTTCTTTAGTTTAGTTACGTATATGCAAACATGTATAATAGTTTATAATTATTGATGTTAGTTTCATAAGTATGCATACATTAATTAGAATTAATAAATTTACTAATTATTAAATAGAACATTCTAACAGAATATTCCTAAATTGATAGAACATATTAGAACGAATAGTTGGATTTAGTGACTTTATTTCTAAAATTCAAAACGGTGTAATGGAAACATATAAGGTATTTGCAGCTTCTCTTCCAATTTTCAGATTTTAATCATGTTCAAAACGCACTTTATTTACTTTTGGCGGATTGATTTATGCTGTTTCTTGTGAAGTTAAGTGCATAATAGATACACTGATTGATATAATAATTAAGTGATTGATTTTGTGCTACGAAACAGATACTATCAAGAACTGTAAATGTCAACTGAATTAAAGAAATAAATTATAAGATGGTCAACATCATGAACTTTGGAATATAGACTTTTGTCATTTATTCACTATATTGCTCTGCAATTACAATGAGCTTCTTAAATAAGGATTGGTATATATTATAAAAAAATATATTTCCACAGAAATATATATATATATATATATATATATATATATATATAAATCCCCGAAACAGTTTTTCATGGTAAACAACTGATGATCCCTTAAAAAATAAATGTTTACTGGTACTATAGTGAATTCGAGAGAGCAAGTTTATGCAGTGATTGCAGGTAGTTGAATGAGTTACTCACTAAATGGTTTTCTGACGAATAATACATTTTTTTTGTATAGTTTTAAAGGTTAAAAACTTCGAAGACTATATATATATATATATATATATATATATATATATATATATATATGCAGATGTTTTTCAGATTGAAAGAGAAAAGACTAATAATTGCTTACCTTTTAACTGCATGTCCTGCCACTCTGTTTATTTCTTTACACACCGAATAGAGCAAAGTCTGGACATACCAAGAGGCCTACAAGAAACGAAGAGTATCCATCAAATAAACACCAAATTGATACAATTCTATAAGAGTTGTATTCAATGTTCATATTAGGCACTTTGAGCTTAGTTTGAACAAGAAACATGCAAACACACCAGCTGTCGGATTAAGTTGGAGAAGATCAGGGGGGAGATATCCCAAGAGAACAAAGAGAATCTTGGAAAAAAGAATTTTGTACTTAATGCAAGAATTTTTTTTTCTTCTTCTGTCGCTTAAAGTATTAAACAAGTTAAAGTGCATGTCTGCGTATTTCATTTTGGTAACTTTGCAAAAATCTTTCTTTTCTTGTTGTTCTTTTATTTAAACAACTGGCATTTATTCATTTTTTTTTTTTTTGGTGCTTTTAAGATTTACTATAATTTTATAAAAAAAAAAAAAAAAAAATCCACAGAAAAATGAAACAAAAATCCATCTTTATCTATCCTTATACGTACATGGAAGATTGTTAGGATACAATAATCAAATTTACTGTTCAAGAATTTTCAAGATGAGGATAATTTGCATCATTTGCATCATTCGGACTACTCTTCTCATGTTTCGGTTAATGTCATTTCTGACCTTTTTCACATGTGTCTGGTCGAATTCAGAAATCTTTATGTCGAAGTCGAGAGTCTGTACAGAATTTTTAATACTTTATTCAAATAAATCTATGAAGGTAGATTGCTCTCGTTCTGTCAGCCATGACCGCGAAGAAGCCTTAAGTAATTATTTAATTACAATCTTAGAATCACCTGGACAGAAGGGACGTGATGGTGGTCAAGTTGCTGACGACCTGGACTGACGACTACCTGGGTGTTCCAACTTCAAATCCAATTCGTTTCACAAAAATCACTTTCACTTAAGATGTTGGCAACCTTCAAGTACTCAATGTCTTCCTAAAAAGAATTCTAATTCGAAAAATATCGGGGAAACCAATGCCAACAACAGAATCTTCGAATTCATACGATATGATGATCATGATGACCTGTACAGAGGATTGACTCTTCAGAACACTGTCACCAAGTAGGGATTCTTACTAAACATATTACTTGTTGCAGCATAGGTCCATGTGTACATTCGTGCAGATTCACAAGTTCGCAATAAAGATTTCTGTGTTTGATAAGACGCGCCTGAAGAAGATCACAGGTTACATTGGCCGAAACGGTATGAGAATAAATTTCAAGATGAGAATAGCAGTCCGAATAATCCGAATAATGCCAAAAGAACTACTCCAATTATGAAATGAATTAAATGATACGAGTTGTTGCTGATAGGTGATATACAGAAAATAAAAAACGAAGCTTTGATTGGTCAAACAACATGAGATGTTAAGTCAGAGGGAGGAATTTAAAATGGTTAACAAAAGTTTTGATTGGTCAAACATGATACGTTAAATAAGATAAGTGAATTTAAAATAGTTTAAAAAAGGCTCTGATTGGTCACACGACATGACATGTTAAATTAGAGAGAAATTCAAAATAGTTAAGTGTCTAATGTGATGATAATGATGAGATCATATTAATAGTCTTCAGTTATAAAATTAAACTATTGAGCTATTGTCAGAACGTCAGAAACGATGATTGTATTTATTTTGAAAAACTAGCTGTTGTTTAAAAAAAAAATTCTCGTATCTAAATATTAATACGATAACGTGAGTGTTATTTTCTGTGTCACATTTACATCCGGGTCGTTTAATTGTTATGTACTTGCATTTCTTGTCATAAACAATTTTACCAAGAATTCTTCATAAGTTTTGGTTTCAGTTTCGCTTATAGCTGATGGCACTTAAGTCATCGATTTTTTTTTTATAAATAATTTTATCAAGAATTCTTCCTAAGTTTTGGTTTCAGTTTCGCTTATAGCTTATGGCACTTAAGTCATCGATTTTTTTTTTTTATAAATAATTTTATCAAGAATTCTTCCTAAGTTTTGGTTTCGATTATAGCTGAAGGAACCAAAGTTATATATATATATATATATATATATATATATATTTCATAAGTTTTTATTTTGGTTTCGATTCAAGCTAATGCACCCAAGTCATATGGATATATTTTTTTTATTTTTGAAATCGCAACTTTATAATATATAAAAATCGATAGAACATTAACTCTATAATAATATATACGAAATCTGCAAGAATTAAAATATCATATTTAAGTGTACTTTACGATCAGACTTTGCCGGGCGTTCGTGCTAGCTTAGATAAATACTTTTGCAGTTTTAACAAAAAAGCTCCAATAATATCAGAGCGTCTATATTTACACTGAACATCTACTGAATGCCAACATCATTTTATTACATATGAATAAGTCCCCTGTGGAATTTCCACAGGTCCTGCTAGTTATAAACTATTACTTTAACATGATGCACAGCCATTTTTTCTCAACTGAATATTATACTTTATTCACAAAATAAAATCAAGTTAATTGTACCGTGTTTAATCCATATTAAATATACTTATGTACATACCCTGAGTAATGTAGTTTTAGAATATATATGCTTATAGGGTTATATCTATGTGGAATTTGCGAACAAACAAAAAGTACAACTTTATATATAGAAATTATTAGATTAAATATGAGTCAATTAACGTTTGTTTCACAAAAGCTTTTTACTATATACTTTAATAACACAAAATCCATTCTAAAATACACTTTACTTCTCAGATTGAGTTATGTTTGAATAAAACTTATGTTTAAATTGTTCTATTTCATTAGACACCCATCTCTAATTTATCTTTATTTCTTGTGCCCCTGTTAATTCCACTACTCTATTATTTCTAAGTCTCGTTTCTCAATATGGTCATGTGACTAGCATATACACCAGATACAAACATGTAAATTAGAAGGCAAAATAATATGTCTCTTTGTTTCTATATAAAAATTAATGGAGAATAATATTTCTATAATATAATAATTTTGTATTATAATAAAAAAATAATACAAACAAACAATATTTTTATATTATTCTAATACTAATAATTCTTATATTTATTTACAATAATAATGATATTTTTATATTAGTATAATATTTCTATATAATTGTAACAATAACGTTTCTATATAATAATTCTACCTCATGAAAATAAAAATAATACTGGCAACAATATTTCTATATAATAAAGATAAAATATTTTATATTATTCTATTACTAATAATACTATATAATAATATTTATTTACAATAATAATATTTCTATATTATTACAATATTTTATATAATTGCAACAATAATGTTTCTATATAATGATAATAATAATTCTATCTTATGACAATAAAAATAATACTAACAATCATATTTCTAGATTATAAAGATAAAAATATTTCTATATTTTTTTATACTAATAATTTGATATAATATTAATATTTAATAATAATAATAATAATACAATAATAATATTTCTATATTATTATAATATTTTATATAATAGTAACAATAATGCTTCTATATAATAATAACAATATTTTATATTATTATAATATTTCTATATAATATTAGCAATAATGTTTTATATTATAATAACAATAATAATATTTCTATATATTAACAATAATGTTTTATATTATAATGATAACAACAATAATATTTCTATATAATATTAACAATAATGTTTTATCGTATAATAATAACAACAACAATAAGATACAAGTAAAGAAACTTATTGTATATTATTCAAGAAGAATATCTTAAAAGATGCCACCGTTTATAAATTTTAGAATAAAATCAAATTAGAATAAATACTGGTAGTGGTTGTGACCCAACGGATCACGGGTACACCTCACCGATTAATAAATGCAGACTTAGCAAGTTTTCTTTCAATGATTTTATAGAGATTTAATTTTTTTTTAATATTAGTCCATTTACTCACACCTGCATAACAAAATATTCATAAAAAAAGAAAAAATACTCAAGATAAAAAGGATTTTTTTCCTGAAAACATCAACAGACACCAAAGACGAATGACATTTTTTGGTAAATGAAGAACCATTAACAGCCGAGCAACGCCCTATCCAATTTATTAAATTTTTTTTTTTTTTTTAAGAAACAACAATTTTTGCAGATGTACAAAAATATTTCTGCCTCTCTCTTTTTCGCATTTCTCATTATTTTTCTTCGAAACAATTAAAAGCAAATGTTTTCTTTTTGTGTAACTTCAAAAAGATTCCAATGTCGCTTTTGCACAGAAAGACAATTCCACAGCTGCTTCACGTTAGCAATGCAACGTTTCTCTGGACATCATATAATTTTTCTTTTTTTTTTTTCTTTTGCTTTTTAATTTTTTCAATTTTTCTTAATGCTAAACAAGGAAAAATAAATTAACATTAAAAAATTAAACAGAGACACATGACTGAGGGCGACGGTGGGGAGGGAGGGGCATGTAGAAATAGCGATGACAACGCGCTAATATAATATAAAGAAAAAGCATAACGGATACAAGACTTTCAAAGCCATTGATGCGTAGGGAAGCGGGGAGTGTTTAAGAACATGCAATTCTATAATCTATAGAAAACAAAATTGATTCTTTCGGTTTCTACCTTTAAATATTCTTTTTATTTTATTTATCCGTTTTCATTGTTAATGAAATTATGATAAACTTCAGAATCAATTGATTCTAAAGAAAATTTTACAGCTGTTAATTTCATCACTTCTGTAGTAATACTGTCAATGTTATTCTAACTTTTTATTATCATTATCAATGTTTATTTTATTATTTTCAATGTTATTCTTAGTTGTGTTTTGGAACTTTTTAGATAAGAATTGATAATTCGTTTTAATTGAATTATTCGAACTACTGTTCTCATCTTGAGTGTTATTTTCATAACGTTTCAGTCGATGTAACCTCCGACCTTCTTCAGATGTATTTTGACGAAACTGAGAATCCATCTGTTGAATTCAGGAACCTATACAGAATTTTGACCGGAACCCTTTATTTAATCAACAGGTCCACAATTACCAATGGCATAGTGGATAAAGTACTTAGCAAAATACAGTTGTAAGTAACACTCTTCTGGAGGTTGAAGGTTCAATTTTCAGTGCGGATGACACTCAAATACGATTGCGAATTTCTTAGAACTTCTACCCAGTCATGGCTGATGGAATGTGAACATGCTACGACAAAAAGATTCCCGAGTTTGGCAAGATACATCTGGAGAAGGTTGGAGGTTACATCAACCGAAACGTGAAAATAACATCCAAGAGGACAAGAGTAGTTCAAAGAATCCAAATAATACGTCTATTGTCATCTTTATTGTTATTTTCACAACATTTCGGTTAATGTTACGACATCTTCTTACCACAACAAAAAAATTCATTCCTTCATCAGTGTGGCTAGCATCAGGTGAAATTTTCATGAACAGAACAAGGGCTTCCTGAATGTGGAATTCAATGCTGTAGGACTACTTCCCCATAGATTACAACTTGCTTGCTTTCAAAACAACAAAAGAAGATAACTCAACAATTATTCAAACTTGCCAGATTTTTGTTGTAATGCCTACGAATTCCCATTAGTCGTTTAAAAATGAGTTTCTTTATAAAAATAAAACTACTTGATCAATTTATGTGATTTTTGGAATAGGATTTTTTTTTTTTTGTTTCGTCACAAGTGTGTGCATCATACAAATTTTTGTTTTTTAATATAGAGGAATTCTGAATAAGAATCTTTTGTTTAATAAAAAATTTGTATCAATTATTTTGCTCATAATTCAACCGGAATTAAAAGAAACCAGCGTCGAGCCAAAACGTGTCTTTGTGATCATTTTCTGATTCTGGTATGCCTTAAGAATAATTAGTTCCCAAAAAATGAAACTATGTTATTTAAAAAAAAAAAAAAATCTTTTTAATTAATTTATTTCATCTCTATTTCTTCTCTACGGTTATATAATAGGAACTTTGTCTGTGTGTCTGAGAGTTTGTTCGACTCAAAAACGGCTGGGCTAATTTTGATGAAATCTCACATGCAGGTACTTTATGTGCTTGACAGTGTTCTTAAATAGATTCTGTATCAGAATGTCTTTGATAAGTATTGATAATCAATAATCAAAATAATCTGATGAAAGAAGGAACAGGCGATTTTGACCAAAGTTAACATCTTACACAGCCTAACATCACAAATACATTTGAGAAGTTTTATTACCCCACAAACCAAAGTTCCACAGCTAAAATCTACAGTAGGTCCTTTGATATGAAAAGGGCGCATTCGAAATTAATGTTTCTATTTAGAGCACAATTGAAGTATGATACTTGACCTTTGCATTTGAAACTTGGATTCAAGCCATTATATATAAAAAATGATTTTATAAAATAAACAGTAGGTCCTCTACAGTGCAATGCAGACTATTATGTATTGTGAACTAAGTCACTGTGAGAGACATGTGAGCTTTCTTCTGGTGCACCATGATGGGTTCCAAACTAGAGCAGACAATCGATTTGATTGACAAATGGGCGATTTCAGTGATTTCGATGACAATAAAAATATGGGACTGTGAATCATTCAATCCCAGGCAACGTCAGATCAGCCTGCTAGTTTGTTTATAAATTTTGTTTAATAAAAAGTGTGTAACATTTTATTTTATATAAATAACATTTTATTTGTTAATTTATTTGTAACACTTTATTTTATATAAATAACATTTTATTTGTTAATTTATTTGTAACATTTTATTTTATATAAATAACATTTTATTTGTTAATTTATTTGTAACATTTTATTTTATATAAATAACATTTTATTTGTTAATTTATTTGTAACATTTTATTTTATATAAATAACATTTTATATGTTAATTTATTTGTAACACTTTATTTTACATAAATAACATTTTATTTGTTAATTTATTTGTAAAATTTTATTTTATATAAATAACATTTTATTTGTTAATTTATTTGTAACATTTTATTTCATATAAATAACATTTTATTTGTTAATTTATTTGTAACATTTTATTTTATATAAATCTCTAACATTTACAAAACAAAACATTTTACACACACAAAAAAAATCTGTGAAGGCTATTATGCATGCATTAATTATTTGGTTTGGTTTATAATTCAACCGAAAGTAAAAGAAACTTGTGTCAAGCAAAAATGTTTCTAATTCGGTCGTTTCTGATTCTGGGGTATCTCAAGTATAATTGATCTCCAAAAATTAAACTACTGTGTTATTTGTTTCTTAGACAGTAATCTTGTAAACTAATTTCATCCCACCAAGAGAATAGTCTCAACACCTTCCACAAGACCGTCTTTAATCAGGCAGACATTCCAAGCACGTTTATTTTGCTCAGTGAAGGGGTACTATGTTGGCTTGGTCATGTCAAATGAATAGGTAATGGGAGGACCCCAAAGAATAATCGTTATGGTGAGCTTGCAACCAGCTTCAGACTAGCAGGAAGACTTGTCTTAGGTTACAAGGATGTCTACAATCGATGAGAGCAGGTGGCATCGACTCAACAGTCTGGAAATTCATGGCTAAAAACCGCAGCCACTGGAGAAGAGCTGTAAATGCATGCTCCATGATGGGTGGAGAAAAGAGAGACCAGCAGTGAAGGGAGAGGAAAGAGCACAGATGGCAGAGGACTTATCCCTGAGTGGCCTCTTGGCCTTGATAATTTGTTGATACCTATGAAAAAAAAAAAAAAAAAAAAAAAAAGTCCAATGTGAACAAGTTCTAATTGAATCGTCCCCCTAAGTAATCCAAGTTACAAAATTCCCACTGTTTACTATGCTAAAATCACAATGACTAATGTATACCTATTAACCCTTATCCTCGAGTGGCCTCTGGGCCTTGATAAGTGGTGACACCCATGTAAAAAAATAAAAAAAAAAAAACAAATGCTATCTACATCTGTGGCATTGGCAACAGAGCCTGTCAATGCAGGATAGACTTGCACAGTTACGGTAGACACTGCAATTTTCTGACAAACTAATTTGAGGCACAGAACTCCATTGTCTCCTTGTAACGTTGTCTGGGAACCAACACGTTGTATACAGTTTCAGTCGCAAAGTAGACAAAGAATAGGAAATAACTTCAACTCACTTTTTCTTTGTAACAAAAACATTTCTTCATTGTTACAAGCGTGATGTCACCCATGTGATCTTGAACGTTATATATGCTTCTCACGTAATCTCGAACATTATTCATGCCTCATGTGATCTCTAACGTGATCTTTTTTAAAGTCTTTATTTTTTCCACCCAGTGATGTCACTTCGTATACATTTGCATAATTTGCATATGCACATTTGCACTACGTTACATTCTGAGACAGATGGACACCAAGCAATTTTATCTCCAAATGAATTTAGGCATTTCAAATTACAATTTCACATTATTTAGTTTTACTTTTCTTTTTGTTTTTATGTAATCTACATAATGTATGGAAAATAGGACCCCGGGTAACACCGAGTGGCCCTGCTAGTATGCTCTAATAAAGCCTTCATGAAGCCTTTGTTTTTCTAAAATCATTTTCATCATCATCGTTTCTTGTTCAAATTCCTAATCTATAATTTCTCTCCATTGAATTTTGACATCAGCAGCTGTCTGTCCACTAAAGCAAAGCGAGTATTTCTTATGGAGGCTTTGATGTGACGGCAGGCAATGTGCACAACACTTGCATGCGAGATGAAAATAGAAATTAAAACAAAGCTGTAAAAACAAATGTTTACATAATTGCTTATTATTATTATTATTATTATTATTATTATTAATATTATCATTATTATTATTAATATTATCATTATTATTATTAATATTATTATTATTATTAATATTATTATTATTATTATTATATCTTCTATTTTCTCTCTATTTCGTCATTCTTCTTCTTTTACTTGTTATTTTTCTTCTTTATCTTCTCATTCTTCATCATTTTTCTTTCTCTCCTCCTTCTTCATCAATCTTTTTCTTCTACTTTTTCTTCTTTGCCATTCTCCTGCTACTACTTCTTTATCATTCTTCTTTTTCTACTTCTTCTCATCCTTTTTGTTTCTTCTCCTTGTTTTTCTTTTACTCATCCTCATTTCTTCTTCTTCTTCTCCCCTCCTTTTCTTCTTCTTCTTCTTTTTCTTCTTCGTTTATCCCTTTCCTTTTTAAATTTTTTCCAAGAGAAAAAAGACAGATGGATGAAGTTCTCTTTCCATAACCAACACGAAGATCCCAACACATGTTTATTATGCTTACGTATTAGAAATAATATTATTTCTGACCATAGCTAAGTTCAGTGGAGAGGGGGGGGAGTAATTTACAAGCCCAAAAGTTGAAGGTAAAGAAAATAAAGTATTTTAAGAAAAGAACACAGAAAGGAGACGCTATGCATAAATCTGTAAGTAAATTTAGAGATTTTATCTTTATATTAATATATTTGTGGGAGGTGAAGCTGGTGAAGGGAATAATAATGTGGACTGACAACCTGGGTGTGCAAAGTTCGAATCTAGTCAGTTCCATAGCACTACTTTCATTTGTGGACATTGGAAACTTTCATCTATTTTTTTTTTATTTTTTACTAGAGGGTCACCACTTATCAAGGTTCAAGGACCACTCGAGAATAAAGGTTAATGATTGTCAGGTAGACTGTGAGACAACACCATGATGATCAATTATGGTGGAACTTGGGTATGGTTTGATTATTTAAGACCACAGCTCAACACGAATTTATTTACATTAGATTTGAAAACGACTATATTATAGCCAGCTGGAAAGCAGCTCTGCAGTATCGTGTTCCACAGACGGACAATTCTAGGAAAGACATTTTGCTCATGGACTTTCCGTTTGGTTTCAGACACTGACAGAGAGTAAGGTTCCTCCTGTAAGTACATAATTATAGAAAGAATCGAAGAAGCCAACAGAATCAAGATGGTCAGAAAAGTACTAAACATGTCGAGTCTACGAGTTTACTATGAAAGTTGTGTAACTACTTGTGTGTCTGTGTATGTGCATGTGTTTCACACCACTATGTGACTTGCATATTATTTTTATTCGTACTAACAATTGATTAATTGTTGAAATAAAAAATACAATAGCGTATAATACCTATAACAATTTGTTTAAATCTTATTTTTTTTAATTACTAAGTTAAATCCACCATAATGCATTTTAGTTCTTCACCAACTGTTACATAGCAGGGACCTTACACCAGTAAGTAGCTATTGTTAGCTAGTGTGCATTTTTAAAAAGGGTCACATTAGTACATGTGAAGCCACAATCAGAATTGTATCCAGAGACAGGTGACGTGAAGTTGAAGTGGGCAAGAGGTCAAAATCTATAGACAAAATAAGTCGAACGATCATATCTATATGACATTTCATCATGTTTTCAAGTGAGAGAATCAAAGGTTTTCTAATCAGTCTCTTCATTGGAAGCATTATGAGCGAGACGCGTTCAATAATGTAAAAAATAATCTAAGTCAAATGTTACCTCGATGCTCTGTCTGCTGCTTCGCTTACTTCTTAACAGGTAAGTTAGGAAATGTGTTATGTTATTGACTCCTGGAAAATACCGGTTAGCCTGCTGCATGGCTAATTGTCAATGTTTAGGTTAGAAATATTTTGATAACAAAGAAAAGAATTTTTAAATAAAAGAAAGAATGTTACTGAAGCGAAAAAGTTATTAAACTTGAGCATATATTTACATCAAAATAATTCCCAAGAATTTTAACTTGGGAGGAAAAAAGAATTTGATAAGTAAAAATAACACGGATGACTATGTGACAGTGAACAGATGATGATCGTGTGGTGATACGTGTTGATAATGTCATTTAGATGGGGGGGGTTGAAAGATATATAGAAATTAGTCAAGAGTTGACATTCAGAGTCAGCACACAGAGTCGTTACTCAGAGGGAGAGAACCGATCCACTGACCATAATGACTGAGTAGAGTAGTAAAAATCTAAGACCAGCATGCAGCTTTACAATGGAGAAACATTGGTAAATGAAGCTGCTGTAAATACAATCAAGACTAAGTCGTGCAAATCTTAATTTGCAACTTTTTCAAAGATCCGTCAAATCAAGATCAACCCAAATGGATAAAGTATGTTTCCTTATTTGCCAATGTAAACACTCTGCAAAGAGAACTGTATCCGTCCCCTATTATTTTAAAGACTGTCTGTTATAAATGTTATTAGTCCTGTTTATACACTAACCACTAGATGATCATATATACACTTCAAATTCATATACTCTCAACATCTTAGAGACAAATATATCACACGTCAAACAGAAAATAAACGCATTCATATATACTATTAATATATGAACACATTATATAGACTATATTACAAATTAAGAAGTAATTTTAGTTATGTGCCCTCTCTCTCTCTCTCAAGTTCATTCAAATAAAACCTTAAAAGAAAACTCAGCCAAGATCTCCTTGTGTCTTTCATGCATGAGAAGTTTTGTCTCATTAAATACATGAAACAATCACGGATCCTCATGGAAATAGCAAAGAGAAACAATGATGAAGAGAATTGAAAGACCAGAACGTTTAAATAATCCACATATGTATGTGTGAAAAGAACTGTTATTCTATTTGGTTTGTTGATAGCTCATCAGACATTTTAACCTTTTGTTTCAGTTCTAATTTACAAGCTTCTCAAGATTGCAGGTTCAATCCTAACCAGAGACGATAATAATTAAGAATTGATAGGAACCTTCTGTTTAATAAGACAATGGCATTCTGTATCTAATCTGGTGCACTGCAGAATCTGCTGTGGCTATACAGTTCGAAGCTGGAATTGGCTCTCCGGATGCAAGCCTGGGCGGATGATAAGGAGACCTAGGTTTGTCCAGTTACCAGAGTATCTTTCTCAGTGTTGTAGACAAAGTCCGACGGAAAGGTCGGAACCAGTGCAGCTGCAGGAGTTGACGGAAAGGTGTTGCAGTGCTTCACCATCCACCTATCGGGACTCCAAAGCGAATTTTTTGTCATGGTTTACTCTCTTAGCCTTTATTTTTCCTGACGCATCCACAAGGCAGAGGAGCTATTTTCCTAAGTTCGAATTAAGAATAATATACAAATAATTAAAGCTTCTACTCAGCAATGGCAGCAAAACGAAAATAATCATGGATTAAACAAAGAATTTCATTCGACATTACATATAGGTTTCCAAGTTCAATAAAAAAAGATGCACTCAAAATCTGAAAACGTTAGGGAAATGACAACTATAATGAGAATAATAGTGTGAATAATCTATGGAGATTTGGTATCTGTCTACCTGAAGCTGAAACTATACTCTTACTATTTTTTAATGATCAATTCAGTTTACTATATTATTTCTATTACTAATGCACTATCTTTCAACGCTCAATTTGTATGGGGGAGGTTATCTGTTCTGTTGTTATGATACCATCTTCACAGGCAATACCTCCTTTTTTTTGTGTGTGTGTGTGTGTATGTGCAAGAGAGAGAGAGAGAGAGAGAGAAAGAGGGGGATAATGTAGTATCTGTTCTTTTGTCATGAACCCACTATCTCAGTCATTATTTTCGTTTTTGGAGGCGGGTCAGTGTAGTATATGTTCCTCATCATGATACCACCTTCCCAGTCATTACTTCTTTCTTTTTGGAGGATGGGGGGGGGGGCGAGGGGAGGGATAATGTCGTATTATTCTGTGGTCATGACCCCAGTCATACTATCAAGTCTCATAACAATCCATCCACAATTATTATAATTGTTAAATAATTGTTTTCGGCTATAATTTTTGGTAATATCTTAGTCTTGGGCTCTATGTTAAAAAAAAAAAAAAAAAAAAAAAAAGAAGAAGAAAATGTTCAACTGGATGTTAAGAGCTAATAGAAAAGTGTCGAATGCTGTGATTTTTACCCAAACATATAGACATTAAAAATTGAAAGCTTTCAATTAGAACTTATCAGCTAAGGGAAAATTCAAAATTGAACAGAATGAAAATGCTGATCT
This sequence comes from Euprymna scolopes, assembly GCF_053919585.1. Classification (NCBI taxonomy): domain Eukaryota; kingdom Metazoa; phylum Mollusca; class Cephalopoda; order Sepiida; family Sepiolidae; genus Euprymna; species Euprymna scolopes. The sequence goes on along the minus strand of NC_136486.1, from coordinate 43,458,775 downwards.
TTGTTTGGAGGGCATATGCAATTTACATTAGTAACTGACTCACCGAAAGATACCCATCTTATTAACTTTTAACCGAGTCAGGAAGAGGGAAGAAAACTTAGAAACATTTAATGAAATTTACGAGTTCTTCAGAAGGTAATTTTATTAGTTACTAGCTATACTTATTCGGTGTTGCCTAGGACTGGATTTCATTGCAATTTGTTTCACTTTGGGTTTTTTGGGGGTTTTTTTTTTAACTATGACGTTTCGTTTTTTTCTGGTTTTTTTTTTTTTTTTGGTCTTAATTTGTTTATTTTCAAAAGAAAAGAAAGTGAGTTTGTAACGAACAAATACAAAGTTATGTCTATTTTTTGTCCCCAAAGTATTATTTTTCTCTTCCCAAACAAAGTGAATCAAGTCTGTGTTGAGTTACTTCCCTTTCTTTAAAAGAAAATGGTGATCATGCAAAAGTAAATCTGATTGGCTGAAGTATATTTTGGAAAAAATTACATCGAAATTTATATATTATTGTTCTTAGAAACATAGACTAATGTCCAATAAAATAAAACAGCCAGCCTGTATGAAATATAGATTATTTGACAAAAATCGAGAAACTAGCTGACTAACTTTATTATATAGAAGAAGAAGAAGAAGAAGAAGAAGAAGAAGAAGAAGAAGAAGAAGAAGAAGAAGAACACGAAAGTATCAATTTCTAATGAGGGAAAAATCCAACTCACCAAAAGAGACATTCTAGATTGGAACAAAAATAAAAATTGACTCAATCTAAAAGAATTACTGACCAAGAACAGAAAAGATGAAGCGTAGCATCAGAACAGATACTACACTTTTCTCCTAGCCAATATTTCACTAACTGTATTTTTGTTTAACTTCTGTTAAACTTTTATTCACTGCTTCTGTTGCATTTTTTTTTTATTTGTTACTAGCAGACTGCCTGGCCTTACCTGGTTATGAAATACGTTTAAATGCAATATTTTCATTCATGCAGATTTTGTATTTCTTATTAGAGAACCAATTCTTTATTGATTATCATATTGTACCCAATATTTAGTAGTGGCTACCCAGCATGGCCCAGTCGTAAAATATGTTCAAATATGATATTTTAATTCATGCAGATTTTGTAGAATCAATTCTCTATTGATCATCATATATTGTAGTGAGTTCAAAAGTTAAAAATATAATAAAAATATGACTTGGGTGTCATCAGCTAGAATCGAAATCAAAGCATATAGCTCTCCAGCATTATTCGTTACCACCTGAGCTAAGTCAGTGCACATATGAAAACTTAAAAAAATAATGTTGTTAAAGATATAAGCTCATGTGTAGAAGTAACACGCTTAGTCAACTTACGTCTGCTAAGTTCAATTTCTTTTTCAATTCTGACCCCTTGGCAGCTATTTTTACCAACTAAAAATTAAATCGAATTTTTTTCACAAGTCCAAATCAAGTTTCAAGTCTGTAGACCAAAAATTAACAGAGTAGTTTGGTAGAGACTGTTCCGCACACAAACAGACGTAACTTTTATGTATATATATAGATAAGTATCTATCTTTTTTGTCTGTTTGTCACACTTCAGTTTGAAAAAAAAGGTGCAGATTAATTGGATTCATCTTAAGAATATCTTTTCTATCTTTTTTCTTTTGTAAATTTTTTTTTCATTTTACATTTCCTCTTTGTTCTTGTTAATCAGAAAAATTGTTTTATATTTTTTTATTTTATTACTTTTTGGTTTTTGTATTAGAAATGGCCGAATGAGTTGAAAAGTTAATCATCTCATGAAAATAATGCTGATTACAACGAAATTATTCAGATTTGAAGATTATCCCCAACAACGATATGTGTGTGTTGTGGTGTGAATAACATTTGAATTCAAAAGTGATTCCCTGAAATAAAGCTCATCCTCCCCGTCGCTCCCTCCCTTTTTTTTTTTTTTTTGGCTTCAACTGAGAAGAAGAAGAAGAAGAAGAAGAACAACAACAACAACAACAACAACAACAACAGCAACGAGGAAAAAGTAAGAAAAAAGAAAGAGAAAAAGAAAGAATAACAGTAACAAGAGATCAAAGAAAAAGAATAGATTAAGAAGAAGAAAGAAAAGGGCAGAGGAACTAGAAGAAAGATGAGAAAAGGTCGAAGGAAAGAAAAGGAAGATGAAAAAGAAGAAACAGATGAAAAACAGAAGAAAAAAAGAAAGACGAGAAGAAAAAAGAAAAAAATAGAAGAAAAAAAGAAAAAGAATGAAAGAAGAATAAATGATATAACAAATGAAGAAAGATAGGAAGAAAAATAGGGAGAGAATAATGAGATAAAGAGAGAAGAGGGGAGGGGAGAGAAACTCGAAAAGGACCATTTAACTAATTGTGAAGCATCATGAGTTTAGCGAAGCAATATTCAGCCATCCTCATCACAGCCATGTCAAAATATTTTCCTATTTACATAACTCAGTTACTTTCCTCCCTTAGGAAAGAACTTTGCAACTTTTGGCATAACTAATAGCATATTTACATAATGTGCTACTTAATCCAATGGAATTGTTGGAATAATGTCTCCAAGGCTTCGTTTTCAAACAAGAGAAACCAAAAAAATTAAGACGAAAACATAAAACAAGTATTCAGTATTTTCGGGTATTTTTCTCCAATAAGCTTGAAAATAAAATAATTAAACTTGTCAAAAATTGAAAACAAAAAAAATGTTTAAACTTAATTTAAATAGAATATATAATTTTTTCTGGGGAAAAAAAAATGAAGTTACATAATTTAATTTTTAAAGAGAAAATATATTTCCGCAATAAAACAGTTTTATGAGACTTCAACGATAGTTTCACAAATGAAGGAAATACAGCATAAATATTGATATTATTGTCATGTTTTACAAAACATTAGAGATAAAGGTAAAACTTATAACAGAAAATCTACCTGTAGACTAGAGGCTCCCAATTTTGGGGCCAATAAGCTACAGGATGTGTAACAACAGCAACGAGGTGACAGTGGCTAAGTGGTTAACAACATGAATTAACAACCTAGGTGTACCAAGTTCGAACACAGTTCGTTCCACAGAAACATTTCCACTTAGGGCTGTTAGCAATCTCCTGTATGACCTGTGGTGGTGATGAGGTGCATATATTCTCGAGTATATATATTCTTGTGTACGTGGTGTCTTAGGTCCAATCTTTCGCAGTGGCACCATAAACTAGTCTGGAAACCAAATTGTATGTGTTGTATCAGGGGAAGGAGTGTCTGCTTGTATTGAATGTCAATGTTCATATTTATGGCACATCAACCCTTTTAAGAAGTTTATAAAAACGAAGCAGAATGTACCTTTTATCTTGTCTCCACATCTCTTGACCGTGCTGGCTCACTGGAACAAAAGCTCTCTCATGCATGATAACGGAAGTTTCATTTTTCTAGACAATTGGAACTTTATTCGGTTTTAGGGTCGAATATCGCATCCCTGTTTCTGTGTCATCCTTAGGATGAGGGTGGGAATTCTGCTATCAGTTTATTTGCCATCCATCCTCATCTCTCTCGTCGCTCCCACGTGAAGTCTTCCATCTTCTCGGTGTAGACTGTAGACTCTAGGTTATCAAACTTGAACTGTGGCCTGTCTAACAAATGCATGCACATCCCCTATTTATTTTAAGGTGGGTGTGTGGGGTGGTAGCTCCTGTTAACCGTCTTGCACTCAAAATGCACTGACCTGCCTCATGACCTCTTGCTACATGTAGGTGTACACATTGTCAATGGAAGTCAATGGGTTTGATCTATGTCACCGCAACCTTTTTTGACCCTTTTGCACTCACTTTGACACAAACAAGTTGCGTTCAACTCAGTAATGCATTAACCGCATTATTGACACACAACAAGTATTTCCTCCCATAAGTATCCAATGTCAATGTAACTAGAAAGATGTCGGAGAAACAAGTGTCAACAAAAATAATTTGATTCAAATAAACAATGCTCAGCAACCACATTAGCATCATTGTCATTGTTGATTTAACATTGGTTTTACATGCTGGTATGTGTTGGCAAAGAGAATATTAATATTATTCTAATATTTTTACAAACTATTAGAGATAAGGTAAAACAACACAGAAAATACATCTATAAACTAGAGACTCCCAGTTCTGGGGCCAGCAAACTACAGGGTGTCTAACATACAGATTTCAGCAGCAGAAGGAAGGTGATAATAGCTAAGTGGTTAACGAAATGAACTGACAACCTTGGTGTACCAAGTTTTAACACAGTTCATCCCACAGAAACACTTTTACTTGGGGGGGGGGGTTGCAACCTTCACGTAGTTCCTCTCATAAGTACCCAATGTCATTCTAGAAAAAATTACAACAAGAAAGACACCATGGAAACGAGTGCTAACAATAATAATCTGATTCAAATGAATAAATGATGATGGACAACCACAATAGCATCATCATCATCATCATTGTCATCACTGATTTAACATTGGTTTTACATACTGGTATGTGTTGGCTGAGAAGTTATTAATTTCTAAGACAGCTTTTAGAAATAAATTCTAAACTAACCTATTTCTGGCCAGGAATTTATTTACCTCAAGTCCATACTAATCACTTCCTGACATTGGCACTGCTATCTTAACTGTTCTACATCTACTAACATAAGAACTTTCAACAGAACCATAACAATAGTCTCCTGTTCTGCATACATCTCACTATACTATCCAGACTTCATCACGTTTTCCCATGTCATTACCAACCCAAAACAGTTCATATTTGGAATTCTTGCCCATGATCAATTGAGCAGATTTACAGGGTGGAACAATAAAAATGTTGCCCTAAAGAAAAAAAACACTACAGCTTTATTTTAAAACTTTTATTGAAAAAATCAATTCAGGTAACTTGATTATGTAGTAGAGCTGACACCTATTCTATGTAGCCGCCTTCAGCCTCAATCACCATCTTGATACAGATTCAGAACTGGGAGCATGCCTTTTCTACAAGCGCTGCCAGGAGCTCAGCAAATACTCGGCAAATGGTGGTGATCAGGCTGGCTTTAGTGTTGTGGCAGGGGGGGGGTCATGTTGGTGATATCCTCGACATATGATCAAACTAAGTAGTCCAGCAGGCTCAGGTTCAGGGAGGAAGGGGCTAGTGAGAGAAGGGTACAAAATCGTAGCACTCCTACTGAAGTCAAGCCTGGGTCTCTTTGGACTTGTGGGCCGGTGCTGAGTCCTGTTGCCACATCCTAGGTTGGCCAGAAGCCACCTGATTGCACTAGGGGATCAGCACACTCTTCAACACATCCAGATACACTTTGATGTTGACTTTCAAGCCAATTATGAAAATATCAGGAGGGTGGTATGATATGGCCCTCACTTGAAGCCACACCAAAGACAATAAGTGTGGCTGGAAACTTCGTTGAGCTGAGCCCTCAAGCATTGAACCATCCAGACTTGCATTTTGAGGGTGCTGGCAATAGTTCTGTTGTCATAGCTTGGATCGGTAGAGAGCACGAGTTGTACAGCAGTGCATCTCTGATCTCGCTCATTGAACATTGTGTCACTTTCAGACATGATAGAAGGTTCCTATTGCTCTTGGGACTTGTACACAACTGGCCAACTAGTAGGTGATTTACAACAAAAAAAAGAAAACCGGTTTTAATCAAACGGAAATGGAATCATGTCGTCTTTTCTAGAGTGACAGTTTTATCGTTCCACCCTGTACTTCTCTATCAAGTTTCTTGAACACAAACAGTTTTAACACATCATCTCATAAGGAACTAAACAATCTCAACAGACCTTACACGCATTTAAACATTTAAACTGCACAGCATGAAATGTGACCAATTTTCTTTGGAAGTCATTTTCTCAATTGAGGCAAGATTCTTATAAACCAGATGCCTTTCCTGGCACCAACCCAGTGAATTGATGGGGACCAGTGTTTTTATAGTGCCACCATATTGAGTTGATTGTCCACTAAAGCTAGCGACAGTTATACATACATAAAATGACTCTTAGAAACGAATAATAATGTATTTATACTGAAAACACCTTTTGAGGATGAAAATAAATATATAGATGAACTGAAAGGTTCAGTCTGAAATATCATAAAGATTCCAGAATTCAAAAGGATGCACCTGAAGACGGTTGAAGGTAACATTAGTCAAAACATTGTGAAAATAACAATCAAGATAAGAATACTTATCTAACAATCACCATCTCAAAAATTCTGAAACACAGCTCTAAAAATTACACAAATTTTGTATTTAAGTGGAAGATTTCTTAGCAAAAAATAAGTTTACAAATCTTTTCCTACAATTAATATTTTATGATGAAGGAAATGCAGTTTGCTTGAAGTAGTGAGCATAGTAATAATAATATATAGATAATTTATAGAAGGCTATAACAATCCAGAAATATACCAGGTTGTAAGAAAGAAAACTGAATATTAAATAACAAAGCGATTATATATATATATATATATATATATATATATAATTTCGAATTTCGCTAGATTCAGCCACTTTGATGAGTTGTAGGTGACAAAACACGTGTCAGTGGATAATTATATTTTAAAACCAATATATATGCCGCTCCTCATTTGGGGGTATAAAATTGGTCAAAGGGAAAATTATTCCCAACTCGCATTTAGGTAAAAATGCACTTTCGTACAAATAATTGAATTCATTCAAAACGTATCGCAAAAAAAATAAAATAAAAATAAAATAACATATATATATATATATATATATATATATATATATACTAGCCGTCTGGTATTGCTCAATCTTAAAACACATGTTTAATATGATATTATAATTCATGCAGATTTCATATTTATTAATATAGAGTCAATTCTCTATTATTATTTTGTACACAATATATAATAGTGATTTCAAAAGATAAAAAAAAAATATATGATTTAGGTGCCATCAGTTAAAATCGAAACCAAAACATTTAGTGCTCCAGCCTTATCTGTAACCATCTGAGCCAATGACAGACAGATATTAAAATTTTAAAAATTAACTGACTTTAACATATAAATGTCCATTTGTGCATGCAACGAGGAGCACTTTAAGTTGACTTACACCTGGATAGTCCTTAATCCACAGAGTTTCGAAGAAATACTTTCTTTCTCATTAGAGTGAAAGTGAAGCAGAGGGAATATGGTAAAGACGTCATTGGATACTTTACCTTTCACCAGACTATCCATTCACGTGAAATCACCTTTTTCTTCCCCAAATTCCCTCTGCTTCACTTTTTGTTATCAAGTAAGATCTTTGGCTTACTTGAAGTTTTATCAAAATACTTTTGTATGCAAAATCCGGTCCCACATTTTGCTAATTCCTACCCTCTAATGAGAAGGAAAGTATTTCTTCAAAACTCTGTGGATTAAGGAGTATCCACTTATTAAGTGTTTCCTTTTCAGATTAAATGTGTTTTTAACTCTTTTTCAAAGTGTTTTTTAACATATTTTATTAACTATTTGCTCTTATATATATATATATATATATATATATTCAAGCACGTCTGATTGAACATGACAGAGTTCTTTTTTTTCCAATTTTGTTGGATAACTTTTCAATTTGCCGAGTGGTCGTTTTTATTTCGGCTGACATGTTGTATATTATGGCGTCCAGTAATTGCTGTTCAACCATATTCTTCTCAAGCAGTTTAAATCAGTGTACCTGATCACCGTCACAGGGCGATTATTGTTGTTTTCTTTATTGAGGTTTGGTGTATTTATAGTTATATATATATATATATATATATATATATATATATATAGTGGTTATAAAGGTGGTTGCAGGATGGATAAGGGCAAATTATTTATTTTTAATTTTGATTTTATTTGTTTAGTTATTTATTTATTGTTGGTTGTATAACTAATTGTCCTTCTAGAAATAAATAACTATTTATTTAATTCATTTTGTGAAGCTCCTATTTAATATCAAGGGAAATTGGATTGAAACTAATGCAATAAAAGTAATGTCCTTTGAGCATTAATCTTAACCAGCAGGATCTGTGGAAATTCCACGGGAAACTCATTCATATGTAACATATATTGATGTCGGCATTCTGTAGATGTTCAGTATAAATGGAGACGCTCTGATATTATTGTAGCTCTTTTGTTTAAACAGCAAAAGTATTTATAGCCCGGTCGTAAAGTATATTTAAATATCATATTTTAATTCTTTCAGATTTTGTATATATTATTATAGAGTTAATGTTCTATCGATTATCCTGTATATAATATTTTGATTGCAGAAATTCCCCTCTGCACCAAATTGCCATAGGTTTTCAATAAAAGATGCCACATACAAATTTATTATGTCTAAACATTCAATCCCCGTCTTATGTAACTTTACTACGTCGTTTTATACACATTTATTCGTTAGAATTAAATCCTATATTTCATCCTAGGAGAAGTATGATCACGATCGCCACCTCTACAGAGAAAGACGTTCCTATTTTTCTCTCTGATTATCAAGTCCTACCACTGCTACCACTATACACTGTGTACTATTCTTCATTTTCCTACGATGTTCGTAGTTCACTGCTCTTAACTGCTTATGATATACATAGACTAAACATAACCTCCCCTTCTCCCTATACATAATTACTAATGCCTCCCGGGCCATTGTCCGCCCATTCCTATTGGTTGAGCTTGGAAAAATCCACTATTCTTAGAATCCCATTCTTGCCTGCATTAACAAATGATTTATCATATTGAAATATGGCTACACTATATGCACCTTCCATAACATTATTACGATACCAGTTCTCTGTTGACAAATACTTTACTGAAAAAACATTTTTTATTACGTATATCTACTACATACATATATATCACATTATATGTTTTCTTTTCTTTTTTCCATAGCTTATTTTTCCCCCAGTTTTTCCCTATGTTCGTTTTCCTGTGTCTCGCTGAAGATAATGCCGAAAACAAGGTTTTCTTTTTGGGGTTCAAAAACAAACTGCATTGTAGTAACATGCAAAATGTGCGCATGCATGTTTTTGTGTATATATGTATACAATTATATGTGCATGCGTATACATATACATGCAAGTTGCGTGCTCGAGCATGCACTCACACATACACACACACACACAAACAAACACAAATTTTTTATTGCAAGATTGAGTTTTTTTTAAAATACATTACTTGATTCGATTTAAACATGTTTTCCACATTCTCTTTTAGACAAAGAAATCATGTTATTAATTTATCATTTGCTACGTTAAATTGAGTTCATTGTACTTTGCAGCACCACCCTACCAAAACAGGTGGCCATTGTACGTAAAATCTTTACACTCACTTTTTTAAAACTCACATTTCCTCATATATTAGAAACTATGCGTTGCCAGTAATTGTAAACATAATTTTCGTTTGCAGCATTTTTCTCGATGGTGGAAATGTCCATTCCCCCACCTCCCATAAAAACTATAAAACGCCCTCATAAATAAAATTTTAAAAAATAAGGGTACCAATATTTCTTTTTAGGATTTGAAACTATCGGTTGAAAATCTTACACACACGTGTGTTAGAGGTGGAGGGGTCGACCCCACTTACACATCTGTGTGTTTGTGCACACGTGTGTATGTGTGTGTCTATATATATATATATATATATATATATATATATATATAGTAATTTATAAAATATATATGGCGATTAAGCTACACTGAATATTCTGCGTTTCATCCAACTATAGGATTCGTCAGGCTTATGCGCCTCCATTGAAATTACTGAACATAATATTTTAAGGAAGGTTTTGTTAATTTGGTAAGTAAAAGCAAGTAAAAAAAATAAAATATATATACACATATATATATATATATATATATATGTGTGTGTGTGTGGATGTTATTTATTTGTTTTTGCGATACGTTTTGAATGAATTCAATTATTTATACAAAAGTGCATTTTTAGTTAAATGCAAGTTGGGAATAATTTCCCTTTGACCATTGGATGATTATCTTTTAAAAAACAATATATATATATATATATAAATTTAGCTTTATTAAAAAAAAAACTGTTTTCAGCAGTCTACTTATAACCAAAAAAAAAAATGAAAGGGTTTTTTAAATTTTGCATTTTTTATTTGTTTTTTTTTTATTTTGCAAAACAGGTGGCCATTCTACCTAATCCCTCTCCCCCCCCCTCCCAAAAAAAAACGCCCTGATAAAAAAATACCGATTAACTAGGCTTTAATTTGAATGTAAATTACATTGGCTACAAAAAGTTGTGTTTTTACCACTTTTGCTAGATTGCGCACGCGTTAACTTTGTATTTTATTTTTTTTACTTGCTTTTACTTACCAAATTAACAAAACCTTCCTTAAAATATTATGTTCATTAATTTCAATGGAGGTAATTTAAATGGAAACTATTGTGAAAACTATGATAGATTTATATTAAAGATGTGTAATCTAAGTTTTACTTTTAAAAGAATATTTAGAGCTACATTAATAATTGCCAGGGTGTAGGTAGTTTTTTTTTTTTTTTGCTTGTTTTATAACATAGTCAGCCAGTGGCATTCACCCCATGCATGTTAAACTGGCTCCCCCCGAAGGAGGAAGCTTCATGGGAATATCACGTTCACAAGCGGTCCCTAATTGCATGTATATTTGGTAATGTATGCGAAATTGACCCAGAATTAATGCAAAGGAGTTTTTTTTTTATCCAGCAGCATTCACCCTAAGTGGATTGAATCAGCTTCTCACAAAAGAGGAAGTATCTAGGGAATATCAAATTCATAAGTGGTTCCCAGTTGGATATATATCCTGGTTAGGGGAAATGACAACTTTATGTTTTTGCAGTTCTTGCAGGCATTTGTTGACGTTTTCCTACATACAACACTTGGTATTCCCAAATAGTCACTCATCTGATACTGACCAGGCTCAACAATGTTTAACTTCAGTGATTTAAGAACTGGCATGCCAATGTGATTATGTTGTATAGAGATAACTGCAAGAATATTTATTTTGACCATAAAAAGAGACTAGCATGTAAAATTATTAAATTGCATGAGATTTGGATATTCAAAAAAAAAAAATATGCATTATAATGAGGAAAGCAACCGTGGAATTTCTCCGAGATATTGCAAGTTATTGTCACTTTCTTATGATAAGAATGAATTTAAATGATTTTTTTTGTCTAAAAATGTTTGCATGATAAGATGAAGGCAGTTTTAGTATTTTAATGTACATTCCTGATTGTAACCAACATTTTATGGAATAAAACATTGCGAATTTACACACGAAGTGTTATATTTGAAGTTTGTTTTCCATGTTTTATTTTGTGCGATGCAATCAAATTTTGGTCGTAAACCCAAATGTTCACTAAAATATTTTTATTTTCAATTTAATAACAGCATATAGAGACAGTTTTATGACTTAAAGTCAATAGAAAAAAAAAAGAAAATATGCTATTTTGTGTATTCTTATCTGTTTGATTTGTGTGCATCCGTGTATGTTTCTCTCTCTCTCTCATATATATATATATATATATATATATATACACACACACACACACATACAGAAGCTGAAGAAAATCCAGTGTAGAAAAAAGAGACTGGTTGGATTTGAAATTTACACTACTAATGTGTGTGTGTGAAAGGAGTTATCTTTGAAGGCAATGGCAGTGCAGTCTTGTAGAAATACACTGTTTGGTTTGGGATAAGGTAGGTAGAAGGAATAATGATAATATCGAAAGGATTCAATAATTTTCAATTATAAATATTTATTTACCAAACTGATGTCACACTGATAATATCTTGGTTAAGGGAGATGACAACTTTATGTTTTTGCAGTTCTTGCAGGCAGGTGTTGATGTAATGCGGTGCTAAGTTCTTTAAATTGCCATAGTCTTCAAACACAATTCCATTCACACTACGCACAAAGCTTCAAACGAACTACAACATTTTCATATATATATATTATGAATTTTTTTCTCTGTGGTAGAGGTGTTGTTTAAATTTAACTTGGAAACGTAATTACACAAAGCCAATACAATGCAGATATTTTATTTATTTTTATTTTATAAAACAAATATCAGCATTATATTGGCTTAATAATTTATATATATTATAATAAAACCGTATTTCTGTCTGCTTGTTTGTTCACAGTATATATATATATATATATATATATATATAAGTGAATGTGTCTGTGTGTCTGTGTACATTTTTCAGTCTACAGACGCGAAATTTGATATACAGGGTACTGAGATTTGGAAAAATCTTTGTAATCGGTTTTTGGTCAGAAATTTGGCTGTTAAGGGGTCAAAGTTCAACGATTTGACCTTTGAAAACTCTACCAAACTCCTCCGACAATTTTGGGTCTAAACACTTGAAATTTTAGATATAAGTTCCTTGGACATGGATCTAACTGAATAACTTGACTTGAGCCCAAAACAATAAATGTTAAGGAGTCATAATAGGGGTCAAAGTTAAAAAAAAATTTTTACCCCTGCGGTCTCTACCAAATTACTCAGACAATTTCTGGTTTAAACATTTGAAATTTGACATAAAGGGTATTCAGAGATAGGGCAAGCTTTTTAATTGGTTTGGGTTGAAAATTTTTAGATACCAATATATAAATGTATGTATGTATGTATGTATGCATGCATGTCTGCCTAAAACTTTCGACAGAGGCGACAGATTTTACCAAGATCTATATCGCTTTGAAGTTCGACCTTTCAGACGACAAATATTGAAAAATTGGCTAAAAACATTAATATCTTGACCTTCAACTGGGCACTTTTCTACAGGGGGGAGGGGTCGCTTTTTTTGCCGATATTTTTGAAAGTCATCCTCTCCTTTCGATTGTCTAGCCTTAATTTAAACATAAGTCACTTCTGGTTTGGCGGTAGTTGTAACAACAAAGATGTCAGGGTTTTTTCCTGTTCTTTTCCTCCTTCTCATACAGGTTCGAGCTTACCTTCCTACTACCACTTTTTTTTTTTTTTTTGCTCAACATATACATCCAAACACCCGGGCAATGTCGTGCTGAAATGCTAGTATCATATATGACATCATAGCAGGTAACATATAGATATTAAATGTGTAGTATATGTCATACATGGCGTCATAGCCAATGATGTCATATATGACGTCTTAGCAGACCCTGTCAGGTCTACTGCCTTAGTCTCTGGATAAAGCAGTAGGCCTAAATATATCTAAGGCCTTTGATAGTGTCTACTGGTACAAAGTTCTTCTCATGAAAATTAAATCATATGGTATTACTAGACGAATACTCAATATAATCAAATCCTTCTTAAATGAGAGAAAAATTCAAGTTGTCCTCGATGGTCATATGTCAAAAGAACATCATATAAATGCAAATGTGCCACAGGGATAGATCCTTGAGCCTTTGTTTTCTTGAAATTCATAAATGACTTCCCCAATAAAATTATCTCCGAGATGGGTGTATTTGCTGATGACATCACACCCTATAACAGACACGATGAGAAAACGTATGAACACTGATTTAAGGTAATGGCTGAAACTTTAGAGGAAGACTGTCGTGGAATGGGGACGTAAATTTATAGTACCAATCAATGTTGCCATGACTATGCTTTTTTCCTATAACAATTGCAAAAAACTGCTGATCACCATGACTAATAATATATTACTATTATGTTTGACGTTCATCTTCATCGCCAACTGTTATGTTTGCAGGTTGAACCAAATAACATATAAGGCAATACAAATGAAGACTCAACAAACAAAGGCAGATCAATAAGAAGTGTATTAGAAAAAGTATATTTACAGTATATTTACATAATGGCTGTCAAGTACGACAGTCTTGGCTGGAGAACATATCTGCTCTCGGCTCGGCCTTTAGTGGCTTCTGGTTAACACACACTCAGACTAACCGAGTCTTGCTATTTATGTGTAATATTATCCACATATGTAAATGAGTGGGTGCCACCACAACAATTACCTGACAGCTCTTCGTTAAAACTCCTCGGCTTAACATTCACAGGCAACATGAATTGGAACAAATACATTAAAGACATTGCTAAGGTTGTTGCAAAGAAGGCGGACTCTCTCTAACATGCTAGAAAATTACTCATAATGAAGAGTATCCTATATGTCTACAAAGCAACTATTCACCCATGCATGGAGTATTGTTGCCACACCTTGACTGGTGCATCTACCATTAGTCGCTCACTTTTTAGACCGAGTCCAAAACAGAGTATCCAACCTAATATATCGGCCAAGCTTCAACCCTTGTCCAATCGGTAAAACGTTGCATCCTTGTGGTTGTTTTACAAGTATTTTAATGGAATGTGCTCTGACAAACTTGTAACCCTTGTACCTCTTCGACCTAAATACCTTCAACTAACATGACATGCAGCAAAATCTCACCCCGACACTGTAGAGATCCCTAGATGCTGGAAAGCCTTCTATTCTAATAATGTCTTCCTTTGAACTGCTACATTTTCGAATTTCCTCCCAGTCCCTTGCTTCCTTGACTGTACTGACATGCTGAAGTTCAAGTGTAATGTGAACAGACATCTTGTTGCTCAACTCCCTACATAGTGTCCCTGTAAATTTGGTCCCAAGTAGTAGGCCTTTATGTTCACATGGCACTGTACCTTTTTAGGATGAATAACAATGCATTATATATATATATATATATATATATATATATATATATATATATATATATATAGATATAGATATAGATATAGATAGATATATATATAGATAGATATATAGATATAGAGATATTTTTTTATTACATTTTCACCCCAAACAAGGCACATTGCCACTGTGGTGTAGGGGGCTACTATCAGGGGCAGCAGCTACTGGGGCACTATGTTGGGATTTGGGCAGCAAGATGTCGGTTCACATTACACTTGAACTTCTGTATGTCAGTACAGTTGGGGAAGTAGGGACCTGGAATGGAATTCCAGAGTCTAGTGGTTCTGGAGAAGAAACTACTGGAGTAGAAAGATCTTCTACATCTAGGGATCTCTACTGTGTGGGGGTGGGATTTAGCTGCCTGTTGGGTTTGTCGAGGGTGTCTATGTCGTGGGGGCACAAGTGTCTGCAGTTCGTCAGAGCATTCACCATTAAAATACTTGTAGAACAGGTAGAGGGATGCAACGTTTTGTCGATGGGACAGAGGCTGAAACTTAGATGCCAGTTCAGAGCCTATCAGATTGGCGACTATATATATATTTATATATATATATATATATATATATATATATATACCCTGCACTGATGATTCCCAAAAGGATGAAACACTAGTGTCTGTAGGTATTTTATAATTATTATAGTAAATAATTATGTCAGCCCCTTTAAGAAACTCGTTTCTTATCGCTGAGCATTTTTAGTTAAAATAAAAAGTCGGTCAATTCAGCTCTTATTCGCAGATCATCATATAACGATTAAATCACTCTGACTGACATTAAAAAGCATTTAAAAAATAAAGGTTTAAATTCCAACAATACTTCTCACGGTTAACGATAGCCAAATGGATTAGGTCCTTGCTAATGAAGCCAGAGATGCCTTCTGTTGCTGGGTTTGAATCTATCAACTGGTGTCAATCGTGACACTTTGCACTGATGATTCTCAAACGGATGAAACACTAGTGTCTGTAGGTATTTAATAATTATTATTATAGTAAATAATTATATATATATATATACACACACACACTAGCTAGCTTTGCAGGTTTGCTATTGCTTCACAAAGTTCACTACTTGAATTAGTTTAGACAGTAATTTAAAATAATAAACATTTTATTCATAACTTGTGTGTAAACATGAAAAATAAACCGTTCTAATTCATTCATATTGATAAGCATTAATGTTTCGGTAATTCGTCTATCTTTTAAATATGGCTGTAAAGAAAAGAAAGATGCTTAATATTTGTCCAGAAAATAACGCGATATTGCAAAACTGTTTGTTATATTAAAATCAAAACAATCATAGAATTCAAAAACAATAACAAATAATAGTTAATTTATAAAATGTCCTTTTTCAAAACCAATATGTAAATTAGGTAACCTTGCGACTAATATTGCATACATATAAGCAGTGGTGCGCCTATTGTGAAAAGCTGAATTAACTTGAAATAGAGCATTTTAGCTTTACCATTAGTATGAGAAATGAGCCCAACTTTCAGACACATATATATGCGTGTGTATGTGTGTGTTCGTGCATACGTATGTGTATAAGAGAGAGAGAGAGAGAGAGAAAAAAATCTGAATATTTTACAAAATGCTTGAAGATAAAATTTGTATCCTAAATTGAATAAAAGCGGAAAATTATTCAAGGTTTAAATAAATTTGCAAGTGCATTTTTATGTTATTGAACAAAAAGGATATTATTTTTTCTTCCATTCATCTGATAGGCAATTGTCGAGTGACAAGATGTTAGAAAAATGATGTACAAACAATGGCTTGACTACAAAATGAAAATTATTTTCACTTTTTCTTAACGTTTCAATTCAGCTTCCCAAGCAAAACCATGCAATGCACTTATTTCTTTATTCCAAGTTTTACTCCGCATCACATCCTTGCTAGTTATTTATAATACAAGCCTTGAATCTTTGCTTCCTCCTTGTAAGACATTCACAGTAAGAACTCATCTATCTACCACAACTAAAATTGACTTTCTTTTTTTCTTCCTTCATATGTCTAGCATCAGGTGGAATTTCCATAGGAAAACAACGCATTTCCCTGTAGGTTACAACATGGTCATCTTCAAATCTAATGTCAACAAATATTTGTCATAAACAGTCCTTCTAAGTCATCTAATTTTATGCATTCCATTCATTATTTTCAATCTTCTCATAATATTTTTCATCATTCAACTGATAATCAACCTATCTCATTAGCACTTATTTTCAAATATTGTTTACGACTTTGATGAGTGGTCTCATTAATAAGAAAAAGTCCCCCAAAATGTCACCCATTGAATGATTAATAAATTAATTCTGTAATCCAACCATATTTGTTGGATATAAACTTAATTCTGTGTTTGAGTTGTCCACCGATTTTCACTCATGAATGTCCAAAAGTCTCTGTTTTACTATTGTTTACTGATATGTGGAGACATTTTCGTGATCATCTCATCATTAGGGGGGGGGGGTCCTGAATTGGTTTCACACTGTAGACATGCACTAAGCAGCATGTTTAGTGTTGCGTGCAAATGACAGTCTTGCTGCAAATGAGAGATATTAGGATGAGAGAGTGGAGGAAGAGAACAGACAAACGTGAAAATATCTCTGTGAGTTTAACCATACAGAAATTGTTTATTTTTCTTTTGAAATAAAATAAGTACTTTATTAAATAGGCGTTCATGCTGAGAGCAACCTACTTAAGAAAAGTAATTTTCCTAGATTATCTGCAGTAAAACTATTCTGAGTAGACACTGGATATCAGAGTGGTCCTATTAAAAGGTTGAATAAGTATAATTGAGGAAAAGACCAGAATTTAAGATTTTTAGTCAAAAGCACATATATCGAAGTCTATAGACAAGAGCTATCAATTACAGCCAATCCTCTGGGCGTGGGGCAGTCAGTTTGTTTTTCTGAGGACTGACAGTCAGTTGGATCTATTTGCCTCTTAGAGAGAGATGGGCTCTATTTAAACTATAGAACTTATATTTTGAATTTATTTGGCAAAAGTCTTTCAGCTGCAAGTCTGTTGTTTGAAAATGAGCATCGTTGTAACCTCAAAAAAATAAAACATTGTTGCTTAAATGGGAATTGCGATTTCATTTGGAGGAAGAATTCTTATATTACAGAACTAATTGCGATCGCACGACTGACGCTGTGACATGCATCGAGAGCAAACAACAATTTTGGACAAATCCAACGAGCTAATGATCACAGCTTGCGCAGTGAACGCACACAAATATGTTCATAACAACCACTGGACCTTAAACCTTAAAACTTTTATCTGTCATGTTATCTCAAAGATAATGCCTATCAAAACAATCCCCAAACTATTTCTGAACAGAAGCAGGCCATCATACCTAAAATATGGGCAATGCTAAGAGAAGAGCGAGTTCGTGCCATTGACAATTTGCATATCGTATCCAAGTGTATTAGCAATACAGGTGCTGATTTGAAGGATGTCATTGAATTGCGTTTAAACAAAGACTGTTGAACATTCATGAATGGAACTTGGTGGACAAGCACAGATTTAAGTTTATTTGTCCTAAAATGTGATTCTATTGCAGAAAGGACTATAAATTTTAATAACAATTAAATGGCTGACATTTTGGGAGGGTGTTACCCTATATTTCTATATATGTTATCTGTAGACTTATAATCACAGAATATAAACATAATTTTTATTTAATACAATAACACACACATCACAGCCCAAACCAAACCATGTATGTCAGAATGTTGATATTTCATGAACAAAACTCGGTGGGCAAGGCACAGATTGAAGCTTATTTGTTCCAAAATATGATTGGATTGGTAAATTTTATTAATAATTCCATGTTTGCCTTCTGGGCATATTTACTCTGTATTTCAGTATATGTTATCTAGAGAACTTAAATCACAAAATATAAACACACGTTATATATAATAACACACACACACACACACACACACATTTTGAGCAATAAATTCTGATTAAAGAAAGTTCAGTAGAAATGAAGAGTAGGTACAACCACTGCCAAAAACTGGTGTGCCCTCAAGATGGTTCAGTTTTAGACGATTTTTATTGACATATCACATTAGCTTACAGATTTCCATCAGAAATAGAAAGGAAGGAAAAAAAAAAGAATTATTAATTCAGCTGAAAACCAAGGGATCAGCTGACAAAATTAAAACCTTGTGAAATCATCTTTAATACAAGGTTCTATTTTGATTCTTATTATTACACCTAATGACCTTGAGATATTAAATCAAGAAATAGAGCAAGATTTATCTTTGCATTAAAACTATCAGACAAAATCTTGTGTTTCTCTTGTGTTGTGTTTATCTGTGTTTCTCGATTATATGTAATATTGATAAATACACATAGAATAAGTGAAGCACGCATGCCCCCCCCCCGGTGAGTGAACAGTGAACGAGGCATAAAAAAATGACAAAGTTCAGTATTTGCCCCCCCCCCCATTTAGCCCCAAAAGTCCACAGTGAACATCAAATCCTGGTGAAAATGAACAAACGGTGCAGTTTTAGGCCTTAGCATATGTAAATTTGAGTTCTGCACCATGCAAAAAAAAAAGAAATGACAACCCCCATTTAGCCCAAAAATGTTCCCAAGACCTTAACATATTTAGATTTGAGTTCAACACCATGCAAAACTGCTAAATATACATACACAGAAAATTTTGGACAAAAATAGTAAAATAGTCCCCAAAATGGAGTGTTTTTAGTATCCCTAATAGAGCCCCTGGGGCACACCCAAGAGTTATCGCAAAGTATAGACAAACAAAATTATATAGAAATTAGGTAGTTACAACTTTTCAGAAAGTTTTATAAAAATCCAAGGCATTAATTGTTTTTAATAAGCACAAAAGTGTAAATTTTAGCCATTTTAACCTGAAAGGCACCCCTAGCGGGGGGAACCGGAGTTTACTTTTTAATCATATCATGTTTAATGTTTATGCAAAATTTCAAAATAATTCCAAGGCATAGTTATTGAGAAAGGTGCGAACGAACGAACAGACGTGGGTGAATTTACAGGTCCACCCTCCTTTTTTTCGGGGGACCAATAATATTAGTTTTTTTCATTTTTTATTATTAGTTTTCCCTACCCGGCACCATTTTTCAACTATGTCATATTTTCTTTTAAAAATATTATTCAAATGAAGTAACTCCGTATGGATTTATATGGATGTATACAACGTTATGTCTCTTCTTTTTTAAGATGGCAGCCATTTGAAAATAATTCAGATCTGGAGAATGTATTTTCTGGAAGATATTTAATCAAATTATGTTTTATTCTACTAAATAACATACTGCAATGATCCGCAAGAAAGAATGATGAACCAGAATCAAATATTGATTATGTAAGAGGAAAGTTATTTATGACAAATCTATATATATATAAAAGCGAAAATGTGTGTATGTATGTATGTATGTATGTATGTGTGTGTGTTAGCTTTTTGTGTATGTCTACAAAAGGCTTTTTTGGCCATGATTCTCGGTTGGCTCGCTCCTTCTTAAAACTTTTTATATGCTGTCTAAATAATAATATTTACGACGAAGGAACTCGGGTCGCAGCTATCTTTAATTTACCCGACTTTTACAAGCTATTTTCGAGATATTTTTTGATCGCCGTCTAGCAGGGAAAACGGAAACTGGCTCCCAGCACAAAACTAGATCAAACATCACGCGACTTAACATTCTCGCACCTGTTAATTTCGCTTTATAAACGTCAACTTACCACACTTATCAATTCATCTTTTCCTGTGGTCGAGATGGTTAGGTCGCAGGGTTTTTTTTCCATTTCCTTTGCACCTCCGCGTCAAAGGTTC
Organism: Euprymna scolopes; assembly: GCF_053919585.1. Lineage (NCBI taxonomy): Eukaryota > Metazoa > Mollusca > Cephalopoda > Sepiida > Sepiolidae > Euprymna > Euprymna scolopes. Next base: position 43,438,336 of record NC_136486.1, on the reverse strand, counting down.
GGGGTTCAAGCCTACCTTTCTACTAAAACTTTTCTTTTTCTTTTACACCTCCAAACACCCGGCCAACGTTTTTTTTTTTTTTTTCAAACAGGGTTGTTTTGATCTACCCCCCCCACACACACACACCTCCAAACACTAGGGCAACGCCAGGTAACCCCCCCCCCCCGCTAGTAAAGAATAAAGAGAATTTTAGATGAATTTTAAAAAAGTTAATTTTTAAAAGTGAAAGTAAAATATTCAATTTTAGATTAAGTTTTACATATTTTCATTCAATAAATTTTCATTAATAATTTTCTTACCTAAAAGTTTTTAAAAAATCGGTTATCTTTGACTTCCTGCTTACATATTGAAAAAAAGCTATATATATATATATATATATATATATATATATATATATAAGAATACTGTATCGAGTTTGAATGAATTAAATCCTTTTGAATCAATACACACATATTGCGAGCATTACAGTAATCTTCTATACTCCAATAAATTCGTTTTTCTTTTGTGTGTATCGATATTCATATTAAAAACCCTCTTTTCTATTTTATTTAAAAAGAAAATACAAGTTTCTTATATATAGGTTATGGAATTGCATTCTCTAGCAAAAGATCTAGCTAATTTGCATATTCTTTTAAACATTCATTTTAATTAATTCCCTATTAGTTGCTTCGTTTTTCTAATAGGATAATCATCTTTAGTTAACTATTACGTGTAATTATATTCATGCAGATATTCTACATGATTTATACTTGCATAATATTTGTGTAAAAACTTTATAGTAAACACAAAATTGTTTCCATATATATTTATACGTATATATTTTTGTTTAACAAATTTTGCCTACGAAACTCCTCCTAGAGTTTTTAGTCTACAGACATGAAACTTTATATATAAGGTATTTGAATCCATGCAAAATTTTATATTTGGGTTTTAGCCCGGAAAAATTGGTGCAAAAATGTGAAAATTTTAAAAAATAAAATTGGCCAGGTGAAGGTCAGACGCCGGCATTACAAATGCATAACTTAATAGCTATTGGTTCATGTTTTAATTTTTAGACTTGCAGTAAACATGTTTTCATAGCCCAGTCATTGACGACAGAGGCAAAATAAATCGTGAGCTGAACGATTTGGTTTTGATTCTCGGTGGTGGCAAATGAGTCTTTTTTTTTAATACTTTTTAAATCATTACTATATATTGCATCCAATCTATAAAAGTGAAAACGGCTGTCTGTCTTTTCTCTATGGTAGTTAAGGAAGACTATTATACAGAAAGGCATTAGAAACTGATTTCTAAACCAACCTATCTCTGGCCAGGTCTTTATTTATTCCTGTTTCTTTCAAATTTATTTTTATACTTTCCTCTCATGTTTTCCTTGGCCTTCCCATGTAGGCTGACCCTGCAATCTAAATTGTTATATATTTACTAACCAAAAAAACTCAATTTTTTTCAATGTGTTCATACCATCAAAGTCTTCTGTTCTGCACATATCACTCTATATTGTTCAGATTTAGTCTTTCTTTGAGCCCATCAGATCTAAGCCTGTCTTTAAGACTCACATTATACATTCATCATATCATTCTCAGACCATTTCTCTCCATGCAATGCAGTGAAGAACAATTCTTTACAGAACATTGTAGCTTTGCAAAAAAAAAACATTCTTGACAATGGTAAAGCGTATTGCTCCAAGAAGCAGAGAAGCATAAAATGTAAAGTATACTTTTTGGTTCATTTTCTTATCACTTTGTTGCACCAGATGCCAGACATTCACCTGCTGTCTCTTATATTTCAACCGAAATATCATCTTTTTAAGTACTGTATTTGTAATCGCATTCATCTGGATTCAGTTAAGCCAGCTCCAAGTTAATTCACCGCATCACAAATCAGGGCAGTCAATTCAGGTTTACTTCTCAGCATACTTCAGCTATTTGTGATTCCATCGCCGCACACTGAAGACATGAGGGCCGATCACAGCTTCCAAGTCAGCTTTGACCATTGCAAGCAATGTCCTCAACTGACCACTTTTAAGTGTAATTGTTTATATCTCTATTGCACCCAGTTGCCAGATAGTTTGTTTTTATTCGTTTTCATCAGTTCAGATGTTCCTTTAATTACTGAAATGGTGATCTTCCCAAGATTCCAGTTTCTTTTTATCTTGTACATAAGATCTTGGTATTTCATTATCTTTTTGAAGTGTATAGCTTTCCTGGTCCATATACTTAGTAAAGTCTAAAAATACTTTTAGCAACTATTTCAGCATAAAATGCTAAGCCACATGTTATGACAACAAAACAATTGATCCTGGGGCAGAGTTTTGTCCACAAGCCAGTGGCGAAGCTCTCCAGAATATGTAAATTGAAAGAATAATTCTTAGAAATACTTGTATGAAAAAAATTAATGATTTGCAGACTTACCTGCATTGGTACTCTGATTTTAGATTTGATCTTTTCACCACTTTCCGTTTCCTCTTCAATTTCAATTTCATCCCATTTCTAAAAAAAAAATTAGCAATCAAAGAATCTTTAATATTCATGAGATAGGTGAAAAGGGCCAGATTATATTCTATCCGACCTGATATTTTCTTTATTAGAAGACAATTTCAGATATACACCATAATTTTCATTAGATAATTAGCTATGTTCATTAACCAACAAAATTTGCTTGCTTGTCATGAATGAAAAAATTGCAAATGGCTACCAAAATCTGTTCACTTGTATTACTTCAATTCTTTGGACAACCGTTATTGTGTTATTTTCACAATGTTTCAGTTGATGTAATCCCTGACCTTCTTCAGATGTATCTTGCCAAACTCAGGACTCTACGCAGAATTTCGAATGAACCCTTTATTTAATAAATGGAGAAACCTCAAAAAAAAAAAAAAAAAACACAAATAAACCTAGAACCTCATCCTCCACCGTAGACCCCTACTACCATGTCTCCTTCTCCAACATCAGGGGTCTACGTTCCAACCTTCCAGAGGTTGAAACCCAATTACAGGAGACAAAACCAGACTTACTCTTTCTAAGCGAAACTGGCATAGAGCCGACCACTTCCCTAGATGAGTTCATAATAAAAGGATACTCTAACATCTAAATCTGACCCCCAAGATCGCCATGGACATGGAATATGCACCTACATTAAAGATGGCTTCCCGTGTGGTAGAGATATCTCCAGAGAAGACCCTAATTTACCTTATATGTGCTTCTGGATTGCACTTGCTTACACCACTGCATTCATATTTGCTCTCTATCGCCCCCACAACAGCAGGGTTACTGTCCTTAAGAGTATATCTAAGAAAATTGACCTCATCCTGTCTGCTCATCCTTTGGCTACCATTCACATTTGTGGTGACTTCAATGTCCATAATGTGGAATGGCTGACCCACTCTAACAAGACAGATGATGAGGGGAGGTTCTGTCATGATTTTGCCATTGCCTATGACCTCACTCAGAGTGTTCATGAACCCACCCTTGTGCCCAATACTACTGGTCAGTATGCAAGCCTTCTAGACCTTTTTCTCACAACTTCCCACAGCTATGTTCATGTTCAGTTCTATCTCCCCTGGGATCCTCCGAACACACAGTTGTATCAGTTAAGATAAAAATGAAATACAATAAGTCTTCAGATGTACCTCTCCACCGTACTGTATATCGATACTCTATGGCTGACTGGGATAGCTTTCATACATTCATATCTGATCTATCTCTGCATTCCATGTTTAAAAAGGATGTATCCTCTATAGTATCAGACCTGACCGAATGGTTAATTGTAGGCATAGACCGATTTATATCATCCAAAAAATTCCAACAAAAACCTAACAGCCAGCCATGATTCTCCCCAAAATGTGCTGCTGCCATTGCGCACAGAAATCACTTTTTCCATAGCTACCAACGTAATAGATGTACTGAGACTAAAGCTGCCTTCAGGACTGCCAGCAACCACTGTAAAAGAGTAATAAAAAAATGCAAGAGAGCTATATGCTCAGTCCGTCAAATCCAAAGTAGCTGAACAGTGGCTTGGTTCCCATCAGTTTTGGCAAATAGCAAACAAAATCCTGAACAGATGCGTGCATTCTATCCCAACCATCATCAATGGACCTGAGGTCATCTTATCAGCATCAGACAAGGCCAAACTATTTGCCAAGAACTTTGCAGCTAACTCTACCCTCTTTGACGAAGGTCATCAACTCCCTGTATTTACTCCTACAACAGACAACACACTATCCAACATACAAATATCTGTGCATGAAGTCACCAAACTAATCAAGAACCTTGATTCTAGTAAAGCAACTGGCCCAGGCGGCATTCCAATTATAGTGTTGAAAAAGCTTCGACCAGAACTTGCCCCCATACTTACAAAACTATTTAAGCGTTGCCTTAAGGAGAAGTGCTTTCCAACACCCTGGAAAACCTTGTCAGTATGCCCTGTATTTAAGAACTCAGGTAATAAGTCATCTCCCTCTCAGTACAGACCAATAAGTCTTTTGTGTGTCATGAGTAAGTTACTGGAATCCATATTAAATAAAGAAGTAGTCAACCACCTCGGCAGAAATAACAGTGACATGCAATATGGTTTCCATTCTGCTAGATCTACAGCTGATGTACTACCAGTTATATCCCATAGGATTAGTGTATCTCTCGACAAAGGTTTCCTTTCTAGGGCAATTGCTCTTGACATATCAAAGGCCTTCGATAAGTTTTGGCATAAGGGCCTACTTCACAAGATTTCCAGCTATGGTATAACTGGAAATGTTTTCTCAATAATTAAATCATTTCTCTCTGATAGGTTCATAAGAATAGTGGTTGATGAGCAGAAATCAGAGGTCCACAGTATTAATGCTGGAGTCCCTGGGCCCAACTCTTTTCCTGATCTATATCAATGATCTCCTAAAACACATACTTAAATAATTCATTGACATCTATGCTGATGACACGACCATCTACAGCAACACATCAAAGGCCGTAAATGACAAAGCTCTCGCTGATTCCCTCTCCTCTGATCTTGAGCACGTGGTTCAGTGGGGGAAGAGATGGCTGGTTACTTTTAATGCATCTAAAACCAAGATCCTAACTTTACATCATCAACGCTCTGTTCCTCATCTAGCATCAATTGAAATGGATGGCTCTCGTCTTGGGGAGGCTTCATGTTTTGACAAGCTCCTGGGTTTGACCTTTACTCCTGATCTGAAATGGAACACGTATATCAAGTCTGTTGCCAGAACCACTGGGAAAATGGTGGGATCCTTCCATCACTCCAGAAGATATCTCACTACTGATGCAATTCTCTACCTCTATAAAAGCCAAGTACATCCAAAGATGGAGTACTGCTGCCACATCTGGGCTGGAGCTTCAAAAAACAGCCTATCCTGCCTTAACAAAGTACAAAATAGACTTTGTGGCTTGGTGGGGGATACTCTCTTCTCTTCCCTGCAACCTCTCTCCCACAGAAGAGACGTTGTGAGCCTGTCTTTGTTTTATCGTTATTTTCATGGCAAGTGCTCGTCCGAGCTCCAATCTCTGGTCCCCCCTCGCCAATCCTTCATGATAAATATTCGTCTAGCTAAAACCACTGTCAGTAATTTCCCCCACACTTTATCTGTGCCTAAATCAAAACGTAGATTCCATGAACATAGCTTTTTTCTGAAAAGTGCACATCTGTGAAATTCTCTTCCGTTTGCCTGTTTCCCACCTGGCTACAACTTGGATGTCTTCAAGTCCAACATAAAAAAATTCCTGATTAATTTCCCCCTTAAGTAAAACACTTTATCAAATCTCAAATACTAATGATTACTACGATACTATCCCATTGATTATTGTACACAAAATAACCCTTATCCCCGAGTTGCTTCCGGGCCTTGATAAGTGGTGATCCCCATGTAAAAAAGAAAAAGAAAAAAAGATAGACATGTTCTTGTTCCATCAGCCATGATTGGGTAGAAGTCTTCAGTAATTTTCAAAAGGACCTGTGGTACTATGGATATAGTACTTGGTAAAATTCATTTGTACAAGTTACACTGTTCTGGAGGTTGAAGGTTCAATCCTCAGTGTGAGCAACTGAAAATACAATTGCGAATTACTTAAGACTTCTACCCAGTCATGACTGATGGAATGAGAGCGCACTACTCCCATGGATTAAATAATGAGTTATGTTCAAAATACTGTACAGATTCCCAAGTTCAACAGAAAGATTCCTGAGTTAAACAAGAAGGTCGGAGGATACATCGACCAAAATGTTGTGCAAATAATATGTAAGATGAGAACAGCAGTCCAAAGAATCCAAATAATACGAATAATCAATCCTCATCTCAAAAAATTTAGAACCATAAAATCTGTTCACTTGGTTTAACTTATTTATTCCAATTTTAAACAATGTTTCTTTTGCTTCAAACTTCCGGGTTTTTTTTTTTTGTTTTTTGTTGTTGTTTTTTCTCAAAAATCAATGTTAAAGTTTGTGTATCTATTGTGATACTATACTTAATCTTTTATTTAATTGGTCAGCTAAGAAGAAATCCTTATACATTTCAGACACTTTTATTTTTATTCCAAAATTTGTTTATTGGGGGGGGGGTAATTTTCAAAATAGATGTAATGTTAAAGTGTTGTATCATTTGCAAAACTTAGGATTAAAAGTTAGGATTAAAAAAAACAAACAAAAGTTTCATTCATGTTGTTTAGAACTATCTATAACTTTATTAATATTGTTTTACTTTTTAATTAATTTTTTTTTTACTCTTTTTCACCGCAAACAAGGCATATTGTCACTTAGAAGAAAGAGGTTACTATTTGGGTCTAACAGGGGACTGCAGGAAGTTGAGTAGCAAAGTGTCTGTTCATATTACATTTAAACTTCTGCAGGTTACTACAGTCAGGAAAGCAGGAAACAGGGAAGGAATTTCAAAGTCTAGCAGTCTGAGAGGAGAAACTATTAAAGTAGAAGGTTTTCTGAAACCTCAATGGTGAAGGAGTAAGATTTTAATCATTGTAGGGTTTGTCAGCAGTATGTACATCAAGAGGGCACAAGTGTTATGAATTCATCAGAGCACATTCCATTAACAAATATTGGACCAGTTAGTGTATGGAGTGGCGTTACCAAAATGTGAATTTTTTTCTTTTCTTTTTTTGGACAAATCAGTGTTCCTAAACTGGTTTTCATTTTTTTTTTTACAATAAAAATACATTTTGGCTGCTTTTCGAATTACCTTCTTTTTCTTAAACTGCAAAAATAGTAATATTTTTATACTTTTTCAGGATCTTTTTTCTCTTCTTTTTATATATTACTATTGACTCTCTTTTATATAAAATAAGTATTTTATATTTTTCCCGGGCAACATTGGGACACGGGTTCTGACAGTAAGGAATAATTTCCTTTGAAAATCACTATGGTCAAAAGAAATACTTTTTTACGAGGTTAATGTACAAAAACCTATATATTCGCCATTTTTTTTTTTTTTTTTTGCTTTCAAGCTAAAGAGTTCAATATTAAAATAACCAGAATTGAGTTATCTACCCTTAAAAAAAACAAGCACATAGATATCTTCATATTTATTTGATGCAAATATAATTTTTGTAAAGAAGGAAAATTTCCAATGCTTTTAACAAAATATTGGCACAGCCATTCAACCATGAGAAACCGTTTGAATACTAAAATGTAAGCAAAAACAGCAAAAATATGGAAAAATCAAAACAACTTGTAATCAGTTTTTAATTCAACCTTCTGCATCTTGTCTACGAGGAACGATACATTATCGATAGCCATCTTTAATTTCCGTGTTTATATGCTGAACAAAAACATCTTTGAAGGATAAAGGCAAGACTGATTTCTAAAAAACCATATTATAATAATCATTTCCCTAGTTTTCATCAAAAAGGGAAAGATGTGTTGCTTTTAGTGTGCCAAGAAATCACGATCTTAAATCACAGCAAAATGGACTCTAATTTGCTCCTAAGCAGAGACTACAATATTATTAATCCGATGAGAGGACAAAATATTCACACAATTATACAAGATCGTAAAATTCGGATTATTCAAACTACTATTCTCATCTTTGTTATTTTCACTATGTTTCAGCTGATATAACTGCCAATCTTCTTCAGATACATTTTTAACCCTCTTTCTTTATTATTCATATTCACCCGAAACAAAGTGAACTGCAACTGAGATATAAAGTGAAGAACAATGTCTACATTGACACTCAAAGGCAGTGGTTGGGGAACAGGGGTAAATTAATCCAAATGGAGTAAATTAGAAACTTTTTTAAGGGTAATGAATGTGCCATGGATGTGGATGTGCTAAGTAAGAGAAAGTTGGAGAAAAGAATGCATCGAGGATCCCACAATCTTTAAAACCATGTAAACAGAGAAATATCAGTATTGAAACTGGTTTTAACTCTCAGTGAGACCGCTTTTGCATTGTTGTCTTGGTGGCATTTTCTCCTTGACTTATCAGTCTTTATTTAGCCCCTCATCATCTACCTGGTGGATTTTCATACATGAATATGTGATAGATCTGGGTTCTTTTTTAATTTTCAGATGGCATCAGCAAGGAAAAAGTCATATCAAGCAAAGTTTCTTAATTATGGCTTCACAGAAATAGAGGACAAATGAAGCCTCAATGTGTCATTTGTATGCAAATACTGATTGCCAGCAATATATACGGCACAATCAGGTTGACACACCGATTCTTGGCAGATTACCGAAGTTAAGCAATGTTGAGCCTGGCCAGTACCAGATGGGTGACCATTTGGGAAGGCGAGGTGCTGTATGTACCGCGAGGTAAAATACCAGGTTGAGAAACTGGCATGGTCTATTCTTCTCTCAAGGGTAAATGGGACTCTCTTAAGCTGTGGTAGGCACCCCATCTAGTGATAGCGTCACGGTAAAAAATACCCTTGATAGCCCAGGTGAAGCATCAAGTATTCAGCTGCCGACAAGATTTGAATTACACTACAAACTCGTGTAGTGAGTTCAATCTCGGCTGCGGCCGCATTGGATGGATGGACTGATTGCTGAGTCTTTCAAAAAGAATCAACTGAAGAAACACTTGGACATGGTTCATTCACATTTGTTTTCCAAACCACACAAATACTTTGACAATCTAAAAAAAGAGAGAGACTGGAAAGTAACACGAGTGGAACATTTGACCAATGTTCAGCTGCAATAGTTTTGAAGTGGCATGGTTGATTAAAACAAGAAACCACAATGGTGAAGACTTAATCAAGTCTGTGGCTGTAAAAATGGCAGAAATAATGTGTGGGCAGAAAGTAGCTGAACAACTGAATACAGTACCTTTGTCTGTTAGAATTATTAAAAGAATTTCCATCTTGACAGAAAATGTGAGAGAACAAGTGATTTCTTTGGTATAAAAATTCTTTGAATTTGCAATTTAACTTGATGAAACTACAGATGTAAGTAGCAATACACAATTGATGATATACATTCTACATAGGGTCTCTGATAAAATCCAAGAAGAAATGTGTTCTCCTCTTGAGTGAAGAACATGTGGTATTGATGTATTCAATAAGTTTGATGCATGCTTCAAAAAACCAAGTGTTGATTTAAAGTGGGAAGATTGTATTGCAGTACCAGTTGACGGAGCTCCTGCCATGCTTGGTCTGGTCAATGGTTTTGTGGCTTTGACCAAACAACAGAATCCAGATATTCTGGCCGTCCATTGTATGATACATCGCTAGACATTAGTTGAGGAGAATTTGGAACCAGAAGTGGAAGCTGTGTTAAATGAAGCTGGGTTAAGATCGTCAATGTTGTGAAAGGTCATGCACTAAACACGAAGATGTTTCGTGATTCATGGGAGGATGGATGGTGCAGCTAAATATTCAACCCTTCTTTTCCATATGGAAATGTGGAAATGTCCTGAGTAGAGTGTGGGCTCTAAAAACAGAATTCTAAATGTTTCTTACTAATCAAAAACACACACAGGTGTACTTTGTCGAACTCAAGAATCTGGACAGAATTTCAGATGGAACCCTTTGTTTACTTCACAGGGGTAGTATGCTCTTGTTCTGTCAGGACTTCTATCCAGTCATGGCTGATGGAATGAATGCATGCTACCCCTATGAAGTAAATAAAGGGTTGCATTCGAAATTCTGTACAGGTTCCCTGAGTTTGACAGAAACATTCCTGAGTCCGGCAAGATATACGTGCAAAAGGTTGAAACATGAAAATAACACTCAAGATGGGAACAGTAGTATGAAGAATCCAAATAATACAAATAACCAATCTTCATCTCTCAAAAATTCAGAAACATAGTTTTCATTTATTGTCCCAGTGTTTCTTTAATTATTAAAATTGATATCGATTTTCTTTTTTTTAATTTTTCATTAGTAGCTCTTAAGCAGACATCATCTTAGCAACAAACCATTTTTTTTTTCATATCCTAAAATTGAGTACCGTTTCCACATCTGGGGAGGAGCTGCTCAGAGCACTCTTTCCTGTCTTTAAAGGGTTCGGAACCTATTAAGTGATGTCCTTTTCTTCTCCCTGCAACCTCTTTCTCACAGAAAAGCTGTTGCGAGTTTATTTCTGCTCTATCATTATTTTTATGGAAAGTGTTCGACTGAGCTTCAATCTGTGCCCCCCTGCAAAGCATTTACAACAAACACTCGTCTATCTACAGCCACTTTCAACAATTACTCCTCAATCTCTATCTGTGGCTAAATCTAAATGCAAATTCTATGAACAAGGTTTTTTTCTTAGAACTTCCTGCATGTGAACTCTGTAGCACTGACCTACTTTCGAACTGACTAAAACAGGGTTGTTTTCAAGTCTAATGTAAACAAGTTCTTGTTGAACTGTCCCCTTAAATAATGAAATTCTACCCAATTTCTACGACTAACGATCACTACACTGTTATCTCACCACCCACCTTACACTCATTAACCCTTATCCTTGAGTGGCCTTCAGGCCTTAGTAAGTGGTGACTCCCTTGTAAAAAAAGAAAAATTTCCCCTCTAAAACCTGTTCGATGGCCCTTTGAAACATGGTGTTTGCTATTTTATTTTATATGGCATCCATTTTAATGATCACATTGGTATATTTATCACCATTACGTCTTTTAAGTTGTTGTCCATAAATATTTGGTGATGTGCCGTTTTCACATTTATTTTTGTAAAATCGCTAATTCCTACCAGTTCATGTAATAGAACTTCAACATTAGGTATAGAATATGAATTCGTGCAAACTTTGTGATTTACACCTATTTTATAATCTTCGCATATACGAATGTCTCCATCTGACTTTCTCAAAACCACAATAGGTGATGCCCACTTGCTACCCCTATACCTTATTACCATAACAGAGAGATCTTAAACCAGGATAATAGATATAGTAACAATAACAGAATTGAAAATACACAAGATAGTAATAGCAACAGAAATAATGAGTGTAACGTCAGAGATAAAAACGACTAAAATAAAAATGTTTAACCAAGTATATTTAGGAACAGTATAAACAGAAGACAATCCAAGTCTAAAAAGATTTTACGTAGGTGTGACAACTACTGATTTTAAGATCATGTACAGGAACCATAAAATATCTTTGAACAATCCGGGGGGAAAAAAGGATGACACCTCATTATTCAAATACAGATGGTCTCTAAAGAGAAACAATACGGTACTTGCGCTGAAATTAGTTATTTTAAAGAAGGCTCTCATACTAAATAATTTCAGGTTTTCGTTATTTTAATGAAAAATTAACTCTTATTACTTGCTCTGAAAGAAAAATTGTTGAATCAAAGAAATGAATAAATATTATTTGTAGACAATTTAAACATATCGCCTTGTACAAACAGTAACACCCAAGTGAGTTTATCATCACATTCTGTAAAGAAATCCTGATAAACAATCATTAGTTATTATAAATATGATCTTAAATGGAACACGTACATCAAATCTGTTGCCAAGGCCGCTGGAAAAATGGTGGGATCTTTCTATCGATCCGGTAGATATCTCACTGCTGATGCTATTCTCTATCTATATAAGAGCCAAGTACGTCCAAGGATGGAATACTGTTGCCACATCTGGGCAGGAGCTGCTAGAAAGGACTTGGCCTGCCTTGATAGAGTTCAAAATAGACTTCGTAGCCTCGTAGGAGATGTCCTTTTCTCTTCCTTGCAACCTCTATCTCACAGAAGAGATGTTGCGAGTTTGTCTCTGATGTATCGTTATTTTCATGGAAAGTGTTCGACTGAGCTTCAATCTATGGTCCCCCCTCGCCAAACTTTCACAAGAAACACTCGTCTAGCTGTAAACACTATCAATAATTCCCCCCACTCTTTATCTGTGCCTAAACCTAAACGTAGATTCCATGAACAAACCTTCTTTCTTAGAACTGCACGCCTGTGGAATTGTCTTCCGTTTTCCTGCTTTCCGGCTGACTACAATATGGTTGTCTTCAAGTCTAACGTAAATAAGTTCTTGATGAGCCGTTCCATATAAGTTATCAAATTTACCAAATTTTCATTACTAATGATTACTATATTGTCCAATTTCTACTGTACACTCTTTAACCCTTATCCTTGAGTGGCCTCTTGGCCTTGATAATGTGGTGATGCCTATGTAAAAAAAATTTTTTTAAAAAATGGGTTAAACATAATAATAAACTCTCTAGTTGACTATGTCCATTTTTTATAATTTTCTTTTTAAAGGATTTATTGAATGAAATAATGCAGCGACCCCATGACTCCGGAGGGTTAAGGGTCTCATTCATCATCATCATCCATCCATCGTCTGTTATGCGTGTATGCTGCTTGAATCTATGTGATTGATCTGAGGTGTAAGTTTTGGGGTTAGTACAGGGGGGAAGAGGGAGTCTTGAATTTGGCTAGTTACGGTTAAAGAAAAAAAAATGACGTGTTTCTTGATACTTTAAGTCCTTACTGTTATGACTTTAAGCCAAGTAAATGCGTTTGCATATCGGATAGATACTGCTGCTGATAATAAATCTTCCATCTGTCTGAATTCCCATCATCTGATTTTCATTTTTTTTGTTTTTTTGTTTTTTTTGACAATTTCATTTCCGTATGAACTTATGGTACTTACAGGGTACGTTACACAGTAATACTGAAACATGAATTGATTTGTGTAGATCAATTTAAATGTTTATATAAAGTATATTTATAAAACCTTATTTTGTATTGATCACTTTTGAAAAATATCGGTTTCAAGTTCATTTTATCTATACATTTGAACTTCAATTATGTTTCTGAATTTTTGAGATAAGGACTGATTTGGATTATTCAGCCATGACTGGGTAGAAGTCCTAAGCAATTCATAATTTTATTTTTGAGTGTCACTCGCACTGAGGATTGAATTTTCAGTCTGTAACTTACAAATGAATGTTACGACGAACTATATCCAATGCACCATGGGCCTTGCAGAAAATTTGGGTATGAATTTTTGGAGTCTTAAACCTATTTTTCATTTTAGATGTGCAATCGTATTAATTATAACTATAAATCTTTACTTATTACTACAATTATCCAAATAATACAAATTCTTCAATTCTCCATACATATATTAGTACAACCGTTTTTAATTTGTTAACATAAAAATAAGTACTTTTTGACAAAGATTATTTTTACAATTCTTAAAAATACAAGATTTTAAAACAAATGAATATGATCATTCATTAAAGATTTTCACAAATAAGAAAATTTTCTCAATGAGTAAAAAAAAAAAAAAAAAATTGGCAATCGAATTTTGACTCCTTCATAAATGGCTACCTTGGACTTTTTTTGGTGAAAACCGCCAACAAAAAATCTTTTATTTCTTTTGTTCATTTTCTTCATTCATTCTGTCATTTTTTTTTTTTTTTCCTATGAGTGCATCATGCACTTGGGTATGAAGCCTCATGGTTTGGGGAAGCTCCTCCTGCCAGGTGCATACTCTCCCTATTTCACCTTTCCCACGCGCGCATACACATGCAAGTTAACTACCAAGCAAATATTGCCAGCCAAATCAACACAGCCCCAAGGCCATCGATGCTTGTTGACAATCAGCAAAGACACAATTAGAGATAATTGCATAATAAAAGAAGAAAAAAGTGAAAAGGATGGGTGGTGAGTAGGAGTAGGTGTCTGGCAATGAATTTATTCATTGGGAATTTTGATTGACTTGGAGATTTTTAAAGAAAAGTAGCTCAAGCCAAAAACACTCGCCCACACAATGGGGGTCAAAATCTTTGGTTTCTTTGCAGCCAAAAAATATCAAGTTGAAGAAAGTCACAAATATACTAAAAATGTCTTCCTATTTTAATCACTAACAGAACCCATCTTCCGGCGTTGCCCAGGAAGATTGAGGAAATCAAGAATCGTGGGAAGAATCAAAATGTTAAGCTTTTACCCACAATATAAAAATATTTGAGGGGGGGGGGGTACTAATTTGCTTGCTTGGGTGAAGTGTATATGCGTACTTTTGTAGGGGGAGCATTGTATTTAATTCAAAATTTAACAAGAGTATAAACTAGCTGATTTGTGTACAAATAAATCGAAATGCATTATGATGGAATTCAATTTCATAGTGAAATTTTTAAAAATTTATAGGTGGGAGGCATGCTGCCTATTTTGCTTTAACCGTGTTGTATATGTGGTGGTGGGGAGTGTTTTAATTTATAATTTAACAAAAAAATAAAATGAGATTAATGTGAAGAGAGATACTCACTGACTTGTTTGCTTGGTCGTAGTGTGTGTTTTGTGGAGTGAGAAGGAAGGGACTTTGGTCTTAATTTAAAATGTAGAACCAGATGGCAATCAAGGCCTGGAACTCACTCAAGAATAAAGGTTAATGAGTGTCAGGTGAAACAATACCGTGGTCATATCTTGTCGCTCCATCTCTTCAACCAGCAACGTGCGGTTTCATTACCAACACTGAGGTCTTCGTCCGTGCAGTTGGGCCCCAGTGGGCAAGATGTTAAAATGTGTTCGATGGTCTGAACTTGGGCACCACAGGGGCATTCAGCAGTTGTAGAGTAACCCCACATGAGGAGGTTGTCGCCAGTTTTTGCAACTTTTGCCCTTGCCCTATTCAGAGTGACCCACTCCGAACGGGATAGGTGTGTGTCAGGTGGTAAGGTTTCACTGGGATCTGGCAGTGCTATATTTGTAGACTGAGGGTCTACCTCTCTCCACATCTGCAGCCAGTAAGAGGATGTAGGAGTGTCCGGTAGTTCTTCCACTGTGGCAAAGCTTCGCCAGGACACAAGTCGTCTAGCCACCTCCAAGTAGCCATAAAGAGGGTGTCTGGGGTCTTCGAGTTGTTTAGTATGCTCAACTCTCGCAATTATATCCCGGCGGACTTTAGGTGGTGGTATGCCACTTAATCGGTATAGGGCTGGTAGAGGTGTGCTTTTTAAGTTTCCGGTTATGATCCGGCAAGCTTTGTGGAGATCTGCATCAATGCGGTGAGCATGGGCTGAGCGAGACCATACTACAGCGCCATATTCAGCTGTGGAGTAACATAGGGCTAATGATGTTGTCCTTAGCGTGTGTGGGTCTGCTCCCCAACTCGAGTTAGTCAGTATGTTGACTAATTCGAGGCGCGATCTTCTTTCGGAGCTTGTCTATGTGTGTATTGAAGGAGAGAGTTCGGTCCAGTGTGATGCCAAGGTAGGCTGGATATGGTTCATTTACTAGCTCCTTAACTTCCCATTGGATCTTCAGCTTCCTGTTGGCTATGTGGTTGTTAAGGTGGAAACTACAAACTTTTGTTTTCTCAGGATTGGGATTGAGGAACCATTTCTTATAGTAGGAGGCTAGGGTTTTTAAGGCACTGGAGATTCTTTTCTCAATTGCTTCAAAGCTCTTGTCTTGTGTCGCAAGACACGTGCCATCCGCATAGATGAATCTACGGATGTCTGTAAATTCTGGTAGGTCATTTGTATAAATATTAAACACCGTGATGATCAGTTATGGTGGAAATGGGGTAGAAATTTATTATTCAAGAGAACGACTCAAAAAGAACTTGTTTACATTATACTTGAAAACGACCACATTATAGTCAGCTTGGAAGCAGCTCCACAATACTGTGTTCCACAGATGAGCAATTCTGGGATAAAAGCTTTGCTCATGGAATTTTCGTTTAGTGTTAGGCACAGATAGAGAGTAAGGGAAATTGCTGATAGAGTTTGTAGCAAAGTAAGTATTTGCCATGAATTTTTTACATAGGGAACTATAGATTGAAGCTCAGTCGAGCACCTAACAATAGAGCAGAGATAGGCTAACAATGTCTGTTTTGTGAGAAAGAACTAGCAGAGAGGAGAAAAGAACATCACCCACCAGATTTTGAAGTTGATTTTTGTATATTGTCCAGACACAAAATCCACAATGTAAAAAATATGCATAAATAAAACTTTGAGTAATAATAAAATGAAAGCAATTGATGAATTTTAAAACAATAAGAATGAATAGTGAATTAATGAGATGTCCTTTTGCAAAGTAATACACAAATTAGTTAGCCTTAGTGCAATGAGTGCATACACATGACCAGTACATTAGAAAGATATTTTTCTTCTCTATTGAATATGAATTTGGCATTTTAACCTCATTATAAGTTTTTTTTGTTTTTTTTGGGGGGGGGGGGTTATATAGAAATCGCTTCAGACAACACATGAAGCCACTTGATGTAAGCAACTAACAAAAAGGAAAGATGATTATCGCAAAGACAGAAGATGGCTATTGACCTTAATCTTGAAAACACCAACGCTGTAGGTAGGAGGAAAACAGTCAGCAAGAAGGAGAGTTTCACAAAATTGCAGTTCTTGGAAAGAAGTTACTGGAATAAGAAACTGTATAACAATGAGGTATTGTTAGGTAAGGCTGGGCAACGCAGAGGTATAAGGCAGCTATTCAGTTATCTTTTTATCTATCTATCTAATTGTCTATCAATCTAGCAAAGTAAATAACAGAGTTGGATCATGGGCAACAATGAGTTGAGCAAGCATGCAGGTGCAGCCAAGGTCAAAGGGTCATGCTGTGACATGAATCAAACTCTCTGACTAATCAAGTTGCACTGGAAGGTATGCAACCAAGGACCGAATCTGATGTGTAAAGGGTTCCGGTTTGAAGAAGTCGAGTTACTTTTGCTGATTTGGGTTTTGAAACGCCAAAAAGACAAGATGGGTTAAACAAGACGACCCCCCCCCCCATTAGGAGGCGATGGTTTCCAAATGGATGCAGAGAAACCGCAGGCCAAAGATCGTCATTCACTCCAGTTTTGCTGTGACAAAATGCTTTGTGAGTGAATAAAGAACATATATATACAAAAACATACAACATCTTGTGTCTCTCTTGCGTGCAGCTTGTTATAACAAAATCCAGCTCCTCCAAGACATTGGTGAATCTCCCCAGCAGGAGTAGAAGACAGCATCAATAAATTTCTGAAGTGTTGAGACATTATGTTGAAAAAAGATGGTGGTGAAGAATCAGTGCAGTTCCGATCTTCAGTGTTAAGTAATTTCTAATAACAAAGATGGCAGCAAAGAATCAAATGCAGGTTTGTGACAGAGACAGCGGCGAACTGATTGAATTCCAAATTCGACAATTTTTATAGTAACTTTGGAAGTTTCTGATTGGTTGGTTATTATAACTTGTGGTTATAAAAATGATCGTCAAAATCATTGGTGTCATACCCCCATTAGGAGTCAAAAACACTTTAACACACACCCTTTTTTGATATAATCAAAAAATTACCTTGGATTTATTTTATGTAATGTACATTCTGTTGCACTTTTTTAAAAAAATAATTGAAAATTTTATATCTATATCATTAATTGCTAGATGAAAGATAATGTTTTTAAATTGCAACAAAATGTACATTACATAAAATAAATCCAAGGTAATTTTTTAATTCAATTTAAATTAAATTTTTATACCTTACTTTGTAAAATGTATAAAAGTGCACTTTGAAGATAAATAAATTTCAAATTGAATCTTGTACCTTTATTTTTAAAGCCTATAGTAAAAACATTTTGTTTAACAGTTTTGATGCCTTGGATGAAATGCTTTTCTAACTTGTATCTTATCTTTTTAAGATTATATTTTAAACTCTCCTTCTCTCTATTTCAGTTTGTATTTCTCCTCAAACCACAACTCATTTTTGCAACCCCCTCTTTGTATTATTACAGGTCTGAATATTCTCTCTGTTTCAGTTTGTATTTCTCCTCACACTACAACTCATTTTTTTGCAACTCCCTCTTTGTAATACAGGTCTGAATAATGAGAAAATCTGAATTTTTTTAACAAAAACTTTAAAATAACATTTTAGATTAAATTTTTTTAAACTTCTTTCAGAATAGAAAATCTTTAAAATTTAATAAGGAACATATTTCATATAGGTTTCATTAACAAATATTCAGTACATAACGAGAAAAATAGAGATGAAAATTTTAAAAGGACCGTATAACTGGTTACGGTCAATAGTCCTCGCCAGTGAAAGTCTTTGTTATTGTTAATCTATTATTATTATTATTTAAAATATTTTGTGTCCTGTTCTTTCGCCCGAGGACTATATATATATATATATATATATATACAAATATAATCCTATTCAAATATATATATATATGCATACAAATATATATATTTGTTTTTTGTTTTGGTTTAACATTTAAAATTGTATTGAGTGGCAAATTGTAATAAAATTCTAATTGTTGTTAAATTTGTCGTTGGTGAAAACGTGGCAAAATATTCCACTCCAGAAGTTTGCGAAAAATCTTTTGCAACAAATCTTGCCTTAAAAGTTTCACCACCAGAGGCTGTGATTTTTTTTGGAGAAAACCCAGTGAGAAGAAATTATATTCTTATCCTTTGGTTTTCCCACCATTTTGTATGTGTTATTTTCAGATAAAGCTTTTAATTCGGATTTTATAGCTTTTTCCAGTCTTGGTGGTTTTCTGAATTAACCACCTCATCCTCATCATAACTTTCTGGTGTGCTTTTCAACGAGTAACATTAATCCACTGTGTAGTATTGTATCTTTTCAATTTTTAAGAAGTCTGGCCTTTTTCGCTCCCATGTTGGGTTAATATTTACGTCAGTAGTTTTACTGCAATTTTCGTCAGTATTAGTATTTTCGTGATGATCGATTAAGAGACTAGGTAATATTTCCTCATGTTTTTCATTGACTGGCTTGTCATTTTTTAAATTCAATGTATCATTGAATTTTACACATTTAACCCTTTTTATGGAATTTTGGTCTGGAAAGTAGATTAAATATGCTGGACTGTTTTTATCATAACCTATGAAAATACCTTTTCACTTTTAATATTTAATTTACTGGTATTTTCTATAAATGCAAAACAATCTGAACCAAATATATGCATTCGGTTCGTATTTGGTTTTACACTGTAAAATGCTTCATACAAGTGTTTTGCCCAATCTTCTATTGAACAATCTATTTCTGATATATGCTGCTGCCATTAAAGCGTACGTCCATAAACTATGCACTAATTTTGATTCGATAAGTAGACATCTTGCCATCTCAAAAAGGGTCCACCATGCTCTTTCAGCGGTGCCATTTTGAAATGAGGAATATGGTGCCGATTCCTCGTGTTTAATATGATGGTTAATTAATAGAAGTTCAAAGTCTTTACTTGTAAATTCAGTCCCATTGCCTGAGCGAATACATTTTACCAAGCTGTACGGGGCAATATCAGCTAAATATTTCTTATTGGCGAGGATAGTGTCGGATTTGTTTTTAGAAAATAAACTATAATTAAACCTGAATAATCATCAACAAAGTTCAGAACATACCTTAGATTGTTTCTCCCCATCAAGCCGATGGAGTCCGCCAGGTCACAGTGCACAAGTGAGAGAATTCTCATGGCCTTTTTGTATTTTACTTATGTATTTTGTCATTTTCCCCTGTGCACAAACATCAAATTTGGCAGATTGTTGGAAAGTACTATTTTCATGCCTTCGACTACATTTGGTAATTTTTTAATATCAGCTGTACTGCAGTGTCCTAGAATTTTATGCCGGGTTTCCAAGTCGTGACAGCCAGTTTTTGAGGGAACCATACTTTTTAAATTATATAGTGGGCCATTTTTTTTAATGTCAAATACAGTTCCATTAGGGTATAATAATTTTGACTTGTTTTGGCCAAACTTTATATTTGCACCTTGTTTAATTGCAACCTGCACGGAAAATATGTCTTGCTTAAATATAGGTATGAAAAGAGCATTTTTTAGAATACAGTTACAGATTTCGCCTTTATTATTTTTTAGGGATATTTTAGCATCGCTTCTTTTCAGGACTATATCATTTATTTAACTACCATTGGCAAGTTCGACAAAATGACTCTGTGGATTAAAGTTTGAATCAAAATTAATAAAATCAGATTCCTTGGTGATAACGTGTGCTGTAGCGCCACAGTCTACAAGAAGATTTTTACCGTTTGTCATATTGTCAAAGTTACATGTGAATAGAAATGTATGTTCTTCATCAAAATTCTCAACGTTTTTTATGGAGTTCATTTTTGAGTTTTTATATCGACATTGGAAACGTTTGTGGTTGTGTCGTCCACAATTATGGCAGATAATTTTATTCTTTTTCTTGGGAAAATTACTTTTGGGGAAAACATTGCGGTGAGATGCGTAATTTGGTGGTGTCTATTTTCGAGACGTATTTTTGAACTTCCTGATATTGCTGGAATTATTATTGTCCACGAGCATCTGATTTATCTCTCCGTAACTGTGCAATGCCACTTTAAATTCAATGAAATTTATGGGTTTGTCTTTTTACGTTATAACAATTGTAAATGGTTTAAAATCGGCTGGAAGTCCCTTGAGGGTCATTGATATCAACAAGCTATCACTTATTATTTTACCTGAGAGTTTTAAGGCATTGGCGGTTGTTTCTGCTCTTATAATGTAGTCGGTAATAGTTTCATCCTCGTTACATTTTAGAGACATTAGTTCTGTATATAGTGATATAATTTTTGGTTTCCCTTTTGATAAATAATGTTCTCTTAATATGTTCAATGCTTTCCATCCATCATCCAATTCATCTCTTATAATCAGAGACAGACTTCTATCGTCTAAGCATTGAATCAGTTCTGCAAAAACAGTCGCATACTTTTCGATAAATTTGAGGTCGTTACGATTCTCTGTTGGATATTGTATAACTTGGTGTAGTTTCCAAATCCTTAGATACCCCAGAAATTTCACCTGCCACAATTCGAATTTAGATTCCAAACCATCAAAGAAAGGACTATGACTGGGCACATAACCTGTTAAGTGTTGAGACATTATGTTGAACAAAGATGATGGTGAAGAATCAGTGCAGTTCCGATCTTGAGTGTTAAGTAATTACTAGTAACAAAGATGGCAGCAAAAAATCAAATGCAGGTTCGTGACAGAGACGACGGCGAACTGATTGAATCCAAAATCCAACAATTTTTATAGTAACTTTGGAAGCTTTTGATTAGTTGGTTATTATAACTTGTGGTTATAAAAACAATTGTCAAAATTATTGGTGTCATGTTAGGAGTCAAAAACATTTTAACGAAATTCCTGTCATAAACCATTCCAAATAAATTTCAATCCTCTCATGATATTTATCTTTCAACTGACCATCATTTCAATTTCATTAATTTTTATTCTCGAGTGGCTTTTGCACTTGATAAGTGATGATTCATTAATATAATAATTTTTGTTTAATTTTAAATATGTCTTTCACAAATATGCTTTTCACATAAATATGCTGATAATGAAGAGAAATGAATTCTGGTTGTCCAAAAGTATCAAAAGAGATGAAAAATGAATAAAAATTACTCCATTTAACAAAAAAAACTCTTACAACCAACTTCAGAATTTGAGTCGAACCAAACCAAACCGATCTCTGCCAAACTAAACTTAGTTTAGGGTTAGTTTAGAAGAATGTTATGGTTAAATTTCGATAATATTAGAGCAAAAACAAAATCAGTTTGGTTCAAATTCTGTAAAAGTAGCAAAAGTTGGTTAAAGAGCTCAAAACTAGTGATGAGAAAATTTATGTTGAAGAACTGTACCCAAAGAAAAGTCTAAAGAAAATGAAAGTATTTTTTTTGTTTCAAATTTTAAGATGAGGGTTAATAATTTGTATTATTTGGAGTAAGATTCTAATACTGGCTGTCATACTCATAATGTTCAATGTAGCCTTCAACCTTCTGCTGATACACCTTTTCAAACTTGAGAAACTTTCTAATCGAATTGTATAGAATTTCAAATTAAACACTTTATTTAATCCTAATTAATAAAGGTGATTAAGAATAACATAAATTAATGCTCCATGGTTGATGTAATAAGAACAATCTCTGTGGATTAAATGACGTGTTCATTTTGAAATTTGACACAAAGATTACCAAGTTTGATAAGAAGGTTTTTCTTTTGTTCAAGTTGAGTTCAAAATGATGCACTAGAAGATTGAGGGTCACGTCGTCTGAAACTTTGCAATCAAGTGTTCTCTACAGCTCGTTCTCACAGAAGTCTGCACCAAAAGCTAGTCTGCACAAAAAGCACTAAACTAAGCTTTGATCTCCAGTTCCTGCTTGTAAGACATTCCCAGCAAGAATTCGTCTTTCTACCACACTTGAAAGAAATTTCCTTTCTTCCTGCATGTGCCTAACATCAAATGGAATTTTCATGAACATTGTTTCTTTCCAAGAACTTCCCATCTGTGAAGCACATTATCATGGAACTGTGTCCTTGCAGACTACAACATGGTCCCCTTCAAATCCAATTTCAACAAATACTTGTCATAAATTGTCCTCATAAGGAATCAACTTCTGTTCATTATATTCATTTTTAATCCTTTCATAATATTTTTCATCCTTCAAAAGACAAGCTGTTTGAAGATACTAGCTTCCTGACCTAAAATGCACCAAATGTTGATATTATTTTTTTCTTTCCTTTTGCAAAACTTAATTATCTTCTGCAAAAAGCAAAAACAATTTTCTCTACAAAACAACCAAACACCATAAATAAATATTTGAAGATATAAAGAACTTGAAGCATAAAAACATTTACAAAATGATTGGATTCGGCATTAAATAACCTGAAAAGGATTGATATGTCATGAAACCAAAAAAGCAAATCGACAGACAAGCTATTCATTGCATTAATCCTTAATCTCAAATGGCCTTTAACCTTGATGAGTTGTGTCTCATTAGTAAAAAATACTTTGAAATTTCATACAAGTTCCTGAGATTGACACAAAGATTACCAGGTTTGATTATAAAGTTATTTTTCCATGCCGAGTTCAAATAAAGAATGAACCTGCAGAAAGTTATGATTTACATCAGCCAAAATCTTGAGAATAACAAACAAGACGAGCATGATGGCAACTTTATAAGACAATGGTGTTCTGCATCTAGTCTGGTGCACTGTAGTGTCTGCTGTGGCTGTAAAGATGAAGTTGGAGTTGCCTTTTTGGATGAAGGCCTGGGCATATGATAAGGAGACCTAAGTTTATCCAGTTACCAGGGTACTCTTATCAGCATTGCAGACAAAGCCCAATGGAAAAGCAAGCCAATATGGTCAGAGCCAGCGCAGTTGCAGGAGTTGCCAGAAATATGTTGCATGCTAAGGGAGTAAACCCTGACAAAAAATCCAGTTCGAAGTCCAGATAGGCGGATGGTGAAGCGCTGCAACACCTTTCTGGCAATTCCTGTGGCCAAGGCAAGCATAATAGTTATTTTTCAATGCCGAGTTAAAAAAAAAAAATGAACCTGAAGAAGGTTATGGTTTATATCAGTTGAAACCTTGTAAATATAACAAATATAACAAGCATAGTAATACAAATACAAATGAAATGCTTTATATATTTCTTACTTAGGTTAACTCTTTTTCTTTTAATAAAATCATAAATATGAATCTAGCTTATTTACTTTAAACCCATTAATGTACTTGACATCCATCGCATGGCAGAAAGACAAACATCAGCCGACGAGTCAGTGAACATGCATGATTGATTCACAAATGTGAAGGCAGACGATTTGATCTGATCATTGGGACATAAATACATTGCATATATATATCGATTTATCACGGATAGCCATATTATTTGCTGTAAGGATTCACCAAAGCACAATTACTCAATAATCATTTCCAATAACTTCAACTTCCCAAGGGGCTAAAAAGGAGAAAAACAAGAAAACACGAAAAATATTTCACTGAAATTAAATTGTTATCAGAGATTCAAATCATAACAATTCCATAAATTATCCACTTCACCACTACCACCTCCCAACAGTTCTATAAATTTGATCAAACTGCAAATCACCCCCAACCTTCTCCTTGTTCAAGTTGTAATTCTAAGGCAGTTTAAAATCCCACAGTTTTAATATGCCTGCGAGACGGTTTCAGAAATAGATTTTTTCATTTTCTTCACTTGGTTCAATTAAGTTTGCATGCAAAGTTATTTGTGTTTCTTTTCTTTTATCAATTAAACTAAATTGCTTTTCTTCTTTTTCTTCGAGCCCTGTTGGAACCAGCTCACAGCTTCTGCCTTTAATAGAGTACATTTAACCTCCAGGGGCTCCAAATCGAGCGGCACATGTTGATACCCACAGATTTTTCCAATCAAAATCGTATGCGCATGCTTTAAATTTCAAAGGCCGTTTTTATTATTATCTCCTCGCTGTACATACCCGGTGTTGCACGGGAGTGTTGTTATTTTAAGGTTCTTTTATTATTTGATTTCTGTAAACAAATTATAAATATTTTACTTTCTTTATATTTCTCCTGTCTATCTTTTAAAATACAAGCAGGCCATCCGGCATTGCCCAGTCGTAAAATATGCTTACATATGATATTTTATTTGATGTACATTTCGTATTTATTATTATATTGTATTGGACCCAATATATAGTAATGATTTTAAAAGTTAAAAAAAAAAAAATGACTCATGTGTCACCACCGAGAATTGAAACCAAAATGTTTAGCTTATGATTTACTTTTTCTTTTGACGTTAATGCCTGAGCTATGAAGACATGTTTG
The DNA here is from genome assembly GCF_053919585.1 of Euprymna scolopes. Taxonomy (NCBI): domain Eukaryota; kingdom Metazoa; phylum Mollusca; class Cephalopoda; order Sepiida; family Sepiolidae; genus Euprymna; species Euprymna scolopes. The sequence continues at coordinate 43,413,353 of NC_136486.1, read as the reverse complement.
CTGCAAGGCTAAAAATTAAAACATGAACCAATAGCTATTACATTACGCATGCATATTCGTAATGCTGTCGTTCGACCTTCACCTGGCATATTTCAGTTTTTAATTTTCACACTTTTGCACCAATTTTGCCCGGCTAAAACCTAAAGTTTTGCATAGGTTCAAATACCCTATATATTAAGTTTCATGTCTGTAAACAAAAAACTGACAGAGGTGTTTGGTAGGCAAAATTTTTTAAACAAATATATATATGCATACATAAAATATATAGAAAGAGGTTTGTGTTTACTATAAACTTTTTCCGCAAATATTACACAAGTATAAATCATGTAGAATATCTGCATGAATATAATTACATGTATTAGTTAACTAAAGATGATCATCCCATAAGAAAACCAAAAAAACTAAAAGGGAATTAATTAAACTGAATGTTTAAAAGAATATGCAAATTAGCTAGATCTTTTGTAGATGAATGCAATTTCACAACCCATATATAACAAAGTTGTATTTTTTTTATTTTATAGTTTTTTTATATAAATATCAATACACACATAAAAAAAAATTATAGGAGTATAGATTGATAAGTACAACGACAAGAAAAATAGTAAGAAAATGTAAAAGTAATTACATATTGTTGTTTCATATTTGGAAAAATACAAGATGGTGGCATTGGTCTGTTTATCATAAATAAAGAAAGGCTTCTTTTAACCTCAAGTAAATCTACATTTGTAGCATGTAGTGTAAGCATGTGTAAGTGGAAGTTAAAATGAACAACATTTTATCAAGTATTATAATAAACTAGCGGGACCTGTTGAAATTCCACAGTGGACTCATTCATATGTAATATATTGATGTTGGCATTCTGTAGATGTTCAGTGTAAATGGAGACACTCTAATATTATTGTAGCTCTTTTGCTAAAACTGCAAAAGTATTTATCTAAGCTAGCACGAACGCCCGGCAAAGCCCAGTTGTAAAGTACGCTTAAATATGATATTTTAATTATTGCAGATTTTGTATATATTATTACAGTTTTATCGATTTGTATATATTATAAAGTTGCAATTTCAAAAATAAAAAAATATATCCATATGACTTGGATGCATCAAAACTTAGGAAAAAAAAAAATATATATATATATATATATATATATATTATAAAACTCAAATGATCTTGTAACGATGTATGTAACCCATTTTACACTTTACGACATCCGGTTGTGCATGCGCGCATGACCTGCGCACTGAAATATTAACGCTATTATTTCGAAATTATTATTTAACATGGGAAGAGTAGGGTTTAAAATAACTTAAACGTAATACAGAAATGAATGATGTAAAAAAAGCAGATATATCAAAATTTGAATTTAACTATAATAAGTATTATGGTATCTGTTCAGTGCACATTTACCTATAAGTATGGCCAACCACTTATAATTCGGTAACTGTAATTTTTTTTTTCAAAAATAATTAATAAACAGAACGACTCATAGAAATCTATCTATATTCTTTTTTCATTTTAATATACTTTCAGAGAAATGTTTCTGTTATGTCAAATAAAACTATTTTCTTTACGTCACAAGTGTCACGCTCATACATGAATTCCATGGCTAATATAACATACTGACCCAACGGGCCACGGATAGTCTAGTGCATATATATAACTTGAGTTCTTTCAGCTATAATCGAAATCGAAACCAAAACTTATGACGAATTATTATTTATAAAAAAATATATGACATGAGTTCCTTCAGCTATAATCAAAACCAAAACGTATGAAGAATTCTTGGTAAAATTATTTGTTACAAAAAATGGAAGTCCATAACAATTAAACGACAGTCACTCGAATATAAGCATGACACACAAAATAAATAACACACGGTATCCTATTAATATATAGATAACTAGCATTTCAGCCCGGCGTTGCCCAGGTGCTTGGAGGTGTATATTGAGCAAAAAAAAAAAAAAAAAAAAAAGGGCGGTCATTTTTTTTTAATTTGACCCCTATTATGACCCCTTAAAATTTATTATTTTCGGCTCAAATCAAGTTTTTATGTCCAAGAGATCTATATCTAAGATTTCAAGTGTTTAGACCCCAAATTGTCGGAGGAGTTTGGTAGAGTTCTCAAAGGTCAAATCGTTGCACTTTGACCCCTTAACAGCCAAATTTCTGGCCGAAAACCGACCACAAAGATTTTCCCAAATCACAGTACCCTGTATATCCAATTTCGAGTCTGTAGACTTAAAATTGACAGTTATTGCATAGGGAAATGTACACAGACACGTTCACTTTTATAGATATACTAGCATTTCAGTCCGGCATTGCCCGGGTGTTTGGAGGTGTATGTTGAGCAAAAAAAAAAAAGAAAGAAAAAAGCAGTCAATTTTTTAAACTTTTACCTCTATTATGACCCCTTAACATTTATTGTTTTGGGCTCAAATCAAGTTATTAAGTTGGATCCATGTCCAAGGAACCTATATCTAAAATTTCAAGTGTTTAGACCCCAAATTGTTGGTGGAGATTGGTAGAGTTCTCAAAGGTCAAATCGTTGCACTTTGACCCCTTAACAGCCAAATTTCTGGCCGAAAACCGATCACATAGATTTTCCCAAATCTCAGTACCCTGTATATCAAATTTCCAGTCTGTAGACTTAAAATTGAAAAAGTTATTGCATAGGGAAATGTACACACACAGGCAGACAGACACACAGATACACAGACACGTTCACTTTTATAGATATACTAGCATTTCAGCCCGGCATTGCCCGGGTGTTTGGAGGTGTATGCTGAGCAAAAAAAAACAAAAAACGGTCAATTTTTTTAAACTTTGACCCCTATTATGACCCCTTAAAATTTATTGTTTTGGGCTCAAATCAAGTTATTAAGTTAGATCCATGTCCAAGGGACCTATATCTAAAATTTCAAATGTTTAGACCCCAAATTGTCGGAGGAGTTTGGTAGAGTTTCCAAAGGTCAACTCGTTGAACTTTGACCCTTAACAGTCAAATTTCTGGCTGAAAACCGATCACATAGATTTTCTCAAATCTCAGTTCCCTGCATATCAAATTTCGAGTCTGTAGACTGAAAATTAACAGAGTTATTGCGAAGGAAAATGTACACAGACACACAGACACGTTCACTTTTATAGATATATAGATTGTCATAGATAGTTACATTGTAGAAATATGTAGGTAAAGTTACTTTTTCTTAAGAACACATAAGCTCATGATTCTATTCAAGTGAGTAAGACAAAATATTTTCATATTTACCAAAATAGATATTGTCAGAAGAAAATGGAAACAAAAAATTATCTTCATGCCAATAACAAAGTAGAAAAGAAAAAGAATGAAAGAATAGGCTACTCTGAATCAAATGTCGGCATGTCAGATTGCTATTAGGATCTGGCTTTGAAAATCCAACAAGCTTTGCATAAAAGCTGCCATACTAGTTAAGGATATATCTTCGATAATCAGTCTGACAGTATGAGCTATTTGGAAGCTAGGTGGCCATTCTTGTGCTGACTTCGGTATGGTTCCGTGCATTTTTTTAGAGAGTCACACTTCCAAGCTTGACCTCCTTGAAAGGGGTTCCATTTATTACTAATCTGCTGAAATGCATCTCCCAGAAACTCCTATCCCAACAAAAAACTAATGAAATAAAAGTTTGGTAAACTTTAACTGCATTATCCATGCTTAATTTAGTAAACACATCAATTTCTTAAAGGATGTGATGGTGACAATGATAATGATGATGGATCACTTTTGAGGTCATCTCCACATACATATCTATACATTCTGTAACATGGTATGCAAATTAGATGCCTAAATAAATAATGCAAGGCTATGAAACACTCTTCCTGCTCACTGTTTTCCTTCTACCTACAGCCTTGGTGTTTTCAAGACTAAAGTCAATAGATATCTTCTGTTTTTGCAATAATCAGCTTTTGTTCTTGTTACCTCCTTACATCAAGTGGCTTCATGCCTTGTATCGAGAAATTTGCATAAAACCAAAATTGCAAAAAAAAAATTTTTTTTGAATAAATAAATAAATAGAGCAAACCTCAGTATTGGGTACCACTGTAATCCCGAGACTTGATACGAGATTAACACAGCAATATAATAGCATTGCCGATAGGATGCATGAACACATTGAACCATCCAGATTATATAGAAACATGGAGAAGATTCTTTGAAGTGTTCGCCAGAGTAAAGAAACTAAAAGATATATGAAGTGATGAGGAGCAAAATGAAATTACTGACATGTTCTTCGCAACAGCTGGGAGTGAAGCAATCCAAAAAGTTTCAGCAATGACATATCTAAGAAATTTGGAAGAGCTGATCTTTTAGAATCGCCTTTTAATTTCAATAACAACTTAATATCTTAAAAATACTGTGAAGGTATGCATACTTATTCTGTTGTGTTAATGAACTCTCAGGATTACAATGGAACAACAATGGTGTCACCAATAAAATGCATGAACACACTGAATAATCCAGACTATGTAAAAACATGGTGTTTCGAGGTGTTGGCCAGAGTAAAGAAACTAAAAGATAAGCAATGTGAAGGGAAGCAACATGAAATTACTGACCATTTCCTCACAACAACTGGGAGCGAAGCAATCCAAAAAAGTTTCAACAATGACATATCCAAAAAATTTGGAAGAGCTGACCTTCAAAGAAAATTGGTGAAATGATAAAAAGGAATATCAGACCAAAGAAAAGATTAGTCATCAGTGAAAGAAGAAATGTTCTGGAAACAAGACAGCACCCCAATTAGTCTATTCTTTCTACAATTTGTACACTAATTGTAAAAAAGAGGAAAATATTGCAAATCTGAAAAACTTGGCGCCAGTGAAATGAGCCAGGAAGATGAATTAATCATGCGATACTTGATGGAAGGTATGCACAACCCTTTTTCTAAATACACAAATACTTCAAAGTGTTAATTTAACACTAGAAACTTGTGTAGAGTTCGTACAACAATTGGATTTAATAAATATAACCAACAATCCAAGGAAGCAGAAAAATATTGCACATGTTATACTAATTTTGTAGCAAATGGCACGTCAAAGAAAAAAATAAATGCCCAGCTTTCATTAAAACTTGCTCGATTTGCAAAAGAAAAAATTATGCCCCAAATGTATATACAGATACAAAAGAAAAGTTGAGAGCATTAGACACACAAATGATAGAAATTTTAACACTAAACGTAACAATGACTAGAAAATAAATAAATAAATGAGAAATATTTCCACATGAACGTCAATACAGGATCTGACATAACCTGGATTTCAGTAACTTTTTGGCAAGTTTTAGGAAAACCGAGGCTTTTAGTCGACTTTGCAACTAAAACTATTTGATGGTACCATAATTAAAACATTAGGCACCTTCAAAACAACATTTGAAACAAAAAAAATCGCTTTGATATTTCACCTATTATAGTCGTGTCATGTACTAAAGACCACAGACTGCTAGGTATAGATAAAATTTACACAGGAAAATGAATTAATCCTATGGAATAAGAAGAACAAGAAATTAGATTACTAAAAGGTTATAATATAAAGCAAGCATTCAAGTCAAAGAACTACCATCCTAGATTTATCCACACAAGATAATTACCTATTTTACCTATTGTAAGTGTCAAAGCAAAAAAAAAAAAATGATGCAGGAGGGAATTTTAGGAAAGGTCACTCAGGGAGGAAGCGATTGTGTATTACCAAGAGTCAGTATTAAAAGGCCCAGCAAGGATATTAGAATATACGGTGACTACAAAATTGGCGGCAATCATCAGATATTTTTGGATTCATTTCCCTTACCGAATATTGAAACCTGTTGTGGGACTAGTGGATATATATTACATATCCCCCAGTCGTACAAAATAGGAAAAATGAATTGCTTTGAGGAAGGAACGAACAACGCGTTCATTTGAAGTAAATGAACTAGGATTTATTTCATAAAGAAACAAATGAAAAAAAAGGGTACAACACATGTTTAGTTTGGCGTGCGTCTCTTGCTGTTAACTGGTGAGAAGGAAAGTCTATTGTTGTATAGAGAGAGAAAGTCAATCCAGGTTATGGAGAGAGAAAGCGTGAAAGGTGTATGTACTGTCTGTTGACACTTACCCCACGCATATTAGCAGGTGACATGAGGCACGCGGGCGCGCACGCCCCGAAAGGGGCCGGTTGGTCCGTCGACCTCTCAGGTCGGAAGCCAAATTGAAAAGAGGGGGAAGCAGCTTATGTCTCTTACTTTTATAGTTGTTTCTCGTGGTCTTTTGCGCATGTGTGGATTTCCTTTAAAGGGGAAGTGACGTTGCCCATGTGTGTGTACGTTAGCGTGTGTGTGTATGCACATGAATGTGAGTGTATGTACGCGAACGTGAATATATCTACGTGTGTGTACGTGCACGCATATATGTATGACAAGAAAAATGGCTTGAGATCTGAACGCGTGTTTTTGTGTGAGACTAGAAAGGGCTCGCACAAACTACCAGTCATGAATTGGCAAATATGAAACATTTTTGCGAAAATTGATTCAAAGTTGGCCTAAAATCAAATCGAAATCAATTAAGCCTACAAAATTTTCTAATTCTTTTTTGTTCGTGTTTTTTTTTTTTTTTTCATTTTCACAATTTTGCTGGTTAACTTTTTATCAAGACACATTCCTTCTCTAGATATTTGTTATTATAGATGATGAATTTAAAGAAATTATAACACAGAATATCCCCATGGGATTATTGAGATGGTTTCATTTGCCATTCGGAATTAAAATTGCAAACCATATTTTTCAAAGAGCCATCAAGAAAATCTTATTAGGAAAAATGGACAACATGATATATGAAGTCGATATATGCCTGGGTGCCCATACTAAAGATGAATTAAATATTAAGACATAACAAGTCTTAGAAAGATTAAAACAGACAGAAATGACAGTAAATAGAGAGAAATGTGAAAAAATATATTATCTAGGATATAAAATGAGGTATGTGTCCTGATGAAAAGCTAACCCATAAAAGCATGAAAATGGAAAACCCCACAAACAAGAATTAATTAGAATCCTTCCTGGGATTAATTAATTTCTACAGCAGATATCGTCCTAAGTATAGTGAACTAATTGAACCATTTGCTGAAATACATTTAAAAAAAAAAAAAACGTAGAATATAGATAGATACAGAAACAAAATTAGGTTCTCAAAAAAAAAAAAATTTTTAAGCTTTGACAAGGAAACTGGTAATAAAATTTTTCAACCCTAAAAATCATTACTTTAACAACAGATACAAGTGTGGTATCTCTAGAAGGAGATCCAATCATGCACCAGTTTAATGTCTAGAAAGCTCTCATCAGCAGAATGCAATTATTCTAATATAGAAAAGGAAGCATTAGCCATAATTCAGAACAGTGCTTTTCAACCTTTTTGCTGGAGCAGAACCACATGGAAACATTTCACTGGTTGAAAAGCACTGGTTTAGAATATGAAGAAGGCACAGAATTTTATGTTAGGCAAAAATTTCCTCTTAAAATCAGACCACAAGCCCTTGGAATTTTTATTCAATCCAAAGAAGGAGGTACCCAGAGTAACATTGTCAAGGATTTTAAGGTGAGCCATTAAAATCATGGCCTTTGATTTTGACAACAAATTTGTTAAAAAAAAAAACACCATCCCGCATGTAGATGAATCATCCAGGTTAAGATTTCAGAGTGAAAATGGAGAAGAACATGAAAATTTGAGGGATAAGATGAGCACCAATGATACGAACATTTGGATATTTCTTTTCTTCAAGTATTTTCCATTATATGTCACTATTTTTTATTTTCTTTCTTGAATTTGAAGCTAACTAATTTTTATCAACTGACTGCCCAGACCCAAATAAAAACGTTAACTACAGTAAATAACAATACAAATAATGTTATACATATTTGTGAAAGAAACAAAGTTGTCTTTTGAATCTGCACTGAAAGGATAAATAAAAAGATTTTAGATTTCCTCAGCTTCAGCAGGAAGATGGTAGAAAAGGTCAGAAAGGAACCAAAAGATTCAAAATTCATCTACAAAGTAACATCAAAAGATGCATAATCGAACATCTAATCCAGTGAGATCAGAATTATTAGCAATGAAAATGATGTCATGCCGCCTCATTTCTTCCCTGAGAGCCTCACCTGCCATACCCTGGAAGATCCCAAGCCTGGCCATGAAAGAGCTTCATTGACCACACAGGGTTCTACAGACAAATTTATCTTTAGTTAATCTTTGACAACAAAATATTTTTGTTTACTAGCCAAACCCATGTGAGTTTTGGAATATGATATCTTTGTTTCATGACAAGTACATACATCATAAAGATTTTTTTTTTTTTTTAAATACATGTAATTCTAAATATGCTCCGAATTTTGTGTTAAGACTTGAAGGCATAAACATTAAAATTTCTTCAGATGTTTTTCTAAAAAAACTTTCGTTAAAAAAAAAGAGCATATTGTTCTATTAAGCCTTTTATTGTTTAAATAATTTGACTTTGCCTATTTTATTTAAAAAAAAAAATTAAGATTGAAAAGACATTTTTCACTCAGTAATGAGCTTTGGAAGATCATCAGTGAAAGAAACACAATCGCCAGAAGATAAGCATTTTATTATTTTGAGTCATTACTTGGAAAAATCACTTACAAATGCGATGCTTTCACTCACAATCTACTGCTAGATCTATAGCTGATGTGTGGACTGTAATATCACATAAGATTAGTGAATTTCTCAATGAAGGCTTCGTTTCTAGAGCAATAGCTCTTCATATATCAAAGGCTTTTAATAGGGTATGATATGGCATAGGGTATTACAAGATTGCCTGCTAGGAATAGCTGGAAATGTCTTCTCAATTATTAAATCCTTTCTCTCTGATAGTAGTCATCAATAGCCAGAAATCAGAAGCTCAAAGTATCAATGTTGGCATCCTTCAGGATTCAATCCTGGGCCCAACTCTCTTCCTGATTATTTATCAATGATCTCCCAAATCACATTCTTAGATCATTCGTAGACATTTATGCTGATAACACCACAATTTACAAAGGCCAGCAATGACCAATATCTTTCCGATTTTCTCTCTTCTGATCTTGAGCATATGGTGCAATGGAGAAAGAAGTTGGTTGGCTAATTATCATTACCAACAGTTTCCCCAACTCTCCATCTATGCCTAAATCTAAACACAGATTCTATGAACACAGCTTCTTTCCTAAAACTGCCCACCTGTGGAACACTGTTTGGTTGGCCTGCTTCCCAATCGACTAAAGTATGGTAATCTTCAAGTCTAATGTAAACAAGTTCTTGTTGAATCGTCTGTTCAAATAATCAAATTGTACCAACTTACACCATTACCCCCTTACATTCATTAACCCTTATCCTCAAGTAGTCTTCAGACCTTGATAAATCGTGACTCCCTTGTAAAAAAAAAAAAAAAATGCCAAACTTAACTTGACATCTGGTCTATGAGAATATCTGACTACAATCTATTTGTATGGAACATGGTAGAATAATATATTAACAGATTCATACGCAACATGAAAGACAAGCTAAAGGTCAGGATTACCAGAGTCTTTGGGAGCCTAAGTCAAGAGACAGTAATAAAGACATGTGACCAGTTGTGAGATTGCCCTACAACAAGTCCTGAAGACAAACTGAACTAAGTTTGATGAATAAATCTAAAAAAACAGGGAACACCTGTCATTACTAACTAGCAAAGCATTGCCGTTGTCAAATTAGGGAAAATTCTATCAGGCATTTTTACATAGTGTGATGATGGATAAAACTGAAACCTGATCAGTTAAGGTTGTGAATATACGTTGCTTGGAGAGAAATGATACAAGAATGATATGATGGATGTGTAATATGAATCTTAAATATATGCTTAGATCTGGTGACCTCAGAGGTGGATTCAATGTGAACATTATAGGGACATGTATGCTAAAATACTATTATGGTATGTGCCTTGCAGAATTGTCTGACGTATTCCCTGTTTTCTTTGTTTCAACTTGCTTGACATTAATTTACTGTTCAGGTACCTTGTTGTAATGCATCTTCATTTTTCAGTAGTTTTGTTTCAAGAACTGCAGACTTGTGCAATTATGTTCCTACTGACTGTTTTCCTCCTTTCTATAAGCTTGGACCTTTCCAAAAGAAGGTCAATAGGCATTTATTTTTTTTTAGATAATCATCTTTTGCTCTTTTTAGTTCTTTACATCAAGTGATTTCATGCCTTGTCTGGAGCAATTTTCAACAGGAGACTTTGTTGGTATGTCCATGTTGAAAGAACTGATGATAATGATTGGATAGATGCATAACAGTTAAGATAATCAATTAGCAAACCAAGGAAAACACGGGCAAAAAATGATAAAGAAGAATTTTCAAAAAAAAGCACAATAAAGACCTGGTAAAAAGATAGATTACATTGGAAGTCAATTATTAAAAGCTGTAAACCATATGCCAGCATATAAAACAAACATTAAACTATATGCTTGGTAACTTGTTTCCCTTATTTTGTCTTTTGGTCCTCATTCTAGGAATGGTTTTTCTGAAACAGGAGAAAGAATTTCCGTTTTCAGCATCAGAATCTATCCATCTAACACTTCTCATTGGCTAATTTTTTACCTTAAAATAGTATTTTTTTTTTATTTTCTTACATCAAGTGGTTTCATACCTTGTTTGGAGCGATTTACATTAAAAAAAATATTATGATGAAAATAATCTTGCAAACAAATATTGTCTGCATCCCTTTAGGACCTGAAATAAAAATTTCTAAATTATGTATAAAATGAAAATGAAAATTAAGATTAAATTTTTAAACATCAAAAAACTTACCGTTAAAGAAGATATAATGTGTGAGCCTTTTTGATTCAAGATAGCTTGACGAATCTGTGTGATGACCATGGATGATGTATAATTGGTCCAAATTCTGGAAAAAAAAAGAATTGTATTATGAGAAAATAAAAACTGCTTTACACTCATATTGATAGGAAATTTATGACAGTAAATGCAGGACACATCAAAGGCGTCAAGAATCAAAGGTCGGAAAAGGTTGGATGATTTTTGATATTTTTATTTCTGGTAACATCAATAAATGTATAATATAAATAGATTTTATTGCATCAAGGAAAATCCAAACAAAAAAGCATAAAGAAAAATATTCAAATAAGGATATATATATATATATATATATATATAGTATTCAGAGACCCACCCGAAAAAAGAAACAACATTCTCGGTCTAATGAGGTGGGTCTCTCTAAATTGAGATTCCACTGAAACATGTATGCACATATGTAACCAATAATGTTTGTGTAATAAACATGCTATATACTTGCTCTGTCCTCCATTGAACACTCTTTAATAAATATTGCATGTCGTGTCAGGCTACTTTTAGATTTGCAGATTAGACCACAAATATGGCACCTTAGTGTTGCCGGATGTGTTGTAAAAACTTCCTCATAACACTGTCATTCCTGTCTTTAATTGTGTGATTTCAGATGATTTACAAAACCAGCTTTTGACAAAAGGTATTAGTGCACTTCAATTCTTGTTGTGATTTCTGACATTATATTTTCGTCCTCCTTTCTTAAAACATGTTTTAAGACAAGATCTACATGCTGCTATTCAAAAATCTTACAACTTTCTCTGATGGTTTTTCTCCACAGTGGTCAATCTTTTGCTTGGGCTTCCCAGTTATGTACATCCATCTCAAGTATTTTCAACTTGTTTTTTTAGAGAATCCTTAAACCTTGCTTGGTTTATCTTGTGATCTTTTACCCCTATGTTTCTCGCCATAAAACAGTTTTTTGTCCTTCATCCAAACCAAGTGTCCAGTCCAGCGCATCTAATTTTCATTGATTTTCATTTCTGTACTAGAACTATTTGAACATTCAAGAACTACAGTGTCAGGTGTTAGAGTCCTCCAGTTAATATTAAGTATTCTCCAAATACAACTTTGGTGAAACCTTTCCAATAACTTGAGATGGCTTCTATATGTTGTCCAAGTCTCTGACCCATATAGCAGCATAGCCATAATGCATGCTTCAGAAACACTAAGCCTCGTTTTTAATGTGATTTCCCGATTTCACCACACATGTTTCTCCAGTTTGCCAAAAGCAGAACTGGTTTTAGCTATTCTGTGATTTATCTTAGCATCAAGCGTACAGTCCTTACTTAGCATACTACCCAAATAAACAAAATTGTGAGCTTTAACCTCTTACCATCAACCAAGATGTTTGGTTCAACATATGGCATTTATATAGGAGAATACATAACATATGTTTTCCTGAGGCTGATGGTAAGTTCAAAAGCTTTACAAGCCTCTGATAACTTGTCCATAATCATCTGTGTGTCTGCTTCTAAATATGAAACAAGGTTTGCATCATCTGCAGATAAAAGTTCAAGACTGAAAAGTTTTTGACTTTGCATTGTGATGTCTAAGGTTAAAAAGTTTACCTGATGTACAAAGCAGAAACTTCACCTCAATATCGCAATTGTTAAACGCATGCACCAGCATCACAGCAAAATACATGGAAAATAATGTAGGATCAAGTATATCACCTTGTTTCACACCGTTTTCAACTGAAATTGGATCAGATAAAGATCCATTAAAGTTCACTCAGTCTTTCATATTATGGTGTAGCTGCTGAAGCAACTCCACAAAACTGATAGGACAGCCTAGTTTCCTAAGAATTTTCCAGAATGCATTGCGATTCATGGTATCAAAAGCTAAAAATGCATGCATGCATACACACACACACATATATATATATATATATATATATATTGAGAAGTCAATGCACTAGGATAAGTGCACTCTGGCCTTCAATAAATGCTAGAGCAACCCCATCTGGTAGGGCGTGCCACAGGCGATTAGCAGTAAACTCAGAGAGAAGATAAAGATTGGGAAGGTGAACCTCCAAGTATTGAATGAATAATACATCAGCCTGATAACAACAAAGCTATTGTCAAACTGAAGAATTCTAAAATCTAACTATATATATATATAAGCGAGATAAGACACTGATAGAATTCAGATGAAAATCCTTGATAAATGCAAAAGTACATGTTATTTCTGTTGCATTTTGCTCGTAAACACCAATTTCATGAATTTCTTTTTTATTAATAATTAATTTTCTATCTCATAGTTTTTTGTCATTTTTGGATATGTTAGTATTTCGCCATGATGATTGAGTAGGTATCATTTGTTTTACGTGAAATTCAATATTTCGTTCATTCAAATAATATAAAAACACCAATTGCTTGCTTCCTTTTTGAATTCGGCCTTTTTATCTTAAACATTTGGCCTTGAAAAACAATCATAGTTTGGCAACTGTGTATCTTGGCCTGTGTCATACATAAGTGCCAAACCTTCTATAACTTACTATTTTTAGGTTATCATTTTTATTATTATTTCAAATATGGTTTAAGTAGAGATAATTTCTTTGGAAGAAATGCCAAAATCATTTCACTCTAAAGAATTTATGTGACTGAAATAGGAATCAACGCAGCAATCCGGCAAATTCTTCTTTTTTGTTTTTCATTTAATAACAAAAATTATCAGCATTACCCTGTTTCCTAAAGTTTTTAAATGCATTTCTTTTTCATTTGAACAAAATTGCAATAAATTTGATGTATTCCGGTTAGATAAATTGTTTAAAATTTTTTTTAAATGAAGACTGATATTAATTTTGATTGTTTGGATTATCGTTCTCATAGAATCTTTTCCGACCCTTAGATTTTGCTGACAATTATCCAAAAGCAAGACCATACGAATATACATACGGTAATGTAATATTTTACCCTGAGAAAATTGTGGGATTTGAGCCCCGGGGCGTTTTAGGGGTAAAAAAACACCTGTTTTAAGGCTCATTTTTATTTTTCTTCAAAAATTAATTCAAATGAATGCATCGGTTGTCATGAAACAGTGTCGTTTGGTTGTTTTACCCTGATGTTTAACATCAGACCAGAGATTTAAATCGGGAAAATAGCCAAAATTAATCGGGAGGACCATATAGTTTTTGGTTTGTTATAATTATTAATAATATATATAAATAAAACAGTATATGTATGTTTGTTTGTGTGTCTGTGTGTAAATATTGAGTCGATAAACTCTTAAACTACTGGTCACATAACACTGAAATTAACAGGAAATAGTAATTATACACCAAGCATAGTTTATAATGTTTGGATGGATGAATATTGCGTATAAATATATATCGGCAAGTTGAAATGCAAAATGTTCATTTCAACTTGCCGACATATTTTTGCTTATTTCTGCACATGCCCCAATTCAATTCATTTCTTCAAGTCATTTAATATTAAATCTTTCTTACCTATCTCTTATAGCTACTAGGAGACGCAGACTGAGCACTAAATGTTTTGGTTTCAATTCTAGCTGATGATAACAAAGTCATTTTTAATCTTTAACGCAAGCTATTATACAGGGCTCTACATTGTAAGTGAAACAGTCGCATATTTGAGTGATTTTTCAAAGTGGCGACTAGAAATAATGAAACACTTATCTTTTGGCAATTGTATTTCTTTCACCGACAATCTTCCTACTGAGTGAAAAATATCTTTTCAACTTTTTTTTTTAATAAAACGAACAAAGTTAAATTATTTAAACAATAGAAGTTTCATAGAACAATATACTCTTCTTTTTTTTTTTTAATGAAGGCTGTTTAAAAAAATATCTGAAGAAATATGAACGTTTATACCTTCAAGTATTAACATAAAATTTGTTGTATAAATTACACTTATTAAAAAGCACAAAAAATCTTTATGATGTACATACTCGTCGGAGAACGAAGATGTCATATTCTAAAAATCATGTGGGTTTGGCTAGTAACTTTTCTATTTGGCTAGTTAACGAAAATATTTAGTTGTCAAAGGTCAACTAAAGATAAATTTGTCCATAGAGCCTTGTTATATAAAAAATAATTTTATAAAATCAACAGTAGGTTCTCTACAGTGCAATGTAAACTACAATGTATTGTGAACCAAGTCACTGCGGGGAGGTATGTGAAACTTCCTCATGGTAAATCGTGGTGAGTCCTCAACTAGAGCGGGCAATCAATCAATTTGATTGAAAAATGGGTGATTTCACTGATTTCGATGACAATAAAATATGGGAGAGTGAAACATTTATTGAATCCTCATTCAATCCTGGGCAACCTCAGGTTTCCCTGCTAGTATATATAAACTAAGATAAATGATATTTTTGTTTATACATCATTTAACAATCTGCGAATATAGAAAAAACTTTACATAAATACTTTTGACTTGGAAAATTGCATGATTCTAACCTTAACTGCCATAGAATATTGCTGGTCATAATGAATATGGAATTGGCAAACAATTTTAGTGTGAAATTAAATATTCAAACAGAACCCCCAGACACATGCACATCTCATTACCCCACTAGTCTACATCACAAAAAGGGTGGAGGTTTTTAAAGTAAATATAGACATCCCCCCCTCACCTACTCAAACTAACCCAACAGCTCCATCCCCTGATCAGCTCATGTGTTGAGTCTACTCAGATTTACGTCAGAAAAGCAGTAATCATTTATGACAGGCAGCCAAAAAGAAGTTGATCAAAATATTTACTCACTTTGTATGAGTTTTTATAAAACAAATATCAGCTTCAATTTAAGAAAACACTGAAATAATAATAAGAAAGCCTCTTGCATATATGTAAACTAGTCGTGTAAAATTAATTCTTCGAACAGAAAAGTTTTGCACCACTTTTATCTTCCCATCACAAAGATCAGAATCAAGAAATAATGATACTAAACCTTATTTACAGAATCCTTATTCCACTTTGATCAAAATCCATCACATGATTTCGATTCTAGAAAATCTCTAAAATTTAAGACTTAAGTCCGCAAGGTTCCATGATATAATGAATAACAATTTTATAATAAGCAATGTATTTACGATAATTATATTTTACAGTAATCACTCCAGACATGGCATGAAGCTACTTGATGTAAGAAGCTAAAAAATTTACTTAAAGGTCACAGACTTGCTAACGATAAGTGTTAGATGGTTAGATTAAGATCCAGAAAACAGCAATTCTTCCCTCTTTGTCAGAAACATTGCTCATGGAATTTGAGAACCAAAAGACAAAATAAGGGAAGCGAGAGTTACGAGGCTATCAAAAGTAAACCCAAGGTCCACTTTTTACTTGCCTTCAACTAACTCTTTTTCTCTCACTCTACTATGTTTGAGCAACGACAATTGTTATTCCCTATTTGGACACCAAGAGGTGCAACTGTGACTACCATCTTGCAAGAGCTTTGCCACTGTCACAGACCTTGGACAAACAACACCAGCATCCTTCCGCCTGTGTTGGTGGGATGAATCAGTCAAAGATAACAACAACAAGGCTCCGCCAGTACCAAAAGAAGACCTACACACAGGCTCTGAATGCCTCCAGGTCCAAGCAAAGGTTGCATAAACACAGAACAACTTGCACAAGTGGGGCTATGTACAGGACGCTCAGTGTCCCTATGGCGCTGACATGCAGACTCTCACACACATCCTTACAGACTGTCCCCTAAGCTAGGCATGTACCGATGTGAACCTGAGGGATGCCTCAGACACTGCCCAATGATGGATCTAGAGATGGAGTAAAATGATATAATGATGATGACTCTACTGTTGCAGAAAAATCATTGATACTTATCAGAAACATTCTGATACAAAACCTATCTAAGATCACTGCCAGGCACCTAAGGTACCTTTGTGAGAAATTTCATAAAAATCAGCCCAGCTGTTTTAAAGTCCATAGGGAACGAACTCACATACAGACACACATACACAAAGTTTCTTTTATACAATAGTAGAGAAAGATATCTTGGTGACTTTTGTTTTGTTATCTAATTATTTTGTAAAAAAAAAAGAAGCTTGTTTCAATACTTGATGCTAATTGATTAAAGAGCAGATAATAATGTGCAATGAATGTGTATACAATAAACAAACACTCATACACAGACATGCTGGAAGTTACATAATTATATATTTACTTTTTAAAAATTCCAGGCAAAAAAACTTAGTAGAACTGCACACTATAATTTCCCTTTAATTGCTATAAGTGAGTAAGGAAAAATGTTTCCATTCTAATAGTCTTCTTAAGTAGAATAAGTATTTTCAGATCCGTCAAGTCCAAAGTGGCTGAGCAGCAGCTTGGTTCCCACCAATTTTGGCAAATAGCAAACAGGATCCTGAACAGAACATGTGTTCTATCCCAACTATCATCAATAGACCTGAGGTAATCTCGTCAGCATCTGACAAAGCTAAAATCTTTGCAAAGAACTTTGCAGCTAATTCTACTCTCTGCGACCAAGGCCGCAAACCCTCCATATTTTCTCCTGTATCAGAAAACACACTATGCGACATACAGATATCTGTGCATGATGTTGCTAAGATAATCAAAAACCTCGATTCCAGTAAAGCAACCGGCCCTGATGGTATTCCAATTATAGTGCTCAAAAAAGCTTCAACCAGAACTAGCTCCCATACTAATAAAGCTGATTAAGTGTTGCCTTAACGAGAATTGCTTTCCAACACCCTGGAAAATCTCATCGTATGCCCTGTATTTAAGAATTCAGGTGATTGATCATATCTCTCTCTAAGTACAGACCAATAAGTCTCTTGTGCATCATGAATAAGTTATTTGAATTTGTGTTGAATAGAGAAGTAGGCAACCACCTCAGCAAAAATAACCTTCTTAGTGACATGCAATATGGTTTCCGCTCTGCTAGATCTACAGCGAATGTGCTTACAGTTATTTCTCATAGGATTAGCGAAACTCTCAACGGAGGCTTCCTTTCTAGGGCAATTGCTCTTGACATATCAAATGCCTTTGATAGGGCATGGCATAAAAGTTTACTTCACAAGATCTCCATCTATGGTATAGCTGGAAATGTCTTTTCCAATTATTAAATCATTTCTCTCGGATAGGTCCATTAGCATAGTGGTTGATGGGCAAATCAGAAGCTCATAGTATTAATGCTGGAGTCTCTCAGGCGTCCATCCTGGGTCCAACTCTCTTCCTGATCTAAATTAATGATCTTCCAAATCACATCCTTAGATCATTCGGAGACATTTTTGCTGATGACACTACCATCTATGGCAGCACATCAAAGGCCATACATTACCAAGTTCTCTATGATTCTCTCTCCTCCAATCTTGAGCATGTGGTTCAATGGGGAAAAAAGTGGCTGGTTACTTTTAATGTACCTAAAATCAAGCTTCTATCTTTACATCACCAACGTTCTGATCCCCATCTGGCATCAATTGAAATGAATGGCTCTCGTCTTTGGGAGGCTCCATGTTTTGACAAGCTTCTGGGCTTGACCTTTACTCCTGATCTAAAATAGCACACATATATCAAATCTGTTGCCAAGGTCGCTAGAAAAATAGTGGGATCCTTCTATCAATCCAGTAGATATCTACTTGTGATGCAATTATCTACCTATATAAAAGCCAGGTACATCCAACGATGGAGTATTGCTGTCACATCTGGGCAGGAGCTGTTAGGAAGACTTTATCCTGCCTTGACAGAGTTCAAAATAGACTTCATAGCCTAGTGAGAGATGCCCTTTTCTCTTCCCTGCAACTTCTTTCTCACAGAAGAGATGTTGTGAGCCTGTCAGTTTTATCATTATTTTCATGGCAAGTGCTTGTCTGAGCTCCAATCTATGGTCCTCCTTCGCGAAACATTCATAAGAAACACTCATCTGGCTGAAAACACTATCAATAATTTCCCCCACTCTTTATTTCTGCCTAAACCTAAACGTAGATTCCATGAACAAGGCTCTTCTTTTTCCCTGCTTTCCAGCTGACTACAATATGGCCGTCTTCAAGTCCAACATAAACAAGTTCTTGATGAGTCGTTACCCTTAAGTAATTCAATTTACCAAATTTACACTTCTAATGATTACCATATTGTCCTTTTGACCACTGTACACTCTTTAACCCTTATCCTTGAGTGGCCTCTGGGCCTTGATTAGTGGTGATTCCCTTGTAAAAAAAAAATACACTTATGCTAATAAAATAGTGGAAAGCAAAACAAAAAATATGCTACTCTGAATCAAGTATTGAGTTGTCGGATGGATTGCTATTTAGATCTGACTTTGAAATTCTGAAAAGATAAATTTATATGGTTAGACAAATTATCAACATTGCAGCAAAATTTGAACAACATTTTTTTGGTTCATGATGAACTCACCTGTAGGAATCCAAATGGCACTGAGATAGAGAGGCTTGCACATCTTTCCAAAGAGAATCTGATGTAGAAGTTTTGTTTTTGTATTCTGACAACCTGCAAAAAAGATGAACATTTCATATTGCAATGAAATTTGACACTATATAAAAATGTTTCATGAAAAGTGTGAACATTTAAAGTTTGTATAATTAGTACTTATGCATCTTTTGATTTCCGTCACGTTGACTTGGGCTCAACCGGCAGCTGATGAGAATCGCCAGAAAAAGCCGAACAAAATAAGACGTCAGAAACATAATTGATAACATTTATTACCAAAAAAAGTATAATAATAATTAGCAAAAAATAACAAAAAAACTTTTTTTTTTATATTTTTATCAATTTTTTTTAACTTTCAAGAATTGTTAGCAAAAAAATATGCGAATGTTTTGTGAAAGTTTATACTTTTTATGTTTTTTATACAATTTTCAAGAAAAGTTTCAGTATTTCTTTCATTTTTTGTAGATTTTTTTGTGGTGACAATTTTGTGTGCCCTCAATTAAATAAATTTAAAAATCATGGATATTTCCATTTTAGACCTGAAAAAAAAATGTTCCAGTATGCAAGAAGGTCCACTGTCTGCATTAAGCAACAGCGCACCTCCAAGAAAAATTATCATTCACATATGCCCTTTTTTTGGGAGAACATTTCCACAAACATGTCTTACACATCAATTCCGAGGCTATTAGATTCCTCTCTTGGCAATAAATTAACATTTGTTCAGGCGTATCTTGGAGTCTGCAGTGTCTGCCATTTTCGTGAATATAAAACGAAAATTTTTCTTTTTCCAATTTAATCAAAAAAGTTGTCTGCTTCTATTTCAAAATTCCAATATTCATTGGCTAATCAAATGCTCAACCAAATGATTTCAAAAATAAAAAGTAAATACCTCTCCCCTTTCATCATCCGACAAAATGACTTAAATATTTATTTAAAAAAAAAAGCAAATAAAAAATCCAATAGTTTTATTTTCCTAGCATGTTAACATTTGATCAGTGCTCGGCTTGTTGCAGTGATTCTCGTCAGTTGCCAGTCAAGCCTGAGCAAACGTTACGGAAATCTTGGTCAATAGATGCATGGGTACCTTATTGTTGAATAATGAGAAGCAGCAAAAATGAGAACTAAAGTAACAAAACACTCGGGCAAGACTAGAGTGAAACAAAAGATAACAACTGTGATATGTTACAGTATTATTGAAATAGAAAACAGAAAAAATGTTAGAAGATAAATATTTGGAACAATAACAGATTTTGGAGCAGCAATTAAATATTTATGCGATCAAATATTTTAAAAGCCAGTTAAATATTTATAATAAACGACTTGGAATTTTATTTCGGCAAAACAATAATATTTACACTTAATCGTAGACAAAAAGATTGACCTGTTTACGTGAAGTGTATAACTAACAAAGAAACAAGGTTATGATATATTCTGTTCCGTCTGCCTGCTTCCCACCTGACTACAACTTGGATGTGTTCAAGTCCAACATTAACAAATTCCTAATGAACCACCCCCTTAAGTAAACACTTCATCAAATCTCCACACTAATGTAATGTATTTGCAATAACCCTTATCCCTGAGTGGCTTCCGGGCCTTGATAAGTGGTGATCACTGTGTAAAAAAAAAAAAATATATATATATATATTCATGTAAACAGACGAGTCAGTTAGTCAGTCAGCGGACTGAGTTCACTTCAGACCACTGAAGATATTAGCAACTAGAAGATGCACAAACTAAGAGAAACATTGGTCAACTGCGAACAAGTTATGGGAAATATATCCTATTATTTTGTGTTTTTTTAGGATGGAGATATATTTGCTATAGTATCCCAAGCAGATGATAACCACCAAATAAGGTATGTGCTTTGTCTCAGTGCCATACAGACAAAAAGATGTTAAATACAGTAGAACCCTGGGATATGGTGGCCCGGGATACAGTTTTTTCAGGTTACGATGTGGAATATGATGCTTTTCCAGCCCCTGGTTATGGTATTTGCCCCACCTTATGGTATTATTTATAATGTTATTTGATTATATACATGTGTACTGTAATATATTTTGATTATATACATGTGTACTGTAATGTATTTTGTTACTAATTTTTAATATGTACTGTATAAACTTTGCTTACAGTGATTTCACCAAGTGTATAATATGTACTGTATAAAATTATGCTATACAGTGATTTCACCAAGTGTATGATATGTACTGTATAAAATTATGCTATACAGTGATTTCACCAAGTGTATAATATGTACTGTATAAAATTATGCTATGCAGTGATTTCACCAAGTGTATAATATGTACTGTATAAAATTATGCTATACAGTGATTTCACCAAGTGTATAATATGTACTGTATAAAATTATGCTATACAGTGATTTCACCAAGTGTATAATATGTACTGTATAAAATTATGCTATACAGTGATTTCACCAAGTGTATAATATGTACTGTATAAAATTATGCTATACAGTGATTTCACCAAGTGTATAATATGTACTGTATAAAATTATGCTATACAGTGATTTCACCAAGTGTATGATATGTACTGTATAAAATTATGCTATACAGTGATTTCACCAAGTGTATAATATGTACTGTATAAAATTATGCTATACAGTGATTTCACCAAGTGTATAATATGTACTGTATAAAATTATGCTATACAGTGATTTCACCAAGTGTATAATATGTACTGTATAAAATTATGCTATACAGTGATTTCACCAAGTGTATAATATGTACTGTATAAAATTATGCTATACAGTGATTTCACCAATTGTATAATATGTACTGTATAAAATTATGTTATACAGTGATTTCACCAATTCCGAAACAGATTAATGGCGTATACCACGGGTCTACTGTATGTTGCGTGCATGTTCCTGTACACAAACTATTGAACTGCAGTATGAATATTTCATGCTGATTGTATTGTGATTTGAAAACTTGTTTATATACATGTTATTTATTGAATACTGTATGCACACACTTGACAGTACAGCCCATGAACAATACAGTTAAGAGAACCATTGATATTATACAATATACACGTGTGTATATATATATATATATATACACATACACGTGTATATATACATACATGTGTATATATACATACATTTTATACAACATAAATGTTATACAATATACATGTGTATATATACACACATGTGTATATATACAATAATAAATAATAATTGACATACATGTGTATATATACATACATGTTATATATGCCGCTATACAATATCATTTTGATTATTCAGATTGCTGCTCACATCTTGGTCATAACTAGTGGATACATGGACTCCTCGGATGGATAAAATGATATGCATATTTGAAGTCTTAAGCAGTTTCTGATCTCATGGATCACTTAAGGGTGGGAGCACATAGATATTCACCACATAGACGGTAGCATAGCAATTTCGAACTACTTTCATTGTCTTCACCAAAAAATGTTATACACATGATTTCAATAGGACATATTTGAAGTTTTAAGAGGGCCACGCCTTCATAGCCTTCTATGATGTCTGAAAGTGACACAATGTTCAATGAGTGAGATCAGAGATGCGCCGCTGTACAAATCATGCTCTCTATCGATCCAAGTTATGACAACAGGGATATTGCCAACACGCTCAAAATGTAAATCCAGGCAGTTCAACGCTTGAGGGCACAACTCAATGAAGTTTACGGCCACGGTTATGGTCTTTGGTGTGGTTTCAAGTGAGAGCCACATCATGCCACCTCACATCTTTGAAGTCAGCTTGAAAGTTAATACTAAAGTGTACCTGGATGTGCTGAAGAGTGTGGTGATCCCCTGGTGCAATCAGGTGGCCACTGGCAAACCCTGGGCTGGCAGCAGGATTCGGCACCAACTCACATCCAAAGAAACCCAGGCTTGGATTTAGAAGGGGTGCTACAACTTCATACCCTTCTCTCACTGGCCCCTCTCCTCCCTCAACCTGTACATGCTGGACTACTTTGTTTAATCATATGTTGAGAACATCACCAACATGACCTCTCACAACACCAAAGCTAGCCTGACCACCACCATCTGCTGAGTATTCACCAAGCTCCCGCCGGCGCTGGTGGAAAAGGTATGCTCCCAGTTCCGGACTCATATTGAGGCTGTAGGCAGCTACATTGAATAGATGTCAGCTCTACTACATAATCAAGTTACCTGAATTGATTTTTTCAATAAAAGTTTTAAAATAAAGCTGTAGTGTTGTTTTCTTCGGGGCGACAATTTTATCGTTTCACCCTGTATTGTCTGTATATTTTGAAAATTCCAGAACAAATTGAAAACAAGATAGCTAAGTTACTTTGTTCACTTTGTATTTTTTGTTCAGTAAACCTTCTTTTCTATCCTTAAGATTTGTTGGAGTTTTTGCCCATGAATTCCTCTGCAAACCGTGATACTGGAATTACAACAAATTTGCATACTTACTTTATTCCCTTCTCTTTGTTATCCATTCCCACGATGCAGGTGTGCAAGTCTGGACAAAGGTCAGTGACTGCTGAGCAAAATCGACCGACCAAAATAACCCTACAAATAAAATGAAAACAATTAGTTTTAACAGACTTTCTACGGCTGTTGATTTAGTGGAAATAATTGACATTTTTATGTTTCTAAATTTTTTAGATGAAGATTGATTATTTCGATTATTCACACTACTGTTCTCATCTTAAGTATTATTCGCATATTTCAATTGATGTGACCTGCAACCGTTCTTCAGATATATTTTATCACACTTGAGAATCTTTCTGTCCAACTCAAGAATCTGCACAGAATTTCAAACAGAACCATTTATTTAATCCATGGCATCATGTGCTCGTTTCATGACCAAGTAGAAGTTTGGAGTAATTCACAATTGTACTTTTCATACTGCCCACACTGAGGATTGAACCTTCAACTTCCAAAAGAGTGTCACTTACAACTGAATTTTACCTAATACTTTATAAGGTGAAATGTTGTGCGAATAACACTCAAGATGAGAACAGTTGTTCGATTAATACAAATAATCCAGTTGACATTTTATCAACGCTTACTTGCATTAGAATAAAAAATTTCTTTGAACTGATAAGTGTTTAATACCAACTCAGTGGCGTAGCAAATTAGGAGTGGGGGAGGAGGTCCGCCCCAGGTGGCACATGGCAGGGGGCAGCATTTTGAGGGGATTAAAATAGAAAATAGAAAAAAATTAAAATAATAAAAACCTAACAAAAAACCTAACAGAAAAAAATTAAAATAATAAAAACCTAACAAAATTTTATACCAAAATGAGTTTTTAAGGTCATAATATGCTTTTGTGTTTTATGTGTGTAATACTGTTTCTAAACAGATTTTAGATCCTTGATTGTGATTCCATGAAAATAAATTTTCTGAGGACTTTCTGGAATTTTAAAGGTTAACAGATTATCAATGGCCAGTTTGGGTGGGGGTGGGGTCTTACAACCGCCCTGGGTGGCAAAAATAGTTTCTACACCACTGTGACAACTCTGCATGTATTTTCATATGTTCAACTTGATTAGCTTCTCAAAAATAAACATACATAAATAAATAAATAAGTGCACAACTCAATTTCAGCAATATGCAGTTATCTACAATATAAAGCTGAATGTGTGTGTGTGTGTGTGTCTGGTCACGAATAGGCTCCTATATGGTTGACTATTATAAAAAACTGATCACATATAATGATAGAAGATGTATCGAGACACAGGAATGGGTATGTTTGATCTGGCATAATGATGATTCATTAAAATGGTAGGGTCTGCGTACGCACCTGGTCTACAAAGTATGGAAATAAAAAATTTTAAAATTAAAAAAAAAACGTTTACAAGGGTTTTTAATATAGATGTACATAATAATACTTTGATAAGTATGTTTTAACTTAAATAGGGATGGTATGATAAAATTGTGGGGTCTGCGTCTGGCCTCCATAGAATGGAAATAGGCACACACTTTAATAAAGACTTTTCATATCTATCTGCACAAGTATACTTTGATAATTATGTTTCAGTTTGAAGAAATATGGTATAATAAAATTATGGAGTGTTCGTTCGTGCCTGACCTCCATAGAATGGAAATATGTCACAAAGTTTAACAAGGTTTTTTTAATATAGATCCACAGAATATTGTGATAAGTGTTTCAGTGTGAACAGGTATGGCATAATAAATTATGAGGTTTATCTATTTTATTTTTACTTTCATCATATTTTGCTTTGGTTTTGATACCCCCAAATTCGAAGCTTTGGTTTTGATACTCCCAAATTCGAAGCTATCTCATTACAACTCTTGGGTACTTTTGCTAGTATATATATATATATATATGCATATAACAATTTTGCCTACTCTTTATTTGTGTCTAAACCTAAATGCCAATTTAATGAACAAAGTTCCTTCCTTGGAACTGCTAACATGTGGAACCTTATACCGATAGACTGATTCTCAATATGGTTATTTTTTAGTTTAATGTAAACAAGTTCTTGTTGAGCCATCCTGTTAAATAATCAAATTCTACCTAATTTCCACAACTTCCAATCATTACAATGGTGTCTCTTACGAATCATCTGACACTCATTAAGCTATAGCCTCAAGTGGCCTTTGGGCCTTGATAAGCGATGATTTTCTTGCAAAATTAAAAAAAGATTTTACTATAGAATTTCCACAGACTTTAAAAAAAAAATCTATTTAGGCTAAAAGTAAATTCTTAGTAAGAAGAAAAATCTGATGCTGTCCAATTTTTTTTATTTCAATTATATATCCTTTCAATCTGCTGTCAGTCATGTCCAACAATGATGCTATCTCTAGCGTGTGGGTGGGGCATTGTGTGGGAGTGATTAAAGTTGTAGCAGCCAATATGTGAGCTACAAATTTGCCTGCAGGTTGCACAAGGGAACTCAGATGTTGGCACACTGACAGTTGCTCATGGATGCTATTGGCGAGCACGCCTTTTATGACATGAGATGGACATCAAAGTTTGAAGAGTGTAGACAAGTAATCAACGACACAAAATGAGAAACTGGCAGTCACCATATGCTGTTGATTCTGTGTCTACAAAATTAGATCTATATAGGCTCTATCACAAATATTGAGCACTCTCCGCTTATAAATAAACAGCTGCACCTATCTAATAACAATTTTGCATGTTGTAACCAGCTGAGCTTATTATTGAATGGTGATAAAACAAAAGCTGTTGAACATTCCTAAATGAAACTTGATGGACAAGTTCAGGCAGAGACTAAAGTTTATTTGTATCTAATATGGTTGGATTGCAGAAAGGATTTTGAATTTTATTAACGATTTCATGAGTGACATTGATTTTTTTTTTTGGGGGGGGGGGAGACCATGTAAAAGAAACCCTGATGTTAGATAGCAACGGAACTGATACATATAAAAGATTTAATTGGTAGAATAAGATGTTGAGAAAAAGAGAAAGGTTTGTTTTATGACATTGTTTTAAGAAATATACATGCAGGCTTTGAACCTACAGATCACATCATGCAAAAAAAAAAAAAAAAAAAAACACGCTATCAACTTACCCACAGTAGCATTTTCACGACCTGTTCTTCTATCATTGTTACTAAGTGATGACACAGAAAAAATGGCTTTACCAATGATAGATAAATTTTTAAAAATGGTTTCGATTATATCCCACACTTATCCACTAAAGTTCTCTAAATTTTAAAGAAAATCTGTTCAGCCATCTATGGATCATTTAATGCCAAATAAAGTAGTCAAATATAATTATATAGGTAAGATAATTATTTATATTCTTAGAATACATTGTCCTTAGAAAACATTACTCATAGAAGGAAATTTCACAATAAGAAGGCATATTAATCTTAGAAAACATTACTCTTAGAAGGTAATTTTACACAAACGATAGAAGCATTACTCTAAGAAAAAATACTTGAAAAAAAAAACATTACTCCCAGAAAATAAACTATTATTTGGCATTGGTAATCATCTTTGTTCTCAACATGATTGACCCTCAGCCACCATCTTCTTGAGAGGAAAATAAAAAGGAAAGATAAGATTTTGATTTTTTAAAGAATCCGATTTAATAATATGGTTGGCGATGAACTTGTAGATACTAGGGCATGACCAACTGATTGATCAGATTAGATCTCTCTGACCTCTGGCTAAGCCAAAATAGAAGAATTCTATCCTAAGACCGGACAGGTTGGCACTCCTCTGCATGGGGTTGCTGTTGGAGAATTCATAGCCCCACTGACTGAGTATAAGATCATACTTTTAAAATGACCAATTAGGTTGTGAGACAAAATGCAACCAAACATGTAGCTCAAGAGCATATCCAATATCCACCAATAAAATGAGTAAAGAATGTAAAGTCACAGGACATTATTAACGCTTAGGCTATGCGACTGTTAATTTTTTAACACCTAGTTTGTGTCTTCAGGAACTATGGAATGCTTATTTGCCCAAACTGCATTAATCAATCAATGAAACCCATGCTTGAAACCCATGTTTGAATGTTTGTATTGTTTTTTGATAAAAAAAATTCTTTTTCAGAGACTCTAGACTTGATTTTATGCAAGGTGTAGAAAAATACTATCGTAGCTTAAGGGTTAAGAAACTCACAACCTGTCTGGGGATTGTTTGATTATTTGTAGAATTTATATTACCAGATATGGTTAAATTCAAAAAAGGATTGTGATTATATTAATGATTTAATGGGTGTCATTTTTTTGGATAGGGGAGGGGGGGTCACCTTCTATAATTACAAAAACATTTTTCTTACTTGTTTATAGTGATTTCATTGGTGGTTTTGTCTTGGATTTCATCAAGGGATTTTTTCCACAGCTTCATCTGTTCATTAATATAGTCCAATATACTGCAGAAATAAGATAAAGAAATATAATTGAAATTTCACATTTTCTTTAAATTGCAAACAGTTTTCAATGAAATTCTAGGCATGTGATAGTGGTTAAGAACACAAACTGATAATCTGAATTTACTAAGTTCAAAAACAGTTTGTTCCACAGGAACACTTTCACTTATGGATGTCGGCAACCTTCACAGTGTTTCTTCTGTAAGTACCCAATATCTTTCTACAAAGAATTTGACTATTATTCTGATCTTGCTTTTATTTCATAACATTTCAGCCAATTAACTATTTGACCTTCTTCAGGCGCAGCTTTTCGAATTCGGGAATCTTTATGTCAAACTCAAGAAGCTGTGTGAAATTCCAAACTGAACACTTTGTTCCTATGGCATAACTGTTAAAGGCGTTGATTAACAATCAGTTTTACATAAAACTCTCTGGTAATTTTGATGTTCAATCTTTACAACAGGTGATAATAATTAAGAATAATTTTACTTGGTTATGGCTGACAGAATGAGAACAATCTACCCCATGGATTGAATAAAGAGTCTAGTTTGAAATTCTATATCTTCCAGAATTTAATATAAAGATTCCAAAGTTTTAAAATAATAAATGGTATTGAAGATGGCCGTAGGTTAAATCAGCCAAAATGTGAAACAGGGCTCTATGGACAAACTTATCTTTAGTTGACCTTTGACAATTAAATACTTTCGTTTACTAGCCAAATAGAAAAGTTACTAGCCAAACACACATGATTTTTAGAATATGACATCTTAGTTCTGTGACGAATATGTACATAAAGATTTTTCTGTGTTTTTTTTTTTTTAATAAGTGCAATTCTAAATATACAACAAATTTTATGTTGATACTTGAAGGTATAAACATTCTAATTTCTTCAGATTTTTTTTTTCTTTTGTTAATCATGTTCACCCCTTACAAAACATATCGCCACTTGGACATAGGAGGCTACCATTTGGGGGCCATATCTACGAAAGAAACAGTCTTTGTTAAAAGAAATAAAGAGTATACTTTTCCATTAAACCTTTATTGCTTAAATAATTTAACTTTGTTTGTTTTATATAAGAAAAAAAAGTTAAAAAAGTATTTTTCATTCAGTAATAAGCTTTGGAAGATTGTCAGTGAAAGAAATACAATCGCCAAAAGATAAGCATTTCATTATTTCTAGTCACCACTTTGAAAAATCACTCGCAAATGTGATTGTTTCACTCGCAATGTAGAGCCCTGTGAAAATAACCGAGATGAAAATAGCAGTCCAAATAACACAGACAACTATAGGAGCTAAACTTCACAATGACTGGAAGACCAACTCCTATAAGAATTATCAAATGAAAGGAAAACAAAACCTTTTTATAAATAGCAAATGATATAATTTGAAAATTTAGAAAAGTAAATAATGTTACATAATTTTTTATTGAATTTTTTTTTTTTCTGAGACTTTCGTTGTTAAAACAGCTTATTCATAGAATACTTGCTGTTTTTGTTTGTTTGTTTTTTTTTGTTGATAGTGTTAGCATTAACCTGAGGGGTCAGCCCCTCATCGAGAGAGAAAGATACATGTTTAGTGTTGTTGATGTTTGCCGTAATCAATTTTTTTTCTTAGACTTTTGTTGTTAAAACAACTTATTCATAAAAGACAAATAATATGAAGGTCATTCCAAAAGTAATGCCTCCTATTGTTTTCGCCTGAATGAATCAGAGGAGATTGCAAATTGCATTGTTATGATGACTAAACTGAAAGTTTCATCTCTCTCTTGCAGATATTGACAGTGTGGGACTAACCCCAGTCATGGACGTACATCAGGAGTGGAGATGCATCATTGAATCTTCCATGCAGCAAAAATTGAACCAATCAACATTCATCGGTGCCTGTCAAATATTTATGAAGCCAATGCAGTTGATATAAGCATAGTTAGAAGATGGTTTGTTGATTTCAAAGTGAC
Organism: Euprymna scolopes; assembly: GCF_053919585.1. Classification (NCBI taxonomy): domain Eukaryota; kingdom Metazoa; phylum Mollusca; class Cephalopoda; order Sepiida; family Sepiolidae; genus Euprymna; species Euprymna scolopes. The sequence continues at coordinate 43,383,267 of NC_136486.1, read as the reverse complement.
AGCAGAGATGTGAGTGACAAGTTGCTCCAGACCCCAATGTACAGCCACTACCCCAGAAAACACTGAGTCTCGATCAACTCATTCACACTTATCAGTGGATAATAGTGAATGAAATGTGTATAGATTTGAATGTGGATGTCAGTGCACTAGAAATGATGTCATCCACTGTAAAGTCCCAACCTGGCATCATCAAACTTACACTTGCTTGGACCTCTGAAGGATGTATTACGTGGGCAGCATTTTCCCAATAACAATGCCATAATTGCAGCCATGACAAAATGGACCACCTCAGCAAGCACTGACTTTTATGGCCGAGGCATCAGGGTTTTCATTCATTGCTGGCAAAGTGCATTGAGAATAGTAGTGACTGTAGAAAAATAAATTCTAGAACACAAAAGTTCACTCATCTTAATGATACCACTTCCATCTTTGTAGCTTCAACTTTTTGAGTTAAAAAATAGGAGGCATTACTTTTAGTATGATCCTCATGTATTTAAGTGACCTACACTGTTGGGTGTAGGTTACCAAAAGTTAAAACAATATCACAGTGAAGGAAGTAATAAAGTAAGAAAGTTCAGGTTTTACTTGTCCTCGAAGAGTATATCTTCCAATAGAGAATAGCCTTGCCTGGCATCAAGTTGACTAGGATAAGCGAGAAGACATTTTTCTTTCTTTGTGCCAGGAAGTTCTCTGTGACTGCTTAAAGAGTCTGCGTGTAGTTCTTAAAGGGTTCAGTTGAAATTAATATGCCCCAGAACTTGCTTGGTCCTCATGTGACAAAATCACCTTGCAGGGGCTGCTCTCCATGTGAAGAAAGAAACGTTAATGCTTATGACTTCCACACACCTACAACATTGAATATTAATTTGTTGATCAATTAATTATGACTATGTTTACTCACTTAGTGATACAATTTTCAAAGGATTTTTTTACATAAGTGCTGTGAAATATTCTGCAGACTCCCAACAATTTATGTTAACTTTTCTTCTCCTTCTTCACAATTCTCGGTATCAAAATTCAATAGACATCTGACAAAACTCATTTCTGTCAAAAGGAACGCTCTTCTCTGATCAGTTGGCTTTTTATCACAACCGTTTGCCTTTCATATGCATATTAGATGCCCTGAAGTCTTGTTACCTCATGAGGTAACCAACCTATAAGTAAATGCAGTAGTCATCTTTTTTTCTTTAGTCTTCTTGCCTGACACCAACACTGCATGCTGTACAAAATCAGGTTTGTACTAATTTTTTATCACAACCGTTAATGCTTAAGAGTGCTGCACACCTATAACATTGAATATTAATTTGTTGATTGATTAATTATGTTAAAAAAGACCATGTTTACTCACTTCGTGACACAATTTTCAATAGATTTCTTGACATGAGCTTGAATTTCCGGACAATCAGCCAACTGATCAAATGGACTGTGTTGCTGTGAATTGAGAGTCATGTTGCTTTCAGTTGTCAAATACGGTTCGATGTCTTCAAGCAGTGACTTCAATTTATCATTAAACGTCTTACAAAGACTGAAAAACAAAGAAACATGTTAATTACTAATTGCACTTATTCAGCGTTGCCCAGGAGTCTTTTCATTTTCATACTATTTTGTTTTTTTCAAATCACAGGAATACCTTAGATTTTTTTTTTATCTTTTAAATTTATAAATAACTCCACGGACACCCGTCCTAACACAGGTAAAATTATTTCCCAAACAGAACAATTTTGTACATTTATGTTCCCATAAAAACATAAAAATCAAGATATAATGAAACTAAATGTTATTTATAGAATCCTTATACCAATGTTGATCAAAATCCATTATATGATTTTGATTCTAGAAAATATCTAAACCTTAAGCTTAAGGGAGTCTTAAGTAATTGACATTCAGGGAATCTTGCTTAATTAATGTTTAATGGCTAAACGTTATTCAATGCAAATCTGATATATTTGAAGAAGTATGTCGTAGTTCACTTGAAGCATTGTTTATCAGATAAAAGGTGTGTTAAAAACCAGAAACGACAGCATAAAGAGTGGACATATATTTTCTTGAAAATGGAAGCTGCATCCGAAAGTTTATGACAAATTTACGCTCTACAGTCAGGTAAATAAATGAATATTTACTTAAACTATTGAACTTTATTTATTTATCTGTTTACAATGACTGAATAACTCCTGCATTGACAAGCCTTCAAGCACGCCTTTTATCTAATATATTTGAATTTTCAAATGGGAAGGGGGCGTACATATATCATACTCCAGAAAAGTCTTTTTAAAATACTCTAAAGAAACTGAAATTTATTAATTGATGTCTAATAAAAAATAATAAACTTCAACAAAAATCAGATGCGTCTGAATTTTTGCATAAGTCTTTCCCCCCATATTTACCTCATTACATAAAACTAAATTAACCTAAATGTGGCTCACATTACAATCCTTTACTCTTAGCAGCTGTATTCCAAAATTCATAATGATCGGTTAAGTAGTTTAGGAGTGGATCATATACATACAAATATATAAAAATATACACACAGACCTAACTTTATATAAATATAAATAGAAGTAAAAAGCAAAATCTATAAATACAAAGATAGATAAAGAAGAGAGTGCTAATTATGGTGAAAGCGGAGAAGGGGAAACTGGCCACATACTTATTCTCTGGAGTATGAGGAGAAAGGAGAATGAATACTGATTAAGCATTCACTTATGAGCTCTCTCTCTCTCTCTCTCTCTCTCTCTCTCTCTCTCTCTCTCTCTCTCTCTCTCTCTCTCTCTTTCTCCGGTCAAATATAAACGACTTATTAAAAAGGAAGGAGAAAGAATTTTTTTCTTCCAAAATTAGTTCATTTATATAGTGTTATTTCCAATTATAATTATTGTAATAACGTTTTTTATCTATATTTCAATGAGTTTGACACTTATTGTATTCTGTAAATAGCTAAACTTGATCATTATTAAACAATGTTTAAGGAATCCTATTTAAATTAGCCAATGAAAATACTGAAAATATAATTTCTTAACAATGAATAGTGAAAAATGATCTATAAATTTGTACATAATGTTATGGATGAAAGTTGTAGTATATCTGAGTTTGAGAACGAAAACTTGTCTGCTTTAAGACTAGCAGGGTGGGGAGTGCGGGTGTTGCCCAATCATAAAAACGGTTAAATATGATATTTTAATTTATGGAGATTTTATATATATTATAATGAAGTCAATTAAAAAAAAAACGGGACTTGGGTGCCATCTTATTGTGCTATTAACAAAAAAAAATACCACATTTTGAGCGTGTGTAAGAAAGTTGAAAATTTTAAAAGATAGATGAGAGAAAATGTTATTAAATGTCAAAAACAATGGTGCGTGGTTAGCGCAAACTTGCGAAAGTTAAGTTTGTAAGTGAGCATGCTATAGATTGGACCAAGACGGCCACCAATGTTATCACGTTGCAAATTTAGCTTTTTAAAATGAAAGAATGAATCGACTGTTCATGCATGCATGATTAACAAACCAAGATTTGTACTTGACCCCCATTTCAAACAAAATGACATTTCTGCATTAAATAATTGACAATTTTTTTCTAATTTTTCAATATTCTGTGTCCGAGAGATCACTCTTTCTCACGATACCAGATTCATCCTGGTTCGATGCGGATGACAAAAGTTTTTAGCAGACACACAGACACACAAACCCATAAACACACAGACAACTGAGACTTATATAATGTATATAATAAATAATGTAAAATACTGATCAGGATTAAATATTAAAATATTAAAATCAATAAGCAATATTTGTTTTATTTTTAACAACACAAACCAATATTTGCCCTATATGACTGATGAAATAGTTTTTTTTTTTTTTTTGCTCCTTTTAACTTCAAACAAGGCATATTGTCACTTGGGATTCTATTTAATAGGGGACTGTTGATGGTTGAACAACGAGATGCCTGTTTGCATTACATTTTAATAGTACAGTTAGAGAAGCAGGAAACGGAGGGTTCCAAAGTCTAGCCGTCTAGATGAAGAAACTATTAGAACAGAAGGCATTCCAGCATCTAGAGACCCCAACAGTGATAGGGTGGGATTTTGCTGCTTGTTGGGTTAGTCAGAAATATGCAAATCAAGGGAGTACAAGTGCTATGAGTTCATTTGGGCACATTCCAATAAGCCATTTGTAAAACAGGTACAGAGATGCAACATTATCATGTATTAAAAAACATTATTAATCCCAATGATAGTCAGGGAAAACTGGTTCTATTTTACAAATAAGATAAATAAAACCATCCACTGCTTTGTTCTTTTTCATGTACTGCTTATGTATATCCTGTTCTCTTTTTTATTTCTTATTCCTTTTTATTACCAAAAGAATATCTGTGGCTGTTTATTTCATTTTTATTTAATATAGAAAGTTCACTTGATAACATGTAACAATAAAGTGACTTCGATTCTACTCAAATAATTTTTCTCCTTCTAAGTGCTTATGACAAATGATGTTTGATTGTGATGGTGAAGAAAATAAAAAAAAAAACGAGTTGGTATCTTTTGTCATAGGCGGGATTGGAGGAGAAAAAAAAATGTTAACACTTTTGTTACAAATGATGAATTATTCCACTTTTCTTTCCTTCCCTATTGAGCAACTAATGAATAAAATTCACTTTCTGAATTGAAAATCGTATTAATTTTTTTCATTGGGGTAAAAAGAAATTAACTTCAGTAATGCGTTTCTTTTGCTGCACATGGAACATGGATATTTACTGCTTTATATATTTTCGATTAATTGCAATTGTGCTTGCTATACTGTTTACAACTGCGTTGCCTTTAGACCCTTTTAGTTAAACCTACTGTTGGTATGTGCATTCTTTTTGTTTGTTTTGACTGATTCCATTGGTTAATAACTCTTCATTGATTTATTTGAATACTAGCAGAGTTACTGACGTTGCTTGGGGGCCATAAAAAATAAAACAAAAGAGGTAAAAGAAAGTATGTAACATCTTTATATTAAAATACTTTTTATCTTTCTACCTCTCACTACACTACATATTTTGCCTTTTTCCCTTTCTCTGCTTTGCCACATTCCCTTTGTATATATATATATATATATATATATATATATATATATATATATATATATATATATCACAGAAATGCAACCCAGAATTCTCTTTCCTTGATCGACCTCTTTTTTGTCCAGACAACATGGGGTAAGCACACATATTTCTGTCTCTTTGTAAATAAGAGTGTGCCCCCCTCCTCTCATCATTAGTTAGGTCTATATTTCAAATGGTATAATAAAAGAAAACATAATAGGTAATCACAACTTCTCTCTCAATTTTCGGATTTTGTAATCAAGCGCATATGCATTTTATTTTATTTTAATGGATTGCTAGGTTCTATTTCTTCTGAGACATTAAGGGCAGAATACATTCATTGATTGATATAATAGCATAAATGATTTTGCGCTATGAAACAGGTACTGTCAAGAATTGTGAATGTCAACGGAATTAAAGGAATAAATTGTAAGACGGTCAACATCATGAAATTTGGAAGATAAACTTTTGTTATTTATTAGTTATATGCTCTGTAATTACATTGAGCTTCATAAATTAAGGATTGCTATAAATAAAAGGTGATATATGATTGAAAAAACATATTTCCACACACACGATATATATATATATATATATATATATATATATATATATATACAAGCAAAAGTACCCATCGTTGACTGGGTTCAAAAACAGCTTACAGAAAATGGACTCTGATTTATGAAAGTATGATAGGTTATGAAAAGGAAGGGTTGTAAAGAGATAGCTTCAAATTTGGGGGTATAAAAACCAAAGCAAAATATGATGAAATTAAAAATAAAATAGATAAACCCCATAATTTATTATACCATACCTATTCACATAGAATGGAAATAGGCACAAACTTTAATAAAGACTTTTCATATCTATCTGAGTAAGTATACTTTGATAATCATGTTTCAGTTTGAAGAAATATGGAATAATAAAATTATGGGGCGTTCGTTCGTGCCTGACCTCAGTAGAATGTAAATATGTCACAAAGTTTAACAAGGTTTTTTTAAAAGAGGTGAGGTTCCACAATAACACCTTAACTGTAATCTTAATTCACGTTAGCGTTTATTTATTTTTTGGAGTTGAATCAATTCACCTCATAAATTCACGTTCTTATTAAAGTGAAAGCCAAAAAAAAGTCGGAACTTTAGACAATTCTTGACACAAATTTTGCATAACTCTGTTTTTTTCCTTCTCCACTTGCACATGGCACTCTTTCGAAAATAGATAAATAATAAAAAATAAGAATGTTACTTGTTATCGTGTCAAAAGAAGGAAAAGATCCTGCTCACGTGATTGCATGTCTTTTTAAAAACATTTACATAACCTTTTTATTTTTATTTATATATCTATTTAAGCTTTTTTTTGTCAGTGTACTAGAAGGAATTCAGTTGATTACAACCCTTTCTGCGTGTTCTTTACATTACAATAGTACAACCCTGAGTCCGACGGCGCAATACTACACCATTCAATACTGTAAAACTGAAACGAAGCTGTTCTGCTTGAAAAGGGCGCCATTTTCTTCTTATTCATATTTATATCGATTCTTTGCTTTAAAAAAACTAAAGTAATTAAGTGTTTACTTTTTTAATATCCCATTTTGCTGTTTCTGATTATTTTACTAAAGTAAGTAAAGCTTCATCATTTTTCAAAACTGTTTTTGTTTCTTTTTTGATATTTCGTCGATATTATTTAGTAAGAGTGTTTAGCAGACAAGCCAACAAACGACTACCCGAAAAAATAAATATACAAGAAATAAATGTTACCATAGTCAATAAAAGTTCAGTTCATGTTTTTCTTTTGTTTTGAAATAGTTTTTAATGCTCTTTACTTGAAATAATTTCAGCGAACCGAAATTAAAACGAAATTTGAGGTGATAACTACTTAAATGAATTTTTATATGAACTACACATGCCATAATCGAATATTCCTCAAGCACAAAATAATGGAAAACATTAAAATATGTTTATAAATATTCCTTACGTTGATGGAACTCTCTTGAATTGTTAACACAGAATGCTCAGGTGCCGCTGCTTCAAATTGAAAACGGGGCTCTCCATTTCAAAGTCGCTGCCATTTTCATTTTTTTAAAACCGGTTCGTGAATTAAAAAAAAAAATTTTTTTTTACAAACTACTTAAAAATACAAACCAATGAACTTTTCTACCATAAAGTAACTTTTATCGACTATGGTAACATTTATTTCTTGTATATTTATATTATTATATATATAACATTTTCTCTTTGTAAGGAAACATCATTTTGTTGGTCACTCTTGGCTATGAATGTAAACAAAGTTGATATAAAAATATATATTTTCGCGAAAATTATCTTTACTTTCATCATATTTTGCTTAGGGTAAAATTTTTGAGTATCAAAACCTATATCTTTACAACCCCCTCCTTTTCATAACCTATCATACTTTCATCAATCACAGTCTATTTTCTGTAGGCTGGTTTTTAACCCAGTTAACGACGGGTACTTCTGCTAGTATATATATATATATATATATATATATATATATATAAGTTATAAAATATATATGGCAATTAAGCTACACAGAATATTCCGTGTTTCATCCATGCTAGGATTCATCACTGATGAATCCTAGCGTGGATGAAACGCGGAATATTCTGTGTAGCTTAATTGCCATATATATTTTATAACTTACTACTTAGCTCTACCTACGTATTGAGCACTGTTGAAGTAAATATTTAAAGTTTACGTATAAATTTATACTTTTGTATATTAATTTATGTGATTAAATGAAGTAGTCATATATATATATATATATATATATATATATATATATATACTAGCATTTCAGCCCGGTGTTGCCCAGGTGTTTGGATGTGTCTGTTGAGCAAAAAAAATTTTTTAAATAAAAAGTGGTAGTAGGAAGGCAGAGTCGAACCTGTACTGCGAAAGAGGAAAAGAATGGAAAAAAAACCTGACGTCTATGCTGTTACGACCACCGCCAAACCGGAAGTGACATTTTTTTAAATTAAGGCTAGACAATCGAAAGGAGAGGATGATTTTCAAAAATATCGGCGAAAAAAGCGACCCCTCTCCTGTAGAAAAGTTCCCAGTTGAAGGTGAAGATATTAATGTTTTAAGCCAATTTTTCGATATTTGTCGTCTGAAAGGTCGGACTTTAAAACGATACTGATCTTGGTAAAATCTGTCGCCTCTGTCAAAAGTTTTAGCCAGACATGCAAACATACATTTATATATTGATAACTAAAAATTTTCGACCCAAACCGATTAAAAAGCTTGCCCTATCTCTGAATACTCTTTATGTCAAATTTCAAATGTTTAGACCAGAAATTGTCTGAGTAATTTGGTAGAGACCGCAGAGGTCAATTGTTTTTTTAACTTTGACCCCTATTTTGACCCCTTAACATTTATTGTTTGGGGCTCAAATCAAATTATTAAGTTAGATCCATGTCCAAGGAACCTATATCTAAAATTTCAAGTGTTTAGACCCAAAATTGTCGGATGAGTTTGGCAGAGTTCTCAAAGGTCAAATCGTTGAACTTTGACCCCTTAATAGCCAAATTTCTGGCCAAAAACCGATCCCAAAGATTTTCCTAAATCTCAGTACCCTGTATATCAAATTTCGAGTCTGTAGACTTTAAATTTAAAGAGTTATTGCATAGGGAAATGTACACACACACAGATACATAGACATATCCACTTTTATAGATATACTAGCATTTAAGCCTGGAGTTGCCCGGGTGTTTTGAGGTTCATGTTGAGCAAAAAAAAAAAAAAAAAAAATGGTCAATTTTTTAAACTTTGACCCCTATTATGACCCCTTAAAATTTATTGTTTTGGGTTCAAATCAAGTTATTAAGTTAGATCCATGTCCAAGGAACCTATATTTAAAATTTCAAGTGTTTAGACCCAAAATTGTTGGAGGAGTGGGGTAGAGTTCTCAAAAGTCAAATCGTTGAACTTTGACCCCTTAACAGCCAAATTTCTGGCCGAAAACGGATCACATCGATTTTCCCAAATCTCAGTCCCCTCTATATCAAATTTTGAGTCTGTAGACTTAAAATTGACAAAGTTATTGCGTAGAGAAACATACACACACAGACAGACAGACATGTTCACTTTTATAGATATATAGATAGATAGATATATAGATAGATAGTTAGATATATGTCATCCACTGTTTCGCTGTTTACAGCTTATCAGTGTGGCTAGACAAGCAAATGCTTCAAGATGGGATTGAAACTCAACCATTGAGCTTACAAGCTACATTTCTGCCCCTGTGCTATTATTCAGCACCACCCAATGTAAACAAAATCTAAATGTCAATAAACGTACACAAATATCCTCTCCTAAAACCAAACTAGAATTTCTTTTTAAATCCATCATGTTTGCTTTACCCATTTTCAAGCATGCCAATTGATCCTGAATGAGTTCTGACACAGATCGCAATATTTTAACTAATAACTGCCAATCATCTGAAGTGCACATTAAATAGAAAATTCCTTCATTTTTTTTTTTTTTTAGTTTTTCTTAGTTTCTTACATAAAAACCCAATTTTCATTTTGCATTTCTTGATGCCCATCAAAACTAAACATTGACTTTTGGGATTTGCTCACATTTGTGACATCACAGTAATGCTTCCCCCATTAATCATGATCTTTCACCGGCAAAGTGACTACATTTTTAACTCGCATTTATATTGAACAACAAGAAAAATATCAAAACTTATCAAAAAGCAGAGAATAAATACAAGATCAATCAGAAACGAAATTAGATATTCTTAAGATGCAGGCGTTTAATCTGATGAAAATACTATTTCAAATGTGAACATGGCAGAATAATGAAAATCTGATTTCAAACTTAAGTGTGACAGATTAATGAAAATATAATTTCTAACTTAAGTGTAACAGAGTGGCTGACAGACAGTGCCCCTTTATAGTAATGCTTAGTCGGATCTCAAATAAGATGTGTCGATTTAATCTGCATCTTTAGTGATGAATTGGTTGGTTGTTTTTGTTTTACGGCATATCAACCCTTTTCAGGTTATTTAATACCGAATGTAGCTATTTTGAAGAAAAATTTTTTAATATTTTTTTTTCAAGTTAGTTTCTATTTGACCCATAGTTGGGATCCTAACAGGTACTACCACTCCGGGTCAGAGTCGACCTGGGAGCAATGGCAATTAAAGAATGGCTCCACACTCCCCAAAGCTGGCAAGCTGGGGCCTCGCCATTGGATATAGTTTAAGGTCATATCTCGGATCCTTTAGTAATGGAGCCGAATAGACAAACAGACTAATGTGCCTTCTATGATCGTGATCCCTTTTACAGAATAAGGACTTTTCTTCTTCATTTCATAAATTTACTAAGGAATTTAAGAGAGCAAATGTTCCTAAGAAATTTCCGTTCAATTTGTTATCAGCTTTTTAGAAATGGAAAGACGATGCAAATAAAGTGAAAAAGATAATTTTGAACCAAGAAATCGAAGTGGGGGGAGGGGGATGAAGGTGAACCAATGATTGATGACTTTTTTTGATGCACCCTTGCATTTTTCAGACAGGCTTTGTCGATCTGTAACACTTAAGTTTTAAATAGCACTTTTGTTGGCCTTTTTAAACAAGCTTGAAATAATATTTTTGGTGGTCTGTTAGACTTAATTTTAAAATAGCAGTTTCATTAGTCTATTGTATTTTAAGTATACATAGTATTTTATTTAGTTAGCATTTTTGTTGGTTTGTCACAGTTAAGTTTAAAATAACAGTTTCATTGCTAAACATACAAATTAAATGATTATGTCTTAATTTAGATGTATACATGTATCTTTATAAAAGAACATGTCGATTAGCCAATCTGTTATATTAAAATAGGATTTTTGTTCATTCATCTTGCTTAAGTTTGAGATAGCATTTTGGTTAGTCAGTCATGCTTAAGTGTTAAATAACATTTTTCTAGATCAATCATAGTTAAATTTTAAATAGGATTTTCATTGGTCTATCATACTTAATCATTTTTGTCAGTCTATCATGCTTAGCTTTGAAATAACATTTTTGTTTGTTTGTCATGCTTAACTTTTAAATAACATTTGTCTCTTATACTTAAGTTTGAAATAGCATTTTCATTAGTCTGTCATACTTAAATTTGATATAGCTTTTTCGTTAGTCTGTCATGCTTAAGTTTGAAATAACATTTTGATTGGTCTGTCATACTTAAATTTGAAATAGCAGTTTTACTTTTTTTGTTTTGGTCTTTCACACTTAAGTTTGAAATAGCATTTTTATCAATTTGTCATACTTAAGTTTGAAATAATATTTTTTTCAGTTTGTCATGCTTAAGTTTGAAATAATATTTTTTCAGTCTGTCATGCTTAAGTTTGAAATAATATTTTTTCAGTCTGTCATGTTTAAGTCTGAAATACCATTTTCATTAGTCTATCATGCTGAGGTTTGAAATAGCATTTCTTTTTCATTTTCGCATACTTAAGTTTCAAATAGCATTTTTTTGGTTTGTTACGCTCAAGTTTGAAATAAATTTTACCACTAAACATGCAAGTTGAATGGACACATCTTAAGAATATCCATTTTCCTTTTCCAAAATTCATCCATGAACTTTAAAAGCATTGAATAAATTAAACAAAAATATTCCCATGAGATTTGATAGAATTTTTGGAAATTACCATTTTTGAGTGACATTTTAATTTTACATATCTCTTATATTTTGGTTTTATTTTTTTGAAGATACTAAATACTATTTCAGATAAAACAACAATTATGTCTTCTCCACACTAAATAAGCTCATGATACAATCTTTTAATTTTAGAAAAGAAATGGGAGATTAGGCATAAACCTTCAGATGAAAGAGCATCGAATTCAATAAAATATCAAATGATCAGGATTTCCGTACAAAAAAAAAAAATGATCATCTTATGAGCTGTCATTGTCTGTTTGATAGAAAAACTCATAAAATGATAAACATTTCTTAAATAATCTTTCATTATTGGTATACCAACTGTCCCGACTCAACTTTATCCTAGAGTGGCTTTTTAGCTTTACTTATACTAGTAATGGCTATCACCCTGGTCAGATTTAGCTGGCTTCCTCATGAACAGATATAGCACCTCTGCTCATCACAGCCCATTTTCACCAATCCTAAGCTAGATCACACAATATAGACAATCTTCATTCCATAGCTGAAGACTAACCACTTGAGGGGTTAATAGTGCTGGTCCAGCCCAGGTCATCAACTGTCTGCTGGCATTTTTGTGCCAATCAGGAAGAAAAGGAAAAGAAAGACCTCATGGGTGAGTTCTCCCTTCGGGCTTTTAGCCTTAATAAGTGATGACTTATTAATAAAAAAGAAATATTCCTTAATTTCAGAAAAATTGTCAAAAGTTTACCTTAATGTATCTGCAGCAGAAAATCAACTGATCTGTTGTATCAAATTATTAATAGGTAAGCCTGAAATTAATATCTAGGTTTACTAGTTGGGTCAGGAGTTCAGAGTTCAACAGTTTTAGGGTTAAGGAGTTAATGCAGAGGAGTAGTATGTTTCCAAGATAGTATTCTATCGTATACTTGACTGGTCTCCATGTACCCAGCACTATATGATGCATAAAACAGACCATTTTGCAGTTGAAGTCTACAACAGCTTCATCATAGTGAATGACCATCTATGCATATGAAGAGGTAACCTGGTAATGTACAGAACATGATAGATCTGAAGGAATAAACCTTGATAAAAAAAAATCCTGTTATTCCTATGAGTAGCAGTAGTTTCTGTGGCATCCAATTAGTGTATGGTAACAGATCAGAGAACAACATCATTGTCTGGATGATCATATTCTTGACAATGGACAAACACAATGCCTTAGTGACCAGAGAACAAGGCAGAGATGGTGTCTCAACAAAATACTTGTCCCTTTGGAGGAGTTGGTGTTAGGAAGACCATTCAGCCATAAAATTTTTGCTTAAAAAAAATCTATGGCTTTCCTATGTAAGTTTGAAATGGCAAGCAGATTTTGAGCAGCTGCCAAAAGGCAGATTTGTGCAAGCCATGGAAACCTATAAACAACTGGATAGTCAGTGAGTCATTTATTTTAATTAGAGAAAAGCTGAATGTGATCATACCAAAATGTAAACTGGGCAATATTCAGGTTTATCAATGTTTACAAAGGCTATAGTGTTTGTTTTCTGAGCTGCTTTTATAAAAGGAAGAGAGAGATAACATGTGATGACAGAAACAAACCAGTTAAAGTTGGACAGAAATTAGATCTGAAAGAGACAGAAATTTACAAAAGAGGAGAACTTGGATTAGGATCTGCACGTAATGGTAACAAAGTTCCAAAATTGCAACCTCATCATTGGATGCAAAAACCCAATTTAGGATTATTCAAATTAAAAAGTGATGAAGATAGCACTTGGGAGCATGTGTGTGAACTTTATAAGATTTTGCAATATACGAGACTTCATTGGTTTGGTCATGCTGAAAAAATGCAGGAGAGTTCTTGGGTCATAAGATGCAGAATAGTTGCGGTAGCAGGGTCATGAAAAGAAGTGATATGGATGGATTTTAAAGAAAGATTAATAAAGAATGATCTGGCCAGGAACATGTTAGTTTGGAAATCAATTTCTACAGGGTGGAATGATAAAATTGTTGCCCTAAAGAAAGCAACACTACAGTTTTATTTTAAAACTTTTATTGATAAAATCAATTCAGGGGTCTGGAACTGGGAGCATGCCTTTTCCACAAGCGCTGGCAGATACTCATCGGATGGTGGCGATCAGGCTGACTTTGGTGTTGTGGGAGGTCATGTTGGTGATGTTCTCGACATATGACCAAACAAATTAGTCCAGTGGGTTCAGATCAGGGAGGAGGGGGTCCAATGAGAGAACAGTATAAAGTCATAGCACGCCTTCTGAAGCCAAACCTAGATATCTTTGGATTTGTGGGCCAGTACCGAGTCCTGTTGCTACACCCAGGGTCTGTCAGCGGCCACCTGATTGCACCAGGGGATCACCACACTCTTCAGCACATCCAGGTACACTTTGGTGTTGACTTTCAAGCCAACTTCAAAGATGTGAAGTGGCATGATGTGGCCGTCACTTGAAACCATAACCATGGCCGGAAATTTTGTTTTCGTCACCCTGGGCACATCCCTGTTATCCAGATTTGCATTTTGAGGGTGTTGGAAATGGTTCTGTTGTCATAATCTGGATTGGTAGCGAGCATGAGTTGTACAGCGGCGTATCTTCAATCTCGTTCGTTAGACATTGTTTTACTTTCAGACATGATAGAAGGCACTTATCGCTCTTGGGATTTGTACACAACTGGTCAACTAGTAGATGATCTGCAACAAAAAAAAAAGAAAAACAGTTTTCATCAAACAGAAATGGAATCATGCTGTCTTTTCTAAGGTGACAATTCTATCGTCCCACCCTGTAAAAGCCATCAAACACATGCCAGCATGTAAAACAGACACTAAACCGAATATGATAATGATGATGAATCCTCTTACCAAAGTACTGCGGGAGTAAATGTACGAGCCTTCATCAGAAGTCCACCACCTTTGTTTAGGCTCTTTTGACTTGCAGGTATCCATGCCGTATTGGTAGGAATATCACCAGCTGATTCTAGCCAGATGAAGTTAGCTAAATCAACTTCCGCCATCATAGATCTGTTGTAAATCAAACAAAACAAAAATTAAAATCTTTCATAACACCAATAAACTGATTTTTTAAACATCAATTTCAAATCTATATACAACTAAAAACATATTTTTAAATAAATAAAATAGAATAAATTATTAAATAAAAAAATTAAACTAATTCAACACCTAAACTAAAAATAATAAAAAGTATTCCAAGCATACACATGATAAAACATGTTCACAAAAATATAAAACAAAAGAGAAGGAAATAAAAGTCAGCTGAACTTTTGTCGAAGTGAAGCCCTGCCATTGGCTAATGAAAATATTAACCCATAGATGGAAATAACAATGAATCTTATTAGTTAGTTAGATATATATATAAAAAAAAAACGCTTAATAAGATGGATTCCATTTAACCAAACATGCTCTAAAATTGATGGCACACACTAAAGCTCTGCTTAGTGATAGGACTACTTGAAACTTTCACTTATTTAAATATAAGAAAGGCAGAATCAGTTAGAGATGAAAAGATTCCATGAGATAGGAAGTGAGAAGAAGAAACAAAGCTAACCATTCATAAGAGTAGTGGTTGATGGGCAGAAATCTGAGGCCCACAGTATTAATGCTGGAGTCTCCCAGGGGTCCATCCAGCTCTTCCTGATCTACATCAATGATCTCCCAAAACACATACTAAAATCTTTCGTTAACATCTATGCTGATGACACGAACATCTACGGCAACACATCAAAGGCAGTAAATGACAAAGCTCTCTCTGATTCCCTCTCCTCTGATCTTGAGCGCCTCGTTCAGTGGGGGAAGAGATGGCTGGTTACTTTTAATGCATCTAAAACCAAGCTCCTAACTTTACATCATCAACGCTCTATTCCTCATCTAGCATCAATTGAAATGGATGGCTCTCGTCTTGGGGAGGCTTCATGTTTTGACAAGCTCCTGGGTTTGACCTTTACTCCTGATCTGAAATGGAACACGTATATAAAGTCTGTTGCCCGGACCGCTGGGAAAATGGTAGGCTCCTTCTACCGCTCCAGAAGATATCTCACTACTGATGCAATTCTCTATCTCTATAAAAGCCAAGTACATCCAAAGATGGAGTACTGCTGCCACATCTGGGATGGAGCTTCAAAAAACAGCCTATCCTGCCTTGACAAAGTACAAAATAGACTTTGTGGCTTAGTGGGAGATGCTCTCTTCTCTTCCCTGCAGCCTCTCTCCCACAGAAGAGACGTTGCGAGCCTGTCTTTGTTTTATCGTTATTTCCATGGCAAGTGCTCATCTGAGCTCCAATCTCTGGTCCCCCCTTGCCAATCCTTCATGATAAACACCCGTCTAGCTAAAACCACTGTCAGCAATTTCCCCCACTCTTTATCTGTGCCTAAATCAAAACATAGATTCCATGAACATAGCTTTTTTCTGAGAAGTGCACACCTGTGGAATTCTCTTCCGTTTGCCTGTTTCCAACCTGACTACAACTTGGACGTCTTCAAGTCCAACATAAACAAATTCCTGATTAATCGCCCCCTTAAGTAAGATGCTTTATCAAATCTCCAATACCAACTATTACTACGATATTATCTCATTGATTATTATACACAAAATAACCCTTATCCCCAAGTGGCTTATGGGGCCTTGATAAGTGGTGATCCTCCATGTAAAAAAAACACAAAAAAACAAAACCTTCTTGGGTTGAGGCCAAGACAATTGGAGATGAATGTTTGTAAGCAGTCAGTTGGCTTTTCTGAGGGCTGTCAATCAGTTGAACCGATGTATCTCTACAAGCAGGTTGAGTCCTTGGAGTTCTTATGTTAAAAGGAACTTATGTATTTCAATTTAATAAGGTAAAACTCTCATTTTGCAAGTCTGCTATTCAATTTAGGAAAATGGGTGCCATTTGTAATCTCAAAAAAAAAAATTGAATGAATTATTATCTGTTTATAAACTGGACTTGTGTGTTTTTTTTTTTCTTTTTTGCTTGGAGGAAGAATTTCTTTGTTGCAGAACTGACTTAAAGAACAACTTTAGAGCGACACAACAAGTGGAACGATCATGGCCTGTGCAGTGAATGCACAAGCACATGTTTGTAAAAGCATAATTTCTCAAATGTAAAGAATTTACCTTTCATTGGGACTTGCCAATTCCATAACAACCTTAGAAATATGGCGTTTTGTTAGTTCTGCGGTAGAATCCATTTGATACTGAATGAGAGACTGAAAAAAGAAAAGAAATATATTTCAGAATTTAATACAAATATTCTAAAAAAAAAAAAAGATATGAGATAATCTTACATTTTAGATTCTTTCAGATGACGATTATTTGGATTAGACTGGTTATAATTTTCATCTTAGTTATTTACTTTTTTTTTCACCTTTCGACAGATGTAACCTTTGATCTTGTTCAGGTGCATCTTTTTAAACTTCAGAATCTTTATGTCAAGCTCTGGAACTTATTAAAGAATTTCAAACTCAACTCTTTATTAAATTCATAAAGCTCCCAAAATTTGTGCTAACATTACCCACATGGACCTGTGGTATAAAGATTACACGCATTGATTCTAAATGATAGTATTCAGAAAGTTGGTGGTTCAATCCTTACTATAGGTGATAATAATTAAGAATAAAATAATAATTAACATGGCTGGTGAAATGAGAACAATCTACCCCTGAAAGTTAAATAAAGGATTCAGTTTAAAATTACATACATGCTCCTAAGTTCAACATAATGATAACCCAGTAATGTGAAGCCCATTCAGGATCACACGCCCCACTGATGAGACAATCACCAAAGTATACCTGCATATCATTAAACAGTGATTAAACAAAGATTGTTGGACATTCATGAATGAAACTTGGTGGACAAATCAGGTATAGACTGAAGTTCATTGGTTGGATTGCAGAAAGAATTGTGAATTTTATATATAATTCCATTGATGGGATGTGTGGGGGATGGCAGGGTTAAGGAGGTGGGGTCATCTTGTATCTTTGTTTGTTTTTTTTATTACAGCTATAATGATAAAGTTGAAGTAGTATAGACTCTCTATTGTAGTGTGTCCACCCTACAGGTAATAATGGACTTTCCACTTTTTATAAAAACCAGAAGAATATGTCTCTCAACATTAGCACAGGTTATGCTCAAGTCTTGCACTCATGGAAGTCGGACTGACGTATCCCAGTGTTCTTCATTTGTTGTATTTGTTTTTCTGTTCAATATATTTTGTTTCTACTAATTAACTAGTTGTGTCATTCTTCGGGATCTTTATAGGATCACAACACTTTCCAAGTGCCCTTAAAAGATAATTAAAAAGATTCTATTTGAATAAACCTGTCAATATTAGTCTACAAGTAATATAATAATTGGAATATTTTTCTCTCACCTCTTTGGAGCATCACGGGGGAGGGTTTGAAGGGTTAGGGTTAGAAGATACAGTAATGAGCAGACAATCTGAATGTCCCAAGGCAGAGACTGGTTTCTTCAGAAAGTCCCTTTCATATTTGAGTCTTTCTTCTTAGTTTTTCTCTTTAAAGCCTCACATCACCCATATAATCTGACATTAGCTAAAAGAAATTCAAAGAAGTCCTCTCCGTTTAATCAGCAACACGGATATTTTACTTTCTTTCAAAATGGCTGAATATTTGTGATCTTCAGTTTCTGTGTGTCTTCAATGAAGTCAAGGAATTAGTATGGATTTCACACATAACATTTTAGAAGTGCTAAAAATAAATACATATAAGAAATTTCTTGTTTCAACAAAGTCTAACAAAGTTTTAGATTTTATTTATGTTTTTTTTTTCTCGTTTCAAATCCGAACATTATAAAAGAATAAGATGATGAATACCTTGATTCGGTCCAAGAATTGTTCCTTTAGAAATACTGACCAAATTGACATAAATTCACCATTGTTGAATATCCTTTCACAGATTAATTTCCATTGATCAAAATCAGTTTCCTGGAAAGAAAGAAAAAAATCCATAGAATCCAATCATAATCTAAAATTCAATACAACATTGTATAATATATATTATTTTTATTTTTTGGAATCCTTTGAGATGATGCTTTATAATTGGTGTATTCATATTTTGTGGACTGTTATCCTCATCTTCATAGTTGTTGTTTCACCACGCTTCGGCCAACTAATTCTCTGGCCTTCACCAGGTAATTAATCATGATGTAAAATGTTTTTGACTTCTAATGGGGGTATGAGACGAATGGATTCGCCAATCATTTTTATAACCAACGGCTGTGCTAAAAAACCAATGAAAACGTCCCAAAATTATTATAAAAATTGTCGAATTTTGGATTCAATCAGTTCGCCGTTTACTACATCACGGACCGCATTTAATTCTTGGCCGCCATCTTGGTTACTGATCTGAACTATGCCGCCATCTTGGTTACTGATCTGGACTACGCCGCCATCTTTGTTCAACACAATATCTCAGAACTTAAGAGGTTAACTACGCCATGGACCGCATTTGATTCTTGGTTGCCATCTTGGTTACTGATCTCAACTACGCCGCCATCTTTGTTCAACACAATGTCTCAAAACTTAACAGATGTTGAGTCTTGTAACTGTATCCCCAGTAATTACTGCTTTCCATAGTTGTTGTTGTCTCACCACTGCATCATGGGCCACAAAGGCGCAGTGGATAGAGGTGTTGAGTCTCTATGGTTCCAGGTGAGCATTGTCTGAAGATAGCAGCTTCAATCCTACCCAAAGCAGGCCAGACGATTAATTGGCCAAAACGTGGTGAGATAACAACAACAACTATGGAGATGAGGATAACAGTCCACAAAAAAAAATGAATACAACATTGTATAACTTTGTTTCATACAAGGAACCTACATCAATAGTGATTCAATTAGAAGAGAAAAATCATAGAAGTTACATTCCAACATTTCTATAAATGTCTTATCGATGTTATTGCAAAACCGAATTTTTAATGGCATTTATTCTTTCTTTGAATTATTTTTCTAAAGGTGTAAATATTTTCTTACAAAAAGTTAATCAAAACAAAAACTGGTGATTATGCAGTACAGCTAACAAAAATAAAAAGAGGTGGAAAAAAAACAAAAAACAAATAATAACTGTCACTAATTGGCCCAGAATTAGATATTTGATCGATTGGTGACAGTTATTAGTTGGATTTTGAAAATGGTCACACCGAGTGCATGGCATAGTAACCCAAATCTGCAAAATCATTGCTAGGGTTGAGTCAAAGATGACAAACTAAGCTCAAAGCTAAGAAGACAAAAGAGAGCAAGATGACGAATGACATCATGTTTTTCGAGCTGTGAGAAAGCAGAGTTTTTCAAATGAGTCTGTCTGTGGAAGCCTTATAACAAAGGCTATCAATAATGGGAGTCTGTCTGGGAAGCGTATACAAGACATCACCGATAATACTGTAAGAAACATTGATAATCACAAATTGCAAAATGTTACCTCAATGTCCTTGTCTACATGGTATTTATTTCAGTCAAAAAGTTAGCAACGAAATAATTAACTAAGAGGACATTAGTCTCTGTCTACGTAATCAAATATCTCCAAAATAAAATCTTTAAAAACTCTTATGAACGTTCTTGTATTTCTTTCTGCATAAAAAAGAAGCTATGATAAAAGACTTATGTATAAATCCCTCTTATATATAATATTTCCTTGTTATTAAAAATGTTACAAATTATCTTTGAACGAATTCATTATCACCATCATGAATGGGAGGTGACGGTGGTCTAGTGTTAACAACACAGACTGACGACCTGGGTGTTCCAAGTTCGAATTGAGTTCGAATTACTTTTACTTAGAATGTTGGAAACCTTCATGTAATCTCTCCAATAACCGCCAATGCCTTTCTAAAAAGAATTCTGACTAGAAAAATATTGAGGAAACCAATAACAACAATAGAATCTCCAGATTCATATGATACTAGTGGGGGTACCCGGCATTGCCCGGGTGTGGAGAGATGGCAGGGAAGAATCAAAATAAGAGTAGGAAGTCCAGGTGGAGAGAAGTGTTAAAAAAAAAAGAATTGGTAGTAGCGGGGTTCCCCAGCATTGCCCCGGGCCGAGTAAGGAACCCTGAGCGGGAGGAATTAAAAATACGTAAATTGGTAGTAGCGGGGTGGGGGAGACGAAACAACAGTAGGCAGTTTGGGTGGAGAGAGAAATAAAAAAGTGGGAGTAGGCAGGCAGGCTCAAACCAGAACTTCAAAACGTTACCGATCTTGTCAGGATCCGTCGTGTGTGCTGAAAGTTTTTGTGGCACATACAAACACACACACACACACACACATATTTTGCCTTTTATATTATAGACTAATCTGTTGGTTGCTTGATTGGTTTTGTTTTATGGCATATCAACCCTTTTTGGGTTATTTAATGCCAAATTCAAAGATTTTGAAGAAAAATTTTTCAGAGAATATATTTGTTGTTTTCAAGTCGGTTTCTATTCAACCCATAGTTGGGACCCTAACAGGTACTACCACTCCGGGTCAGAGTGGACCTGGGAGCAATGGTAATTAAAGGGTGGCTCCACACTCCCGAAAGCCCGCAAGCTGGGGCCTCACCACTGGATATAGTTTAAGGTCATATCCAGGACCATATAGACTAGTCTGGGTGCCCAGTGTTTTCCAGTGTGTTTGGAGGTATGTGTTGAGCAAAAAAGAAAAAACAAAGGTGGTAGTAGGCAAGCAAGCTCGACCCCATGAATGTGGAGGAGGTGTAAAAAAAAATGGTAGTAGTGTGAGGAGGGAATCAAAACAACAGTAGGCAGCCAGGGTGGAGAGAGGTGTTAAAACCTCTAAACACCTAAGCAACGCCAGGCACCCAGGCTAGTATTATACTAAAGCTGAATTCATTAACATTTTTTTCCATAAGGCTTCTTTTTTTTTCATATATATCTTTAAAACACAAAATACATTCTAAAATATACTTTAGTTCTGGGTTTGAGTTATGTGTGAAAGAAATTCTGCTTTAATTGTTCTAATCAGCTGTCATTTCTAATAAACTAAACAAGTTATTCATCTCTCACTGAGGTATCTATGTATTTCTCTCACTGAAAGTTGATTAAATCACTTTCTAATATTTTTTCATGTTTGTCAGCACTTAGAGAAAGAGCGACTCTATTTTTCCAGTGTTGTCATCTAATTTAAACATGCATGTCTATTGAACGCCTACTAGACACTGTCCTCAAGTGTCTAAGGTCTCTCTGTACAGGGGTTTGTCAGAACAATCTGGCATGAGGATACTTTTTCCATAGAAGTAAACCCTGACCAAATATTCAAAATCACATTTTGTATTCGCAGCCCAAATAAGATCTCCTCACTATGGCTACTCCACAGCTTTTCCGAGGAATGGTGCACCTTCTCCAAGTGATATTACCTCAAGTAATAGCACGAAGCTGGATACTCCACCAGACTAGATAAATTCTTGTCCTGGAATCCAGTAAGACCAAGAGACCAACATGAAAGATATACTACAACGTATAAAAATGGTTAATTGGAGAGAGGAAAATTATGTTCTCAATTTCTTTACTAACTCAGTGTTTGAGAAATAAAGAACTTTAATGGAACATTCGAATATCTATGTATCTGATATAGACTTCAAGTGTTAGCCCCAAGTTGTGGGCCCCTTGATTTCTGAGAACTTTGACCGAAGTAAAATAAAAAAATAAAAAGTAAATTAGATAGCAAAATTATAAGACTCATTTATTTCTATATCAAAATAATAAAGAATAATAATACTTCCAAATAATAATAATAATAATAATAAATATAATTATAAAACTCTGTGGACCGTCCAGGCTTGCTTGAATCTTGTCTTCGACGATCAGATAATTCCATCTTTTAAAAAAGATGACAGGTGAATACACCAAGGTAAAGGTATGCAGGAGGAAAACTTGTGAATTAAAAACAAGGTTATTAAGAGTGCTCAATAAAAAAAGAGCAAAATACATTATCTGTATAGACAAATATTACATAGTTGCTACACTGAACATGCTAATGTTTCAGACAAGTGGTCAGTCAGGAGCAACAAGTCTTCGTCAGGCGACATAATAAAGCTTGTGTTCAACTGAAGAAGTCTGGTCCTCAAATTGGAGAATTGAAGAAATGTTTGTTCTTAATGAAAACGTTAATATTAAGAAGAAGGGGATGAGAGTTAAGTGACATTTTAGACACCCTACATAGAAATCGACAGCAGAAAGAAAGAGCAAAGCTTAAGAGAAGAAAAAAGAAAAAGAAAAGGAAAGAAAGAAATGGGGGTTAGTGTGGTTACGGCGTCACAAGATGTGGAAGGGGGATGAACGTAGTTATCAATGAATGAGAGGAGGGGATGGTGTCAAAACAAGAAGTCCGTTCTGAATGAAATATATTAAGGGAAGAAGTTAGTTAAAAATGAGATGAGGTGGATTCAGATATATGTATTTATATACTAATAGACGCATACATACACAAACATACATGTGTGCATATATATATATATATATATATATATATATATATATATATATGCATGTATAGAAATATATCTATTTCAATTAATAAGACTTGAAAAATCCGTATGCATAGATTATTAGGTACATTGTTTAAGTCTTGCTAATAATATCTACTACGATGAAATTTAAAATTAAAATTAAAGAATAAAAATACCTGTAATAGTGATAAGTGATAATACTACTACTACTACTACAACTACAACAACAATAATAATTTTAAAAAATAAAATAAAATCATGTCTAACAAGCCACACATGCGTGGTCCCCCTCTGGTGCTGCATGTGAAAAAAAATAGTGACGATATGATGAATGTGAGAAGTGTGAGGGGCTAATATTGCCTTCACATATTTGCCAAGTTTCAGAAAAATCTAATGGATGAGGCAAAAGTTATGGGGTAAAAAGTGTCATTTTTTGCAAGTTTGAGGCATTTGCGATCTCTTTTGAGCTCCTGGGAACACTGAATCCCAGTGAAGATGGACAAACGATGAAGTTTCATACCTTAAGACATGTATATTTGAATTCAGCACCATAGAAACATATCAAGTTTTTGAGTAATATGAAAAAAGAGCTCCAAAAAGGCATGTTTTTTTTAGCCCTAACAGCCCCAGAGAGATGCAAACCAGAATTTTCCCAGGGGCACCTATACTGAATTTATATTAAGAACAACGGCCTCCACGTTTTGACCAAGTTTCAGGAAAATCTAATGGATGGATCAAGCGCTATGGGGCAAAAAGTGTCATTTTTTACCATTTTGGGGGATTTTTAACCTCTTTTGAGTCACTGGGGATGACGAATCCCAGTGTAAATGGGTAACAGTGCAGTTTCAGGCCTTAACACGTGTATATTTGAGTTGACCACCATGAAAAACAACTATATAGTTAGACATATCAAGTTTTTGTTGAGAAATATGAAAAAAGAGCCACAAAAAGGGGTGTTTTTAGCACTGAAAGTCCTCAGGGATGTGAACCAGAATTTTGTCACGGTCACCCATACTGGATTTATATTAAGAGCAATGGGCTCCACATTTTGACCAAGTTTCAGAAAAATCTAACAGATGGATAAAAAATTATGGGGCAAAATGTGTCATTTTTAGCCATTTTGTGGCATTTTTTACCTCTTTTGAACCCCTTGGTGATGCAACGAGAATTTTCGCAAACATTTTTTTTTACTGCACACATCAATTTAATGAAATACAATTTGTGGCAAAATTTTAGGAAAAACTAATGGACGGTTATCTGGCAATCGTCCGGACTAACATACGCATGCACAGACGCCACTGAAAACATAGGTGCCTCTCCGATAAATCGGGGGAACAAAATATCACTTAACCCTCACCCCCTTCCTCTTGATTTTAACGTTTTAATTTTTTTTTTTTTTAATATTTCTTCAATTCTCCAATCTGAAGACCAGATTTCTTCAGTGGAACACATCGCCTGACGAAAACTTGTTGGTCCTGATCGACCACTTATCTGAAACATTAACATGTTCAGTGTAGCAACTATGTAATATCTGCCTATAAAAATAATATATATATATATATATATATATATATATATATATATATAATGTTTTGGCTTAGATTCTATCTGATAGCATCCAAGTCATATATGTATATATATATATATACAGTTTTGATCTCACTACTATATATTAGATATAATATACTAATCAATAGAGCATTGTCCCTATAATAATAAATACATAACCATCACGAATTAAAATCTCATATTCAAGCGTATCTTATGATTAGGCAATGCTGGGCGACGTGCTAGTAATAATATACAAGTATGAAGACTTATTTTTAGTTATGCAAGAATATCTTAGCAGATACAGGACAGTTTATGGATTTTCGAATGAAATCAAAGTAGAATAAATAGAAACAGTAGTTGTAAACAATGTAGTAATTATGATAGAAAATCCAATAAATAATAAATTAAATAGAGAAATAAAAACTAGAAAGAATTGCTTGCAGAACATGATACGCACACTTGATTGTTAAGACATCAGTTCATAATGAGCAGTTATACTTTGTTCAGATGTTCTGAATACTTGCTTACAGACGAGAAGAAATTTTGTAAAATATTGAAAAACATTGATTATAGAAAGAATGGTTGCTCATTCTTTGAACTACAAAAGAAATGCAAAACAAATCTATAGATGCCCAAACTTCACAAGTTGTTTTTAGCATGGCACTCTGATATCAGCTAATTAACACGTGTAACTTACTTGAAAAACTGAACCTTAGAACCGAGATGATTATCAGATGAAACCGCTCCATTTGTTAAAATTGCTAAATAAAAATGACATCCTAATTGAACCATTTGACATCTTTAATGAAGCCATTTTACCTATATTTTATTTTCATTTATAAACTTAAGTTCAAACATATATAAGTAACCTTGTCTGTTTGCGGAACGGTCTCTACTAAACTACTCTATCAATTTTTGCTCTACAGACTTGAGACGATATATGGTGGATTTGGACCTCTGCAACAACTTTGATTTGGTTTTTAGCTGGTAAAAATAGCTGCTAAGGAGTCAAAATTGAAAAAAATTGAAACTTGGCAGGCGTAAATCAACTAAACATATTACTTTTATGCATGTGCAAATATACATTTATGCCTTTAATAATGTTAATCTTAAATTTTTAAATGCGATTTAGCTCAGATGGCAATGCATAATAGTGAAGAGATATGTGGTTTTTTTTTTTTTTTTTTACACAGTGATCACCACTTATCAAGGCCCGGAAGCCACTCAGGGATAAGGGTTATTGCAAGTACATAAAGTTAGTGAGGAGATTTGCTGAAGTGTTTACTTAAGGGGGCGGTTCATTAGGAATTTGTTAACATTGGACTTGAAGACATCCAAATTGTAGTCCGGAGGGAAGCAGGCAGATGGAACAGAGTTCCACAGGCATGCAGTTCTAAGTAATCGAGTTTTTATTCTGGATATATTTCATGTTGAGGTTTGGGGATTTGTGGAATAGGTCGGCATACTTGGTTAGAGCAGTACAGAGAGGGAAAGTAGGAGAGAAAAAGACAGGAAAATTTTTTTTTTGTAGCACACGAAAAGGTAAAGCCGTAACAATTACCCACTAGTATGGCATCGAGAGGCCCCACCAGAGATACTGCATGGTCCATATCCACTCACCAAATGGCAATACAGCAGTCCCAGTACTTTGCGCCTGCTGATAGGACAGCCTCCTTAGTGGTTAATCCAAGGTTCGGGTCCCTGACTATCAGGCGGATAACGTCAGCCCAGACAAACGTTTACCTCCAGCACCCTTACTAGTGACATGGCCACAAGGACAGACAGAGACAGAAAAATTTCCGACATCTCAGACTACTGGTCACCAAGTACTACCGACCTTTAAGCAGCTTTTTCTTCACCCTTTGTCAGAAAAATCACTCATTGAATGAGGACTGAATGACAAAATAGATGAAGCGAGAGTTACTGGAGCTGCCGATAACACATCCACTGTATTATCTACTCTCCATTTTGGTTTCATTTCTAACTAATGGTGCCCAAATCATTTTTTTTTTAATTTTGAAATCACTACTATATATTGGGTACAAAATAATAATCAATAGAGAATTTGATCTATAAGAATGAATATGAAGTCTGCATTAATTAAAATATCATATTTAAGCATATTTTATGACTGGGCAATGCCAAGCAGCCTGCAAGTTATATATAAAATTAATCATTCTAATTGTATTTGTATTATTTGGATTAGTCAGACTACTGTTCTCATCTTGAGCATTATTTTCACAACGTTTCGGTTGATGTAACCTCCGACCTTCTTTAAGTGTATCTTATAACTGGCATTTTTTTGTTGAACTCTGGAATCAGTATAGAATTTCAAATAAAACCCTTTATTTAATCCACAGATAAAGTATTAGGTAAAATTCAATTCCAAGTCACACTCATCTGAAGGTTGAAAGTTCAATCTTTAGTACGAGTGATACTAAAAATACAATTGCGAATTACTGAAGACTTCTATTTGGTCATGGTTGATGGAATGAGAGCGTGCTACTCCAATAGATTAAATAAAGGCTTCTGTTCAAAATTCTGTGCAGATTCCAAATTTGAACAAAAAGATTCTTGAATTCAACAAAATACAGCTGAAGAAGAACGGAGGTTACATCGGCCAAAACATTGTGAGAATGACACTCAAGATGAGAACAGTAGTACAACTAATACAAATAATACAAATTACCAATCCTAATCTCAAAAATTTCAAATGATAAAATTCTAATTTAATGTTATTTTATTTCATTAATGTACACATTGCTCATTTTCTTTAAATTAAAAAAAAATAAAAAGATGATTGAAAAAAAAAAACGCAACATCATTAGCATCTCTTTTTTACAACATTCTTGATGCACACTGCATTTAATTGGCTATTCTACTGAAACAAAAATAAATATAAAAATACTTATATTTGTGCCTGTGTGTACATACAAATGCACTATGTATCTGTAGCGGACTGGTGGATATATTATATATATCCCCCAGTTGTACAAAGTAGGAAAAATGAATTGAATTGAGGAAGAAACAAACAACGCGTTTATTGAAATAAACAAACTAGAATTTATTTCATGAAGAAACAAATGAAAGAAAAGTGTACAGCACGTGTTTCACGTGTCTCTCGCTGTTAAGTGGTGAGAAGGAAAGTCTATTGTTGTAGAGAGAGAGAGAGAGAGAGAGAGAGAGTGAGACAATCAATCATGGCCATGGAGAGAGAAAGTGTATAAGGTGTAAGTACTGTCTGTTGGCTCTTGCCCCACACATAGTAGCAGGGGACATGAGGCGCACGGTTGCGCGCCCCGAAGGGAGCAGTTGGTCCGTCGACCGCTCAGCTCAGGAGCCGAATCGAAAAGAAGGAAACAGCTCAGGTCTCTTGCTTTTATAGTTGTTTCCAGTGGTCTTTTGCGCATGTGTAGATTTCCTTTAAAGGGACGTGACGTTGCCCATGTGTGTGTACATGTGTGCGTATGTGTGCGTACATGTGTGTACGTTAGTGTGTGTGTGTGTATGCACGTGAATGTGAGTGTGTGAACGTGAATATATGTATATGTGTGTGCATGTATGTAATGACAAGAAAAGTGGCTTGAGATGTGAACGCGTGTTTTGTGTGAGACTAGAACAGGCTTGCACATATCTTACGTTACAAAACAATAAAACACTTCATTTTCTTTGCAAAACGAAACATAAATGAGAGGCATACACTTTGTACCATTAAGGGTAAAAGAGAATCTGTCTACTTTATGATGGCTTCCGGTTTTAATGACAAGCAGTGTTTATCAAAAAACAGTCCTTTAATACTTACATTCCATTGTCATCTACAGATATTTCTCTAGCGCCATCAAATAAAAGAAAATTTCTTTGGGAATATTCTGTATTGGATATGTTATTATTATTATTATTATTATTATTGTTGTTGTTTAATATATTTAATTTTGTTAAATTTCTATTTTGTACATTTAAATGACATGTGCAAAGCCGTTGCTCGTAACAGGAAACACTAAAGCTGAAACAGTGAAAATATTGTATTTGTGAAACATAACATACTAGATGTCTTAAATAAATTTCCAGGCTTTTTATTGTACAGTATGGTCGTGGTCTCTTGAAAATTTACTAGGTTATTGCTTTACATCTCATGAGATGACTGACCAATTTTTATGATTTCAGGTTCAAAATGAACAGCTTAAACAAGAATTGGAATACACCCTACTAAAGTCTGATTGTCACAGGTGGTGAATTTCAAAAAAGCAATCTTTAGAAAACGACATGCAATAAAATTCTGTTTCAAACCACTATATACGATTTCCTTCACTCTCTATCTGTGCCTAAATCTAAATGCAGATTCCATGAGCAAAGCTTCTTTTCTGGAACAGCCTGTCTGTGGAACACCGTTTCACTGGCCTGCTTCTCAGTTGAATACAACATAGTAGCCTTCAAATCCAATGTAAATAAGTTCTTGTTGATCCATCCCCATAAATAATCAAATTTACATCATTATGATTACTAAACTACCACCTTACATTCATTAACCTTTATCCTCGAGTGACCTTCCGGCCTTGATAGGTGGTGACTCCCAAGTAAAAAGAAAAAAAAAAAAAGAACTGAGAAAAAAATGCCATACAAAAATGTATGGAATGCTTCAAACTGCTTTTGGACCATCTTGCATGAATTGAGCATCAGTTTTTGAGTGGCATAAGAGAATCAAGGAAGGCAGGGAGTCAATGAGAGATGATGAAAGGTGGGGAGGAGTAAGGAAGTTAAAACACCAGAGTTGATTGGCCAAATAAAGAATTTCATGTATAAGGATTGTCGTGTGTCTACAGAGACAATAAGTACACAGTTTGGTGGCAGTGTGAAGATGTGTGAGATTTGCGTGAATAACTCCATCCTAGTCACAGACTATTTGATCAAGATGGGCATCAAGACAGTTGCTCATCCTGCCTATAGTCCAGACCTTGCTCCCTGTGACATTTGGTTATTCCCTAAGCTCAAGGAAAACCTTAGAAAACCTTGTTATGAGATAATTGAGGAGATGAAAGTGCCTGTGATGAGAGTCATTGACATGCTCACATAAGAGGACTCCCATGAGACCTTTCAGAAGTTGTTAGAACAGTACATCAAGTGCATTGCAGCCGGAAGAGATTACTTTGAAGGGGATGAGAGTTTCATGTGTGTATTATCAATAAAAGTGCCTATACAAAAAAAGTCTGGAAACTTATTGAAGGCACGTTGTACATGTAATTGATATCGATTTATTTTTCTTAATACTAATGAATCAGTACTTACTAAAATTAGAAACCACTCAAGTGATCACACCATGTAAACCTAATTTAATAAATCACATTAACACATATAGTCAAGCATAAACCAATGTCTGCCTAGGTTGTATTTGTTCAGAGGAGCAAGAAGTATGGGTCTCTTAGAGATTGATCACTATTATGGGCACAGGGCTGTATCTGATGAGCTCCCAAAATCCAAACGTCATGATGGTACATTAACATGAAGAAACAAAAGCTAGCAGAAGAACCTCCATCACGAAACTGGCCAAACATTTTGGACAAAACTGTCTTAAAAATATCATAGAATCACAAAATAAGTCTGCTACAAAAATAATCCAAAAGAGTTGCCAAAAATGCACCAAGACCTTCTGTTGCGAAAAGCTGGAAAAAAAGGGTTAATCAACAGCATGCCAAGTACTTTCTGGATGAATTCAAACAGAACTATATAGATAAAGAAAGCTCTATAGACTGGCTGAAAAGAGGATTGCTCAATTATGATCAGGAGAGGATTATAATGGCTGCTCAAGGTCAAGGCTTGATGACTAATGCTTTTAAGAAAATGAGTGGTCTCAGCAATGACAACAAGTGCAGGTTCTGCCATACAGAAGTAGAGAGTGTAAGCCACCTAGCATCCAGGTGTAAGGTTCTGCTGGGCGATAGCTACTATACAATGTGACACAATGGTGCATGTAAATATCTCCACTGGACGAGCTGTAAAAATGTTGAATATCGAATGTAGCAGCAAGTACTGGGAGCATGTTTACCAGAAAGAACAGTTGCAAATAAGTCATACACCATCCATTATGGGCAGTCTTGCAGTTAAGCCCGGCAAAGTTGAAAGTAAGTTCGACAACTCTAGAAAGGTTACATCAGTAATTACACCGTCAAATCATGTGCTATTTTGTTAAGAAAATTATATCAAACGAATTTGAAGTAACCACTTGATTAAATAAAGTAAACGAACAAAATATACATTTTTATATATTTATAACTATTTATTTGACAGAAAAAGAAACAATTCTTAAAAAGTGCATTATCGTCTTACCAGAACAAAATATAAAAAAAAAACTGAAACTTTGTCGTGTGTAAAGTGTAAAACTTGAAATAAAATATTTAAAAAAATATTTAAAAATATTTGAAAACATTAATAATTCGTAATATCGTGATAAAACTTTAACAATTTATAATATTGTGATTTGACGGTTTTACCCTCAAATTAAATTTTTAAAAAATATTAAAATATTTTTTAAAAACCTTGAAACTTTGTGTAATAAAAGAAAATAAAAATAAAAATATTTAAATAATTTCTTTTAGTATTTTTTTATTAAATATTAATTAAATAAGTTTTATTTTATGTTTTAGAACTT
The DNA here is from genome assembly GCF_053919585.1 of Euprymna scolopes. Taxonomy (NCBI): domain Eukaryota; kingdom Metazoa; phylum Mollusca; class Cephalopoda; order Sepiida; family Sepiolidae; genus Euprymna; species Euprymna scolopes. The sequence goes on along the minus strand of NC_136486.1, from coordinate 43,351,884 downwards.
AAATAATTCGTAATATCGTGATTTGACAGTGTAAATACTGATGTAACCCTTCTAGAGTTGTCGAACTTTGCCGGGCTTAACTGCAAGACTGCCCCATTATGACTATGTAATTCCTACAGCTATGTATCTAGAAAATGGAGCTATTAAACTTGACATAGTAATGGAACAAGGAGAAAGAAGCAACCTTAGTAGAAGTTAGTGCCCCCAATAATGTTTGATTAAATAGAGCTGAGAGGGAAAAGATGAAACCCGAGGGCCTTATGTACGATATGAAAAGTAATTGAAATTTTAGGAAGATCTCTATCATTCCAGTTACTATAGGAGCAACCAGATTCGTGAAAAAAAATTACAAAAACTACCTAGCAAATATACTTGGTGAACCAAGTGCAAAAGAAAAATACAAACAATTGCACTTAAAAGGGAGAGTTAGACTCTTAAAAAGATCTCCCGGTTGGAACGTATAAGATAGCAAATGAATGTCTGGCATCTGGTAGAATGTCTCATCCGCAACTAGAACAAAATAAGCGGCAGGTATAATGTTTTTGTTTTTTTTAAGGAGCGGGGGGGGGGTCTTAATTCCAAGCGCATAAGCTTTAAGCACTGGATGAGAATTAAACTCATTATCAATGGCTTGCAAGATAAGTCGGTTGATCACTGCACTGTGTCAAGTGCTCTTTGCTTTTGCATAAACAAAATTAAAATAACAGAAGACTTTAAAAAATGTGTCACTCCCTTACATTGCAACACGATTAGCTCTAAGGCTGCATTTTGGACGCATACCAACAGGTTAAGTGAATTCTCATATCACACCGTTAAGTCCAATTTTTTAAAACTGAAATAGATTCATTAATTCAGCCAAGTAAAATATAAACATGGGAAGCCTTGCATCTCGCCAACCACTTCATTCTGATAATGCAGTAACTCCTGTTATTATGAAAGCAGAAACAAAAAATATACAAATATAATTTTAAAAAAAAAAAAAAAAAAGGTAAACTCCAACTCCCTTCCACCTCCCCCTCAGAAAGCAATCGAATTAGAAGTGTGTGCGTAATTAGCTTCTGGCAGTTTAGAGTTTTTGACGAAACAAAAAAAAAAAAAGAGAAGAGATATTTTCTCAAGAGGACACTAGGCAAACAATAATCAAGTACTAATATCAATTTCCTGGCAATGTTTAGAAGGCTTCAAGCAGACAAACAGAGCAGCTTTTAATGGCCAACCATTAAAATAAAAAAAAAGTACTCTCAAGAGTAGAGGAATGACTGACTGGCCTCCTTCTGTATAAAAAGACAATGGATACCATCTGATTGATTGATTTGGTTTAATAACATGTCGACTCATTTTTGTTTTATTTTTTTGTTTTATCTAGATTATATTTCTCTTTGTTATATTTCTCTTAGTCTGTCTGTCGATTCCACTTTTTCTTGGAAATTACTGGACTGATCTGACTGAATTTTAGTATGGACCTTTATTATGATAAGGTGGAACAAACTAAGTATTATGGTATCTATTTGATGCACAGCAAGAGAATAAGAATTAGTCACCACACTATGATATTTACTCTAGAAATTTGGCATAAAGCATTCATTCTAAATCAACTGGCTATAACTTTTTAATGGGTTTACTTTTAACTAATGAGTCATTACTAGGGCTATGACAACAGCATATTCTTTTCATTGTTTTTACTCTCGAGTATATATTCGGCACAGTTAGACACAATTAATCAACCGCGGATCACATCACTCTACATAAAAACATATAAGATATCAATGGATATATATCTGACAATCAAAACAAGTAAAAGAATATGCTGTTGTCATCGCCCTAGTCATCACTTATCAAAGCTAAAAGCAACTCAGGGATAAGGGTTAACGAAACGGATGGATTGTCAGTTAACTGAATGAGAGGATTGGAAATGACAAATGAAATGAACAGAATTTTATGACAAGTATTTGTTGAGATTGGAGTTGTAGTCTGCAGGGAGCAATCTTATAGTAATGGGTTCAGCATTCCAAGGTCAGAAACTAGTCAAAGATAAGTGTTAGATAGGTAGATAGATTCCAACCCAGAACAGCAATTCTTCCCCCTTTGTCAAAAACATTGATCACAGTATTTTCATGGTGAATGCTCTGACGAACTGCAGACACTTGTGCCCCCACAACGTAGACACCCTCGACAAACCCGACAGGCAGCTAAATCCCACCCCCACACAGTAGAGATCCCTAGATGTAAAAGATCTTTCTACTCCAGTAGTTTCTTTCTCAGAACCGCTAGACTCTGGAATTCCATTCCAGGTTCCTACTTCCCTTACTGTACTGACATGCATAAGTTCAAGTGCAACGTGAATCGACATCTTGCTGCCCAAATCCCAACATAGTGCCCCAGTAGTGCTGCCCCTGATAGTAGCCTCCTACACCAAAGTGGCAATGTGCCTTGTTTGGGGTGAAAATGTAATAAAAAAAAATGTGAGGAATAAAGGAAAAATAAGGAAAGTGAGAGTTATTGATGGTCATTTTTATGTCTAGAAGATTTACAAATTGCATTAAGTTCATATTTTGCAATATGCACGTTCCTCTCTGTCATATGCTCATGTAGTTATGAGACAGATTTAGGGGTTGGTTTATGTTGTTGGCAAGTTTAGTTCATTATATTTTCTGGTATAAATGTATTTTTTTAAGAAAAGCTATAATATTGTTTATTTTTATTTTCTCAACCATCCCCTTCATACTTTTAATGCTGGTATAGTCACATTATAAAGTGTTATATGTTTTTATTTATTTAGGAAGAGGGTGCTTATGTTTGACTATAAAGTTGTTCTTATATTGTAGATTATTAGTGAAAGGAGGGTTTGATGTCCAACGGACAAGGGGAGTATCCTTATTAGTGAACAATCCCAATCAAAGGAGTATCAAATCAAGAGATGAGCTATTGTAGAATTCTTATCTCTGCTTGATTTGATATTCTCCACACCAGTATTTTTCACTGATAAAAGATAACCCCCTCCTCTATTAGATAAAAATATAAGCCATACAACTAGATGAACTTCTTTAATTACTTTTAGCAATCGAATTTTCTTGGTGTGAATACTAATCCATTAAATACTGTATATTACAAGTAGATATTGTTGTGATATATGTTGAAAAACAGGAAATGTTTCAAATAAGAGTCACAAAAGCACTAAGTGGGTAACCCTAGTGAGTCATAAGAACCGGAAGCTGATGAAGCAGACATGACATTACACATTCTAAGGTTGATGGAATGATTCTTAGAAAAGATATTTAGTCTTGATAAAACTGTCTGTAACAGTGATAGTTCTGAATTTATGTGGGGTGAGGTATGAATGTTAATATTATTGGGATTTATTGGACAATTGTTCTCATCTTGAGTGTTATCTGCACAACGTTTTAGTCGATGTAACTTCCTACTTTCGTCAGGTGTCAAAATCATGTTTTGGCAAGGAAAAAAAGGGGGTAGCTCTGGACTCTAATGTTTCGAAATATTGGGTCTGGTTGGAAGTAATAATCAAACTTATAATTCGTGTAAACTTACTTTCAACCAGATTAAAAAATTTGAAACTTTAGAGTGCAGAGCTACCCCGGGGTTTTTTTTTTTTCCTGCTAAAACATGTTACTTGGAGATTACATCGACTGAAATGTTGCGCAGATAACACTCAAGATAAGAACACTTGTCTGATTAATCTAAATAATACAAGACAATGATAGTAAAAATTTACCAACAATTCTCCCCAACTAATAAAACCTACAATACGCTCACCAGCTGAGCTCAAACACCAAATCTGTTTCTATTTGTTTCCATCCAAATATCTATCAAGGATGTGATATACATTATATAATTTCTTTTTCAAACTATGTGGCTAAGTGATTAACAACTTGGATTAAAAAATCTGGGTATACAAAGTTCGAATCCAATTCATTTCACAGAATCACTTTCATCAAACCCAAACCTGACTTCGTGTCTAACATTTCAAAGAAAAAAAAAAAATAAAATATATCATGGACGTGAGCACCCAATGACAAAAAAAAAAAAAAAGCTGAAATCACAATCAATTTCTCAAACTAGGGAGCTAAGGCCCCTGCCATTTTCCCAACAGAGGTGGATGGAAAGGGAGTATACACTCCTTTTAATCTTCCCTCTAAATCAAGCAATGTGACAAAAATAGGTTGTAAAGCTCTAGCCATATGGCAGAAATCAGTTTTACTTAGACGAAATAATAATTGTTTTTTTTTTTTTAATTCAAAGAAATATCAGAATTCCATATTTTCCGATTTACAAAAAAAAAAAAAAAAAAAAAAAAAAAAAAAAACAGGTCTCAAATCCCTAGTATATAGAAATCAAATGCAATTACATTATTTACTGAATTATTTATACTTTTGACTTTTATATATTGCAAACATAATAGCTTCATGGGAAATAAATTTGTTGTGTTCATTTCTAATTAAAGAAAAAGAAAGCGTATGTACAGTTTAGTAAAACTATATAAATAAATGATGTCAAAGTTGCATCATATGAAGAAAGTCCCAAAGAGGAACAACCAAAGATCCAGAAAGTTGGAATCAACAACTCAACACTGAACAAACATAGAAACGTGTCACCTTTGATCTACATGTACAGAAAGCTGCATCGTGGGAGGAACTATGTGGCAGACAAACGAGATGGATTTTTACTCACATAGCAAAAACACTTGAGAATCATCAACTGTTAATCTATGGACATAAAAACTGACCAACCAAGGAGGGGAATGGGCATTATCTGGAATGGACATAACTTTTGTGAGATCTATCAGAGGCTTTTAAGAAGAGATCACTTTTTTTCAAAGAGGTTGCCAATTTTCTAGGAAGTCTAATCCTGAGCAAAATGTTTTTCCCATCACAGATCTGTCATTTGCAACATGAATCATGACGCTTAATACATCACCACATTTTGTTTTCTTGTTTTTTACATTATTTATTTCTGGGTTTGTATTACACATAAATTTGAAAAAGTTGTCAAAAACAAATATATAACAAATAAATGTTATCAAAGGCAAGATAAGTTACTTTCCTACCTAACTGGATAATTTTTTAGTGTTTTTATTTCATGTAACATGTTTATTCAGCTCGAAAAAGATATAGTGTTTGCCAATGTATTGGAAAATTTAAAATGATGCTGGACTCTCTGTTGAACACGGTAAGTTTGGAAAAATGAGTTAAAAATAAAAAACATACAAAATACTGTTAAAAACCCGTGTTTATATATATATATATATATGTTAGCCTATGTCACAGTCACAGTAGCATATATTGATCAAGTTTCTAACAGTATTTTCTACAGTTTTTATTTTTAACTCATTTTCCCAAACTTACCGTGTTCAACAGAGAGTCCAGTGCCATTTTAAATTTGACAACTTTTTCGAATTTATGTGTAATACAAACCCTTATTTCTTTATTTATTTACTTGGGGATCACCGCTTATCAAAGCTCAGGGTTAATGAGTGTTTGGTAGACGGTGAAACAACACTATGATGATAAGTAATGGTGGAATTTGGGTAGAGTTTAACTATATAAGAGAACAGCTCAAAAAAATGACCATGTTATAGTAAGCTGGAAAGCAATCCCACAGTATCATCTTTCACAGACAGACAGTTCTAGGAAAAAAAATTTTGCTCATGAAAATTTTGTTTAGTTTTAGGCACAGAGTGAGGGAAATTGTTGACAGTTGTTGTAGCTAGATGAGTGTTTGTCGCGATTGAAACTCAGTTGAGCAGCTACCATAAAGGTAACGATAGAGCAGAGATCACAACATCTATTCTGCGAGAAAGAGGAAATAGATTCTCATCCACTAGATTTCAAAGATGGTTTTGTAGGCAGGAAAGGGTACTTCTAGCAGCTCCTCCCCAGATGTGGCAACAGCATACCATTTTAAGACATATTTAGCTCTTGTAGAGGATTATACGGCATAATCACATTGACACCCTGGTTCTCGCTAAATCACTGAAGTTAAGCAATGTTTAGCCTGGTCAATACAAGATGGGTGACCAGTTTGGGAATTCCAACATTGTATGTAAGGGGGTGTCAACACCTCCTTGCAAGATTTAAAAAAATTAAACATCGTCATTTCCTCTAACAAGAACATACATGTGACTGAAGACCACTTGTGAATTTCATACTCCCACTAAAATTCCTCCTTTGGAGGAAACCGGTTATTCCAACATTAGGGTTAGTGCCACAGTTTAATTTTTTTTTTTTTTTTCAATGAGTAGAGGATTGTATTTGGAGTAAGATGCTTTCTGGAGTAATAGAATGACCCAACAATTTTTCAAGTAATTTCAGCAACAGATCTAATGTAGATCTTCTATTTCAGGTCAAGAGTGAAGGTCAGTCAGAGAAGTTTGTCAAAGTAGGATGCCCCCTCAAGATGAAAATCATTCCTTGTAATTGGGGCCGAGTGGGGATTAAAGCATTGGTTGTGAAAAGATTTTGTTAATAAATAAAGACATTTTGTTTACCTGTAATAACAGTTCCCAAACTTCTTTTCGAATGTCTGCAAGTCTTTTCACTGTGTTCACAAATCCTAACAGCTTGCACATTCCGATTTTGACACTTTGAATGCAGCTAGAACAAAAGAAAATAATTATTAATAATTAAATAATAATTAATAATGAAATAATAATGTATTATTGAATAATTATTTAATGTTAAATAATTATTTAATATTAAATAATTATGTATTATTGAATAATTATGCATTATTAAATAATAAGTGATCATTAAATAATTATGTATTATTAAATAATAATGTATTATTAAATAATAATTAATTATTAAATAATTATGTATTATTAAATTATAATTAATAATTAAATAATTATGTATTATTAAATAATTATGTATTATTAAATAATAATTATGTATTATTAAATTATAATTAATAATTAAATAATTATGTATAATTAAAAAATTATTTATTATTAAATAATTATGGATTATTAAATAATTATGTATTATTAAATAATAATTAATTATTAAATTATGTATAATTAAATTATAATTAATTATTAAATAATTATGTATTATAAAATAATTATGTATTATTAAATAATTATGTATTAATAATTAATAATTAAATAATTATGTAGTATTAAATAATTATGTATTATTAAATAATAAATAATTAAATAATTATGTATTATTAAATAATCATGTATTAATAATTACTAATTACATAATTATGTATTATTAAATAATTATGTATTATTAACTAATTAATAATTAAACAATTATGTATTATAAAATAATGATGTATTATTAAATAATAATAAATAATCAAACAATTATGTATTAAAAAATAATTATTATTAAATAATAATTAATAATTAAATAATTATGTAGTATTAAATAATTATGTATTATTAAACAACTATGAATTATTAAACAATTATTTAGTATTAAACAATTATGTATTATTACATAATAATTAATAATTTACTATGTATTATTAAAGAATTATGTATCATAAAGCAATAATTTATAATTTAATAGTTATGTATTATTAAATAATAATTAATAATTAAATAATTATCTATTATTAAATAATTATGTATTATTAAACAATTATTATAATAATTAATAAGTTAATAACTATGTATTATTAAATAATTATATATTATAAAGTAATAATTAATAATTGAATAATTATTTATTATTAAATAATCATTTATTATTAAATAAATATGTATTATTAAATAATAATTAATACTTGTATAATTATGTATTATTAAATAATAATTAATAATTGTATAATTATGTATTATTAAATAATTATGTATTATTAAATATTTAATAATTAAACAATTATGTATTATTAAATAATAATTAATAATTAAATAATTAAGTATTATTAAATAATGATGTATTATTAACTAATTATGTATTATTAAATAATTGTGTATCATTAAATGATAATTAATAATTAAATAATTGTGTATTATTAAATTATAATTAATAATTAAATAATTATGTATTATTAAATCATAATTAATAATTAAATAATTAAGTATTATAAATAATAATTAATAATTAAATAATTATGTATATATGTATTTTAATTATTAAGAAATCCTTGTAGTTTCAGTTCTTTTAGGTTCGTGTGGCGTTCCTTACATCTTTTCACTTTATTTCTGTTGCAGTTTCCACGACTGATTTAATTATTATTATTATTATTATTATTATTATTTGTTTTACTATTTGTACTCTATAAATTTACACAAGTCATCATAAGAGATTACTCACTGACAACAACCGTCTCCCCAGATTTCCAGTACTCTCTACTTCTTTTGATAACTTTTTGCCAGTAGAGGTCTGGTTAGTGCTTTCTCTTCTCTGTATTTCTCTTTGACCTTTCACAACTATTTAATGTGGTACTAATCGATTTCTAACACTACAATTTTTATGTTTTTAATGGTGGGGGCATAATTAACTTACAATTTTGCAATTTCAGTTTTTTTGGTTCCACATGGTGTCCCGCTATATATTTTCTTTTTTACTTCTGTTACAGTTTCCATATAACCGGTTGCTATTATTATCTATAATTTATTTAATATATTAATACAATAATTTGTGTGTTATTTTCTGTGTCACGCTTACATCTGGGTCATTTAATTGTCATGTACTTCAATTTCTTGTAATAAATAATTTTACCAAGAATTCTTCATAATTTTGGTTTCATGGCACTTAAGTCATCTATTTTTTTATAAATAATTTTTCCAAGAATTCCTCATAAGTTTTGGTTTCAATTATAGCTAATGGCACTCCAATAATCTATATTTTTAAATAATTTTTTCAAGAATTCTTCATAAGTCTTGGTTTTGGTTTCGATTTTAGCTGGTGGCACCTTAGTAATCTATTTTTTTTTTTATAAATAATTTTATCAAGAATTCTTCATAAGTTTGGGATTTGGTTTCAATTCAAACTGATGAACCCAAGTCATATAGATATATTTTTTATTTTTGAAATCTCAACTTTATAATATACAAAAATCGATAGAACATTAACTCTATAATAATATATATGAACTCTACAAAAATTAAAATATCATCGTGTATTTTATGACCGGGATATGCCAGGCATCCCTGCTAGCTTAGATAAATACTTTTGCAGTTTTAACAAAAGAGCTACAATAATATCAGAACGTCTCCATTTACGCAGAACATCTACAGAATGCTAACATCAATGTTGAGGAATAATGCGCTAAGGCTTCTTTTGTTCCTATTTACTTTGTCTCCCCACGAAGGCAGAATTAGACACCAGGGTCGTTTTTTAATGTGGGGAAAAGGAACAAAAATAAAAATTGTCTCAGTTGTGAAGGATTTCTCCTCCACTAACCAAGAACAAAAAATCGATGTGTAGCATTGGAGGCCAAGAAAAACAGTTCCTTTTGTTAACATATAAAAATAAATGTTTAAAACAATCAACTTACGCATCAATCCATTGCTGACAATTTTCTTTAAGATGCTGAACAGAAATTACGGAAATGGATGCTCGTGTTGTGGGATGGAAATCTAGAAAAAAGATTTATTTTAGTTAATGAAAATAAAAATAAAAGTAAATAAACATTCTTCAACATTAAGAACAAATAAATGTAGTCCAATGTAGTTTTCTGACAATCATGCACACACAAGAAATGCTTGAATTATAATATCCTTAGTTATATTGTAATATTATAGACGTTTCCCCCACTCCAGAGTGTTAGGAAGTGATGTGTTAGAAGAGGAAAAGACTATAATAATGAGAGGAAATATTTCATTAGCAGAGGAAAAGTATAAAGAGTGAGTTTAGTAAAAAAGATGATGGGATGGGGGGGGGGCAATTTTTTTTTTAATTCTCAAGACAGGAAAATATGTCATGATTGGTGATCAGTTTTCAAATAATTATGAGAGAGACCTAAAAGTCATTTTCACTGGTTAGCCATTCTGAGACAAAGACAAGACTTTTAGGATTTCCAATCCCAAGTCAAATTTAGGAATTAAAGTGTAAAGTCAGTTAACAGTTTGCAACAGTTTTGAGTTAGGAACAGTTGACAATTGTTGGTTGCTGGGAGAAGATTCGGAGATCAACCTCAACGGACAATCAAGATGTAGATGTTAGCAGCTAGAGTCATTTTCCACAACTATATCACACATGCACACCCTAAAAGTCTGTGCTTTCTCTTATTTTATATTTTTATTCTTGTAAACTAATGTTTGATTTGAAAAGGAAAATTGTTTTTGCTTTGAGCTTTGTAGAATATGATTGACTTTTGCAAAAGGAAAGGAAAGAAAAAACAACATTAATGTTTGGTACATTTTAGGTCAGGAAGCCAGTATCTTCAAACAGCTTGATATGGTAACACCAGAATGCTCTCAGAATCAATGTTAAAAACCTGCAATCTTGCAGGCAGTGACTAACGAAGAGAACTTCATGCAGAAAAGACAATCCTGAGGAATGATTTTCATGGGTTCTATGCAGACGTCCAACTTACTTAACAACAATAACCATTAGCAGAAGAGAAACAGAACAACCAACCAAAGGAAGTCTTAGTTTTTCAAAATCTTCAAGTAATCCTCACTCCAGAAGAGATTAAATTAATTATACATGGTGACCCAAACAAAATGCCACCTATTAAATCATTAACAAAAGTTGTACGCATAAATACCCAACAGTCTTTCTTTTAGGGGTTACTGCCTGACATATATTTTACATTTATTTTTAAATTTTCTTAGTATTTCATTTTCTTATATTTTGTTTTGTATATTCTTTCATTGTTTTTTTTTCTGTCCCTTCTCTCTTTTATCCCCACCATATCGCCCCCACCCATAAAATTATTTTTCCAATTCTAATCTAAAAAAATTTTCCATTTCTAATCTGAATGTTTTTAAAGTCAGTGTTGTTTTCTTACCTTTACTTTTGTATAATGTTGCCTTTTCCTCTCTTTTCTGTAAACTTTATTTTGATAATGCAATAAAGTTATATAAACTTTACAATTTTTCTTTTTAACTTTTATATATATATATATATATAAAGCTAGTGAGAAAGAACCCCCAGCAGGGTGTTCAATTATTAAGAAAATTTCAAAAATGAGAGCATAAAAATTATTTATCTATGTATTACAGAAGATCAGGACATCATCAGTTTCAAACCCAAACAAAAGGGACCTATAACTGGTCTTTTATGTTGAACTCTCATAAACCTCTGTTTATGTCTGTCTTCATGGAAAATGGTGGCTTGCACACTGCAACTTTTTTACAATATTTCAATCCTCAATCTTATATTTTTTACCATAGAAAAGTTACAGCATGTGAGCCACTATTTTCTGAGGAGACAAATATAAACAGAGGCTGATGAGAGTTTGACATAGAAAACCAACCTTTATTTGAATTTGAAACTGACAATACTGATGCTGTCCTGATCTTTTGTAAAATATATATATATATATATATATATATATATATTTCATAGTTAATTAATAAAAGTAGACAATTTATAATTTTTATGTATTTTTTTATTATATATCTTATTAGAGAGGGATAATACTTATTGCCTTAAGTATCCTCATTCATGAGAGATTATCTTTAAAAATGCCATTATAATCCTATATCCAGTAGATATATCATAATTTATAATTTAATATATAAAATTAAGCCAGTTTGATTTTCAGAGTGAGACCGAAATAGGTTTTACAGTGACAAATCAATATTTGATTCCTAATAGCTAATTTTTAATTATTATTGTCCTAGTATGTTCTTAGAAAAAAAGAAAACCATACTTCAATTTCTTTCAAAATATATGTATTCTGTTCTGCCAGATTTGCAAGTCCCACTAACCCACATGGTTCACTACAGATTGTGCAGTTCCAATTGCGCAAAGACAGCAGGCATTCTGCCGCTTCATACGTCATAAGTCAAGAATTTGTAAATGCTTGAAATCATTGTAAGAGAAAAACAGCGACAGCCAAAAGAAAGCATACTGAAATAATCAGGGGACACATAGAATCACAAAAATAATAACTTGTGATTTCTGCAAAAATCTATAATAGTGTAGTGAATAAAAGGCAATCAGTAATTCCCTCACTATCCAACAACCAGAGGATCTATGCACAGCAACTGAGAAGGCAGACCTGCTTGCCTGGCAATTTGCCTCCAACTCCACCTTAGAGCCAACAAACAACTCCCTACCAAATTTCCCTATGCAGACTGAAGCCATACTAGATGATGTAAAAATCACCTCTTCTCAGGTCTGCGATATCATAAAAAATTTAGACACCTCCAAGGTGTGTGGGCCTGATCTCATCCTTGCTATACAAATTAAGAAATGCTGAGCTAGCTCCTGTACTTTCCAAGCTCTACAATAAATGCCTTGCTAAATCTTGTTTCCCTTATAGCTGAGAGATGGCCTCTGTTGTACCAGTGTACAAGAATTCTAGTGAAAGGACTGACCCTCTCAATTATCGCCCTCTTCACTAAAATCTTTGAGACTTTAATTAATCAAGCACTAGTTCACCACTTCGCAAAAGCATATCTTCTCTCTGACAAACAATATGGATTTAGGCAATGTCGCAGATATTTTAACAGTTATCTTTGAGTGCATATACCATGCACTGGGTAAGGTGGGTGAAGCCAGGGCTGTAGCCCTTGATATATCCAAAACCTTTGACAAAGTCTAGCACTAAGGGCTGCTAATGGAAATTAAATCGTATGGTATAACTGGATGTGTACTAAATATAGTTAGATCCTTCTTAGACAATAGGACCATTCAGGTTCATTGATGGACATACAACCAAGCAGCATAACATCAATGCGGGAGTGCCTCAGGTGTCCACTATTATTCCTATTTATTTATTATTATTTTTTATTTATTATTATTATTGGACCACTATTATTTCTGATATTCATAAACGACCTCCCTGATAATATTATGCCTGAGATGAGTATATTTGCTGATACAGTTCTATAACATGCCTGAGGGAAGAACGGATGTACATAAACTTAAGACAATGGCAGAATCATTAGAAAATGACCTTTAAATCGTAGTGGAATGGAGCCGCAAATGGATGGTAACATTTAATGCTAGTAAGGCTAAGCTGCTCTCCTTTAACAATTACTAGACGCTTCTCCAACTACCGCTATCCATGACAAATAACACTCTACCTGAGAGGTCTTCCTTCAAACTCCTCGGCCTAACATTTGTGGGCAATATGAACTGGAACAAATACATTGAGAACATTGCAAAGGCTGCTGCAAAGAAGGTAGGTTCCTTCTATCAAGCTAGAAAACTACTCACACCTGAGAGTATCCTGTACTTCTACAAGGCCACCATTTGGATAGGGTGCAAAAAAGAATTTTCAATCTAATAGCTTCCACTATGTCAACTAAGCTCTAACCCCTGTCCCATCGCTGCAATGTTGTATCTCTGTGCCGGTTTTAAAAAGATTTTAATGGAATGTGCTCTGATGAACTCATTGCACTTGTGCCCCTTCGACATACATATCCCCAACAAATCCACTAAGCAACAAAATCTCACCCCTTCACTTTTGAGGTCCCTGAATGCCAGAAAGATTTCTATTCTAATAGTCTCCTCCCTCGAACAGCTAGACTTTGGAATTCTCTTCCTGCTACCTGCTTCCCTGTCTGTACTGATATGCAGAAGTTTAAATGTAATGTAAACCAACATCTTGTTAATCTTTCCTAAGCATGGTCCCAAATAGTAGTCCCTTACGTCCAAGTGGCGAGATGTCTTGTTAGGAGTGAACGTGAGTAAAAAAAAAAGACATTCCTAAATAATCACCTAAAATGATACATTAACTGATGTCATTAATAAAAGAACAATATAGTGATTAATCTACTTTAATTAACAGATAAAATATTACAAGTGTTCGAATTGCATATTGCACTACTCATTTATTGACATTACTTGCCTATCAACACATTACTTAAAAGAATTTGACTTCTAATGCTGTCTTACAGCTATGTTTCCTTCAATAATTACAAGAAATCTTCTCTGCCACCAATAGCAATGGCCAGTGACTCTTTATCTGAGAGCACATCTTTCAAACTGCTTGGCCTAACGTTCACAGGAAACATGAGTTGGAACAATTACATTGAAAGCATTGCCAGGGGCGCTGCGAAGAAGGTAAGCTCTCTTTACCGTGCTAGAAAACTACTAACACCCGAAAGTATCCTATATCTCTATAAGGCCACCATTCGCCCATATATGAAGTATTGCTGTCACATTTGGGCTAGTGCATCTGCTACTAGTCTCTCACTCCTAGACAAGGTTCAGCCTCTGTCCCATCAACATAATGTTGCGTCCCTCTACTTGTTCTACAAGTATTTTAATGGTGAATGCTCTGGCGAACTGCAGACACTTGTGCCCCCACGAGGTAGACACCCTCGACAAACCCGACAGGCAGCTAAATCCCACCCCCACACAGTAGAGATCCCTAGATGTAAAAGATCTTTCTACTCCAGTAGTTTCTTCCCCAGAACGGCTAAACTCTGGAATTCCATTCCAGGCCACTGCTTCCCCAACTGTACTGACATGCAGAAGTTCAAGTGCAATGTGAACCGACATCTTGCTGCCCAAATCCCAACATAGTACCCCAGTAGTTGTTGCCCCTGATAGTAGCCCCCTACATAAAGTGTAGTTTGAGGTGAAAATGTAATTAAAAAAAAAAAAAGTGTTTGAAGCGGTCTTAAATACAAAAATAATAATGGTCATTGTCTGATATTATACTTCCATTTTCATTGCTTATTATGTATGATCCCACACAATTGGGAGATTCTATTTATAAACAATGCTGCTAGGAACTGACGAATCAAATTAATTCACATTCTGCTACCAAACAATCAGAAATCAGAATTTCTCCATAAATATTAAACCTTTTCTGTAGCAACTTCGCATATGTTTTCTTCGTGTCAACACGGGAAGAATCTTTTGTTCTGTCTACTGAGAACCAGTCACCTCTAGGACTTGTGTAGAACAGCGAACCATCAGAAACTGTTTTGTCTACTGAGAACCAGTCACCTCCAGGACTTGTGTAGAACAACTAACCATCGGAAACTGTTCTGAAACTAAACATGGCTTACAACTCAAGATTATGTCTTCTATGTGTGCTTGAAAGGCCGATAATAATTAAGACAACATGCTGGTATATTGACAAAATTGTATTTACAAAAGTACAGCCATTGTATGCTATAGAAAGTCTACATCCAATACTGTGGCTACGACTGTCACCAGTGACTGCCATCATGACTACTACAACACTTTATTGTAACTCTATTCATAGACTCTATAGTCACTTGAAGAGTCTATCTATTTCCGAAATAGGATAGATCATCATCACACCATAACAAAAACATGTCTTTGTCTTCATGGCATGTCATTAAAGCATGTGGTCATACAACAGTTTCCCACTTTTTTATGCAGTTCATTTGCATTATTGTCGTATTCTGCAAGATCCTTCAATCTCCACGAGTTGGACAGTAGAGGGCAGACACGGCAATGTTGCATCGTATGGTCCTCCTCTCCACATTCTCAGGTGGTTAGGTCAGTTTTGCAGGCCCATCTGGCCATAGCAGCTTTTGATAACCCCATTCCTGTTCTCAGGCAGATGAGTGTTTTCCACTCAAGCCAGGGTGCTTCTGAACCATGAGAGAGGGTCTCAGAAAGAGAGATTTCTATATCAGTAGGAGTGGGACCATTCTCTAGCCGTCAGGTTCACAACTGTAGTCTGGTCTCTTCATGAGATGTTGTCAGGAGTTCAACATGGTTGAGGAAGCTTCTCAATTCTAATTTTAGCATACATACTGAACCTGACATAGTTATAAAATAGAAAAATATTTACAAAACAAATTTTAGCTTAATGGATCCAGAGTAAGTCAGAATCAGTACATCTAATAACAAGAAAGAATTGTGTGATTTCTTTTTCTTTGAGAAAGATGCAAATACTTACCTATCACAGAATTAGGGAGATAACTGGCTGACATTGAACTTTGATTGTCTAAAAGACCAACACCTGGAAAATAAAACATGTTAATCATTAATTTGCAATGATGCAGTATAGTCAACAAGAAAAATAGGTGTAAAAAAATTTATAACAAATAACTTTTTACCAAACGCAAGAAAATTTAATTTTCTGTCAGTCAACATAGTTTTTTCTGTTTTGGAACTTTTTTAAGTATCTGTTTTTTTCTCAATTTTGTATAGCTATCTAGAAGCCTTGGAAAAATAGATTTTCAAGATGGCTGGCATGCTTTATTTGATGTAAAGATTTGATGTTGTATGTTTAACAAGTCAAAAATCTAAAATTAAACAAAAATACAACTAATAAGTTTGGACCAAATGATGACAATTGAGTTTACAACTGATCTGTATATTTTTAACTTACTGAAATTGTTTTAAGTTCTTATTTATTTCAAAATATTTTCAAATACTACACTGAACCTTCTGATCTTACATGGGCGACATGTTTTTCAAGCCTTTTAGATAGAAATACAAAATGAATGTTATGCATGCATATTCATAATGCTGTTGTTCAACGTTCACCTGGCAAATTTTATTTTTTTAATTTTAACACTTTTGCACCAATTCTACCTGGCTAAAACCAAAATATAAAGTTCTGCATGGGTTCGAATACCCTATATATGAAGTTTAATGCCTGTAGATCAAAAACTGACGGAGACGTTTGGTAGGCAAAATTTTTTAAACAAAAATATATACGCATACATAAATATATATAGAAAGAGTTTTGTGTTTACTATAAGCTTTTTACACAAATATTACGCAAGTATAAATCATGTAGAATATCTGCATGAATATAATTGCATGTAATAGTTAACTAAAGATGATCATCCCATAAGAAAACCGAAAAAACTAATATGGAATAAATTAAAATGAATGTTTAAAAGAATATGCAAATTAGCTAGATCTTTTGCAGATAAATGCAATTCAATCACCCATATATAACAAAGTTGTATTTTCTTTTTAAATAAATAGAAAAAAGGTTTTTAATATGAATATCAATACACAAAAAAAAATTTATAGTATATATATATATTTATGTGTGTGTGTGTGTGTGTGTGTGTGTATACCGTTCCTCATTAGGGGGCACCAAAATTGGTTAAAAGGAAAATTATTCCCAACTCCCATTTAGGTAAAAATGCATTTTCATATATATATAATTGAATTCTTTTTTTTTTTTTTTTTTTTTTTTTTTTTACAAGGTGGTCACCACTTAACAAGACTCGGAAGCCACTCAGGGATAAGAGTTATTGTAAGTACAGTACGTTAGTGTGGATATTTAGAGTGGATACTTAAGGGGGTGGTTCATCAGGAATTTGTTTACGTTGGATTTGAAGAAATCCAAGTTGTAATCAGGAGGGAAGCAGGCAGACGGAACAGAGTTCCACAGGTGTGCAGTTCTAAGAAAGAAGCTTTGTTCATGGAATCTACGTTTTGATTTAAGCATAGATAAAGAGTGGGAAAAGTTTTTGACAGTGGATTCAGCTAGACGGGTGTTTTTTGTAAAAGATTGGTGAGGGGAGACCAGAGATTGGAGTTCAGACGAGCACCTGTCATGGAAATAACGATAAAACAAAGATAAGCTTGCAACGTCTCTTCTGTGGGAGAGAGGTTGCAGGGAAGAGAAAAGGGCATCCCCCACTAAGCCACAAAGTCTATTTTGTACTCTGTCAAGGCAGTATAGGCTGTTTTTAGCAGCTCCTGCCCAGATATGGCAGCAGTATTCCATCCTTGGGAGTACTTGGCTTTTATATAGATAGAGAATTGCATCAATAGTGAGATATGTTCTGGAGTGGTAGAAGGATCCCACCATTTTCCAGCGACCTTGACCACAGACTTGATGTACTTGTTCCATTTCAGATCAGGAGTGAAGGTCAAGCCCAGAAGCTTGTTAAAACATGGGGCTTCTCCTAGACGAGAGCCATCCATTTCAATTGATGCCAGATGGGGGATCAGAGCGTTGATGATGTAAAGATAGGAGTTTGGTTTTAGATGCATTAAAGGTAACTAGCCATGTCTTCCCCCACTGAACCACTCGTTCGAGATCAGAGGAGAGAGAATCAGAGAGAGCTTTGTCATTTACAGCCTTTGATGTGTTGCTGTAGATGGTCGTGTCATCAGCATAGATGTCAACGAATGATTTAAGTATGTGTTTAGGGAGATCGTTGATGTAGATCAGGAAGAGAGTTGGGCCCAGGATGGACCCTTGAGGGACTCCAGCATTAATACTGCAGGCCTCTGATTTTTGTCCATCAACCACTACTCTTATGAGCCTATCAGAGAGAAATGATTTAATGGAGAAAATATTTCCAGTTATACCGTAGCTGGAGATCTTGTGAAGTAGGCCTTTATGCCATACCTTGTCGAAGGCCTTTGATATGTCAAGAGCAATTGCCCTGGAAAGGAAGCCTTTGTCAAGAGATTCAATAATCCTATGATATAACCATTAGCACATCTGCGGTAGATTCAAAAAGTATCTCAAAACAAAAACAAATAACATCTACATGAAAAAAAAAAAAAAAACATAATACATTCAGTTGTGTGAGATAGCCTAGAGGGTTACGCTTCTTACCATGGGGTCCCGATTTCGAATCTCGCTAAATTCAGCCACTCTGATGAGTCGTAGATGACGAAACACGTGCCAGTAAATAATTATATTTTAAAAATAATATATATATATATATATATATATATATATATATATACACACACACACACATACACGTCTCTATACACGTTATGTACGTAAGTATATATAAACACTAACTGGCTTTACAAAGTTCATTACTTAAAATACTTGAAAGAAAATTTTACATCATAAATATTGCATTGATAACTTTGTTGTACATATGAAAGAAAGCCATTTGCATTTATTCATATAAATAAATAAAGGTTAACATTTTTGGAACTTGTATGCAAATTTATTTACCTTTTCAATACGATCATATTAAAGAAAGGAAAATAAGGAAGAAATCAATTTATCTGGGTGGCCGTGTGTGGGAAGGGGGGGCAGAACTTACAATATAGAAATAGAACATAACATTTTGAAAATTAGATTTTTTTTCTTTCCTAATGAAAAGTACGGAAGAAACATTTGAACACAATTGCTAAACATTTGAACACAAAATGAAACAATATTCCTAAACAGAACTAGTTGTTATATATTAAAACTTTAAAAAATCATTGAATTAAAAAAATATAGCAAAAAAAAAATAAAATAATAATAAACTGCTCTGTTTTTTATGTACGAACATGTGTTATGGTCCAGATTGGCGTATCCAGAATCGCATAATCCTTATGCTGTATAGCATCGTCATGCTTTTCCATCACACAGGTGAGTGCTTATCAAGACCCAAAGGTCACTCGAGGGTAAGGGTTAATGAGTTTATTAGGTGGGCGGTGAGACAACACTGGTAGCGATGGTTGAAACTTAACAGAATTTAATGATTTAAGAAGACAAAATGTTACGTATATACATATTCATTATATATACTACTATGGGATAGACATAATCATATTGACACACTGGTTCCCATTAAATCACCGAAGTTAAGCAACGTTGAACCGGGTCAGTACTAAAATGGGTGACCATTTGGGAATTCCAGGTGCTGTGTGTGCTCTACGCTTATCTCGACAATTTTTCTAGTCGTCCTACACTTCTCCTTGCCACCGGACCCAAGCAGTGCCGATTCAGGAGAGGTATGGTTGGTGATTGCAAAACCCTTGCCTTATAATTACATGCACAGCTACTCTTGCAGAGGGTATACATTGTCTTTCGAGACTGAACGGAGGCGATGATAGGATAGATAGATAAAAGATAGGGTTTTTCTTTTGTGTACAGTTGGATTCACTCAAAGTAGAACGTTTTGACTTCACCGTTAGTGCAAGCAGAAATGGGTCCAACTTTTGCATTTATTTACTTAGAGACATGTCTAAATACATACAGTTATGTGCATAGAAGTGTATGTAGATTTATGTCTTATCTATTCTCTCTCTCTCTCTGTGTGTGTGTG
>NC_136486.1:43252728-43331722 GCF_053919585.1 Euprymna scolopes | reverse complement strand
TATTGCAAAAATTGAAAATTCTCATGAGCGCGGCGGACCTATCAGCTTTGGCCGATTTTTCAGGGTTTTGGTTTAGATGCTATTTCTAATATTTACACTATAATACTAGCCATGATGTATTTATTATGTATTTTTGGCTGAATTTCTATGATTTGAACATAAAATAAGGACAAATTTGACATATTGCAAAAATTGAAAATTCTCATGAGCGCGCGGACCTATCAGCTTTGGCCGATTTTTCAGGGTTTTGGTTTAGATGCTATTTCTAATATTTACACTATAATACTAGTGCCATGATGTATTTATTATGTATTTTTGGCTGAATTTCTATGATTTGAACATAAAATAAGGACAAATTTGACATATTGCAAAAATTGAAAATTCTCATGAGCGCGGACCTATCAGCTTTGGCCGATTTTTCAGGGTTTTGGTTTAGATGCTATTTCTAATATTTACACTATAATACTAGTGCCATGATGTATTTATTATGTATTTTTGGCTGAATTTCTATGATTTGAACATAAAATAAGGACAAATTTGACATATTGCAAAAATTGAAAATTCTCATGAGCGCGGACCTATCAGCTTTGGCCGATTTTTCAGGGTTTTGGTTTAGATGCTATTTCTAATATTTAAACTATAATACTAGTGCCATGATGTATTTATTATGTATTTTTGGCTGAATTTCTATGATTTGAACATAAAATAAGGACAAATTTGACATATTGCAAAAATTGAAAATTCTCATGAGCGCGGACCTATCAGCTTTGGCCGATTTTTCAGGGTTTTGGTTTAGATGCTATTTCTAATATTTACACTATAATACTAGTGCCATGATGTATTTATTATGTATTTTTGGCTGAATTTCTATGATTTGAACATAAAATAAGGACAAATTTGACATATTGCAAAAATTGAAAATTCTCATGAGCCGCGGACCTATCAGCTTTGGCCGATTTTTCAGGGTTTTGGTTTAGATGCTATTTCTAATATTTACACTATAATACTAGTGCCATGATGTATTTATTATGTATTTTTGGCTGAATTTCTATGATTTGAACATAAAATAAGGACAAATTTGACATATTGCAAAAATTGAAAATTCTCATGAGCGCGGACCTATCAGCTTTGGCCGATTTTTCAGGGTTTTGGTTTAGATGCTATTTCTAATATTTACACTATAATACTAGTGCCATGATGTATTTATTATGTATTTTTGGCTGAATTTCTATGATTTGAACATAAAATAAGGACAAATTTGACATATTGCAAAAATTGAAAATTCTCATGAGCGCGGACCTATCAGCTTTGGCCGATTTTTCAGGGTTTTGGTTTAGATGCTATTTCTAATATTTACACTATAATACTAGTGCCATGATGTATTTATTATGTATTTTTGGCTGAATTTCTATGATTTGAACATAAAATAAGGACAAATTTGACATATTGCAAAAATTGAAAATTCTCATGAGCGCGCGGACCTATCAGCTTTGGCCGATTTTTCAGGGTTTTGGTTTAGATGCTATTTCTAATATTTACACTATAATACTAGTGCCATGATGTATTTATTATGTATTTTTGGCTGAATTTCTATGATTTGAACATAAAATAAGGACAAATTTGACATATTGCAAAAATTGAAAATTCTCATGAGCGCGGACCTATCAGCTTTGGCCGATTTTTCAGGGTTTTGGTTTAGATGCTATTTCTAATATTTACACTATAATACTAGTGCCATGATGTATTTATTATGTATTTTTGGCTGAATTTCTATGATTTGAACATAAAATAAGGACAAATTTGACATATTGCAAAAATTGAAAATTCTCATGAGCGCGGACCTATCAGCTTTGGCCGATTTTTCAGGGTTTTGGTTTAGATGCTATTTCTAATATTTACACTATAATACTAGTGCCATGATGTATTTATTATGTATTTTTGGCTGAATTTCTATGATTTGAACATAAAATAAGGACAAATTTGACATATTGCAAAAATTGAAAATTCTCATGAGCGCGGACCTATCAGCTTTGGCCGATTTTTCAGGGTTTTGGTTTAGATGCTATTTCTAATATTTACACTATAATACTAGTGCCATGATGTATTTATTATGTATTTTTGGCTGAATTTCTATGATTTGAACATAAAATAAGGACAAATTTGACATATTGCAAATATTGAAAATTCTCATGAGCGCGGACCTATCAGCTTTGGCCGATTTTTCAGGGTTTTGGTTTAGATGCTATTTCTAATATTTACACTATAATACTAGTGCCATGATGTATTTATTATGTATTTTTGGCTGAATTTCTATGATTTGAACATAAAATAAGGACAAATTTGACATATTGCAAAAATTGAAAATTCTCATGAGCGCGGACCTATCAGCTTTGGCCGATTTTTCAGGGTTTTGGTTTAGATGCTATTTCTAATATTTACACTATAATACTAGTGCCATGATGTATTTATTATGTATTTTTGGCTGAATTTCTATGATTTGAACATAAAATAAGGACAAATTTGACATATTGCAAAAATTGAAAATTCTCATGAGCGCGGACCTATCAGCTTTGGCCGATTTTTCAGGGTTTTGGTTTAGATGCTATTTCTAATATTTACACTATAATACTAGTGCCATGATGTATTTATTATGTATTTTTGGCTGAATTTCTATGATTTGAACATAAAATAAGGACAAATTTGACATATTGCAAAAATTGAAAATTCTCATGAGCGCGGCGGACCTATCAGCTTTGGCCGATTTTTCAGGGTTTTGGTTTAGATGCTATTTCTAATATTTACACTATAATACTAGTGCCATGATGTATTTATTATGTATTTTTGGCTGAATTTCTATGATTTGAACATAAAATAAGGACAAATTTGACATATTGCAAAAATTGAAAATTCTCATGAGCGCGGACCTATCAGCTTTGGCCGATTTTTCAGGGTTTTGGTTTAGATGCTATTTCTAATATTTACACTATAATACTAGTGCCATGATGTATTTATTATGTATTTTTGGCTGAATTTCTATGATTTGAACATAAAATAAGGACAAATTTGACATATTGCAAAAATTGAAAATTCTCATGAGCGCGGACCTATCAGCTTTGGCCGATTTTTCAGGGTTTTGGTTTAGATGCTATTTCTAATATTTACACTATAATACTAGTGCCATGATGTATTTATTATGTATTTTTGGCTGAATTTCTATGATTTGAACATAAAATAAGGACAAATTTGACATATTGCAAAAATTGAAAATTCTCATGAGCGCGGCGGACCTATCAGCTTTGGCCGATTTTTCAGGGTTTTGGTTTAGATGCTATTTCTAATATTTACACTATAATACTAGTGCCATGATGTATTTATTATGTATTTTTGGCTGAATTTCTATGATTTGAACATAAAATAAGGACAAATTTGACATATTGCAAAAATTGAAAATTCTCATGAGCGCGGACCTATCAGCTTTGGCCGATTTTTCAGGGTTTTGGTTTAGATGCTATTTCTAATATTTACACTATAATACTAGTGCCATGATGTATTTATTATGTATTTTTGGCTGAATTTCTATGATTTGAACATAAAATAAGGACAAATTTGACATATTGCAAAAATTGAAAATTCTCATGAGCGCGGACCTATCAGCTTTGGCCGATTTTTCAGGGTTTTGGTTTAGATGCTATTTCTAATATTTACACTATAATACTAGTGCCATGATGTATTTATTATGTATTTTTGGCTGAATTTCTATGATTTGAACATAAAATAAGGACAAATTTGACATATTGCAAAAATTGAAAATTCTCATGAGCGCGGCGGACCGATCAGCTTTGGCCGATTTTTCAGGGTTTTGGTTTAGATGCTATTTCTAATATTTACACTATAATACTAGTGCCATGATGTATTTATTATGTATTTTTGGCTGAATTTCTATGATTTGAACATAAAATAAGGACAAATTTGACATATTGCAAAAATTGAAAATTCTCATGAGCGCGGACCTATCAGCTTTGGCCGATTTTTCAGGGTTTTGGTTTAGATGCTATTTCTAATATTTACACTATAATACTAGTGCCATGATGTATTTATTATGTATTTTTGGCTGAATTTCTATGATTTGAACATAAAATAAGGACAAATTTGACATATTGCAAAAATTGAAAATTCTCATGAGCGCGGACCTATCAGCTTTGGCCGATTTTTCAGGGTTTTGGTTTAGATGCTATTTCTAATATTTACACTATAATACTAGTGCCATGATGTATTTATTATGTATTTTTGGCTAAATTTCTATGATTTGAACATAAAATAAGGACAAATTTGACATATTGCAAAAATTGAAAATTCTCATGAGCGCGGCGGACCTATCAGCTTTGGCCGATTTTTCAGGGTTTTGGTTTAGATGCTATTTCTAATATTTACACTATAATACTAGTGCCATGATGTATTTATTATGTATTTTTGGCTGAATTTCTATGATTTGAACATAAAATAAGGACAAATTTGACATATTGCAAAAATTGAAAATTCTCATGAGTGCGGACCTATCAGCTTTGGCCGATTTTTCAGGGTTTTGGTTTAGATGCTATTTCTAATATTTACACTATAATACTAGTGCCATGATGTATTTATTATGTATTTTTGGCTGAATTTCTATGATTTGAACATAAAATAAGGACAAATTTGACATATTGCAAAAATTGAAAATTCTCATGAGCGCGGACCTATCAGCTTTGGCCGATTTTTCAGGGTTTTGGTTTAGATGCTATTTCTAATATTTACACTATAATACTAGTGCCATGATGTATTTATTATGTATTTTTGGCTGAATTTCTATGATTTGAACATAAAATAAGGACAAATTTGACATATTGCAAAAATTGAAAATTCTCATGAGCGCGGACCTATCAGCTTTGGCCGATTTTTCAGGGTTTTGGTTTAGATGCTATTTCTAATATTTAAACTATAATACTAGTGCCATGATGTATTTATTATGTATTTTTGGCTGAATTTCTATGATTTGAACATAAAATAAGGACAAATTTGACATATTGCAAATATTGAAAATTCTCATGAGCGCGGACCTATCAGCTTTGGCCGATTTTTCAGGGTTTTGGTTTAGATGCTATTTCTAATATTTACACTATAATACTAGTGCCATGATGTATTTATGTATTTTTGGCTGAATTTCTATGATTTGAACATAAAATAAGGACAAATTTGACATATTGCAAAAATTGAAAATTCTCATGAGCGCGGACCTATCAGCTTTGGCCGATTTTTCAGGGTTTTGGTTTAGATGCTATTTCTAATATTTACACTATAATGCTAGTGCCATGATGTATTTATTATGTATTTTTGGCTGAATTTCTATGATTTGAACATAAAATAAGGACAAATTTGACATATTGCAAAAATTGAAAATTCTCATGAGCGCGGACCTATCAGCTTTGGCCGATTTTTCAGGGTTTTGGTTTAGATGCTATTTCTAATATTTACACTATAATACTAGTGCCATGATGTATTTATTATGTATTTTTGGCTGAATTTCTATGATTTGAACATAAAATAAGGACAAATTTGACATATTGCAAAAATTGAAAATTCTCATGAGCGCGGCGGACCTATCAGCTTTGGCCGATTTTTCAGGGTTTTGGTTTAGATGCTATTTCTAATATTTACACTATAATACTAGTGCCATGATGTATTTATTATGTATTTTTGGCTGAATTTCTATGATTTGAACATAAAATAAGGACAAATTTGACATATTGCAAAAATTGAAAATTCTCATGAGCGCGGACCTATCAGCTTTGGCCGATTTTTCAGGGTTTTGGTTTAGATGCTATTTCTAATATTTACACTATAATACTAGTGCCATGATGTATTTATTATGTATTTTTGGCTGAATTTCTATGATTTGAACATAAAATAAGGACAAATTTGACATATTGCAAAAATTGAAAATTCTCATGAGCGCGGACCTATCAGCTTTGGCCGATTTTTCAGGGTTTTGGTTTAGATGCTATTTCTAATATTTACACTATAATACTAGTGCCATGATGTATTTATTATGTATTTTTGGCTGAATTTCTATGATTTGAACATAAAATAAGGACAAATTTGACATATTGCAAAAATTGAAAATTCTCATGAGCGCGGCGGACCTATCAGCTTTGGCCGATTTTTCAGGGTTTTGGTTTAGATGCTATTTCTAATATTTACACTATAATACTAGTGCCATGATGTATTTATTATGTATTTTTGGCTGAATTTCTATGATTTGAACATAAAATAAGGACAAATTTGACATATTGCAAAAATTGAAAATTCTCATGAGCGCGGGACCTATCAGCTTTGGCCGATTTTTCAGGGTTTTGGTTTAGATGCTATTTCTAATATTTACACTATAATACTAGTGCCATGATGTATTTATTATGTATTTTTGGCTGAATTTCTATGATTTGAACATAAAATAAGGACAAATTTGACATATTGCAAAAATTGAAAATTCTCATGAGCGCGGCGGACCTATCAGCTTTGGCCGATTTTTCAGGGTTTTGGTTTAGATGCTATTTCTAATATTTACACTATAATACTAGTGCCATGATGTATTTATTATGTATTTTTGGCTGAATTTCTATGATTTGAACATAAAATAAGGACAAATTTGACATATTGCAAAAATTGAAAATTCTCATGAGCGCGGGACCTATCAGCTTTGGCCGATTTTTCAGGGTTTTGGTTTAGATGCTATTTCTAATATTTACACTATAATACTAGTGCCATGATGTATTTATTATGTATTTTTGGCTGAATTTCTATGATTTGAACATAAAATAAGGACAAATTTGACATATTGCAAAAATTGAAAATTCTCATGAGCGCAGCGGACCTATCAGCTTTGGCCGATTTTTCAGGGTTTTGGTTTAGATGCTATTTCTAATATTTACACTATAATGCTAGTGCCATGATGTATTTATTATGTATTTTTGGCTGAATTTCTATGATTTGAACATAAAATAAGGACAAATTTGACATATTGCAAAAATTGAAAATTCTCATGAGCGCAGCGGACCTATCAGCTTTGGCCGATTTTTCAGGGTTTGGTTTAGATGCTATTTCTAATATTTACACTATAATACTAGTGCCATGATGTATTTATTATGTATTTTTGGCTGAATTTCTATGATTTGAACATAAAATAAGGACAAATTTGACATATTGCAAAAATTGAAAATTCTCATGAGCGCGGCGGACCTATCAGCTTTGGCCGATTTTTCAGGGTTTTGGTTTAGATGCTATTTCTAATATTTACACTATAATACTAGTGCCATGATGTATTTATTATGTATTTTTGGCTGAATTTCTATGATTTGAACATAAAATAAGGACAAATTTGACATATTGCAAAAATTGAAAATTCTCATGAGCGCGGACCTATCAGCTTTGGCCGATTTTTCAGGGTTTTGGTTTAGATGCTATTTCTAATATTTACACTATAATACTAGTGCCATGATGTATTCATTATGTATTTTTGGCTGAATTTCTATGATTTGAACATAAAATAAGGACAAATTTGACATATTGCAAAAATTGAAAATTCTCATGAGCGCGGCGGACCTATCAGCTTTGGCCGATTTTTCAGGGTTTTGGTTTAGATGCTATTTCTAATATTTACACTATAATACTAGTGCCATGATGTATTTATTATGTATTTTTGGCTGAATTTCTATGATTTGAACATAAAATAAGGACAAATTTGACATATTGCAAAAATTGAAAATTCTCATGAGCGCGGACCTATCAGCTTTGGCCGATTTTTCAGGGTTTTGGTTTAGATGCTATTTCTAATATTTACACTATAATACTAGTGCCATGATGTATTTATTATGTATTTTTGGCTGAATTTCTATGATTTGAACATAAAATAAGGACAAATTTGACATATTGCAAAAATTGAAAATTCTCATGAGCGCGGACCTATCAGCTTTGGCCGATTTTTCAGGGTTTTGGTTTAGATGCTATTTCTAATATTTACACTATAATACTAGTGCCATGATGTATTTATTATGTATTTTTGGCTGAATTTCTATGATTTGAACATAAAATAAGGACAAATTTGACATATTGCAAAAATTGAAAATTCTCATGAGCGCGGACCTATCAGCTTTGGCCGATTTTTCAGGGTTTTGGTTTAGATGCTATTTCTAATATTTACACTATAATACTAGTGCCATGATGTATTTATTATGTATTTTTGGCTGAATTTCTATGATTTGAACATAAAATAAGGACAAATTTGACATATTGCAAAAATTGAAAATTCTCATGAGCGCGGACCTATCAGCTTTGGCCGATTTTTCAGGGTTTTGGTTTAGATGCTATTTCTAATATTTACACTATAATACTAGTGCCATGATGTATTTATTATGTATTTTTGGCTGAATTTCTATGATTTGAACATAAAATAAGGACAAATTTGACATATTGCAAAAATTGAAAATTCTCATGAGCGCGGACCTATCAGCTTTGGCCGATTTTTCAGGGTTTTGGTTTAGATGCTATTTCTAATATTTACACTATAATACTAGTGCCATGATGTATTTATTATGTATTTTTGGCTAAATTTCTATGATTTGAACATAAAATAAGGACAAATTTGACATATTGCAAAAATTGAAAATTCTCATGAGCGCGGCGGACCTATCAGCTTTGGCCGATTTTTCAGGGTTTTGGTTTAGATGCTATTTCTAATATTTACACTATAATACTAGTGCCATGATGTATTTATTATGTATTTTTGGCTGAATTTCTATGATTTGAACATAAAATAAGGACAAATTTGACATATTGCAAAATTGAAAATTCTCATGAGCGCGGACCTATCAGCTTTGGCCGATTTTTCAGGGTTTTGGTTTAGATGCTATTTCTAATATTTAAACTATAATACTAGTGCCATGATGTATTTATTATGTATTTTTGGCTGAATTTCTATGATTTGAACATAAAATAAGGACAAATTTGACATATTGCAAAAATTGAAAATTCTCATGAGCGCGGACCTATCAGCTTTGGCCGATTTTTCAGGGTTTTGGTTTAGATGCTATTTCTAATATTTACACTATAATACTAGTGCCATGATGTATTTATTATGTATTTTTGGCTGAATTTCTATGATTTGAACATAAAATAAGGACAAATTTGACATATTGCAAATATTGAAAATTCTCATGAGCGCGGCGGACCGATCAGCTTTGGCCGATTTTTCAGGGTTTTGGTTTAGATGCTATTTCTAATATTTACACTATAATACTAGTGCCATGATGTATTTATTATGTATTTTTGGCTGAATTTCTATGATTTGAACATAAAATAAGGACAAATTTGACATATTGCAAAAATTGAAAATTCTCATGAGCGCGGACCTATCAGCTTTGGCCGATTTTTCAGGGTTTTGGTTTAGATGCTATTTCTAATATTTACACTATAATACTAGTGCCATGATGTATTTATTATGTATTTTTGGCTGAATTTCTATGATTTGAACATAAAATAAGGACAAATTTGACATATTGCAAAAATTGAAAATTCTCATGAGCGCGGACCTATCAGCTTTGGCCGATTTTTCAGGGTTTTGGTTTAGATGCTATTTCTAATATTTACACTATAATACTAGTGCCATGATGTATTTATTATGTATTTTTGGCTAAATTTCTATGATTTGAACATAAAATAAGGACAAATTTGACATATTGCAAAAATTGAAAATTCTCATGAGCGCGGCGGACCTATCAGCTTTGGCCGATTTTTCAGGGTTTTGGTTTAGATGCTATTTCTAATATTTACACTATAATACTAGTGCCATGATGTATTTATTATGTATTTTTGGCTGAATTTCTATGATTTGAACATAAAATAAGGACAAATTTGACATATTGCAAAAATTGAAAATTCTCATGAGTGCGGACCTATCAGCTTTGGCCGATTTTTCAGGGTTTTGGTTTAGATGCTATTTCTAATATTTACACTATAATACTAGTGCCATGATGTATTTATTATGTATTTTTGGCTGAATTTCTATGATTTGAACATAAAATAAGGACAAATTTGACATATTGCAAAAATTGAAAATTCTCATGAGCGCGGCGGACCTATCAGCTTTGGCCGATTTTTCAGGGTTTTGGTTTAGATGCTATTTCTAATATTTACACTATAATACTAGTGCCATGATGTATTTATTATGTATTTTTGGCTGAATTTCTATGATTTGAACATAAAATAAGGACAAATTTGACATATTGCAAAAATTGAAAATTCTCATGAGCGCGGACCTATCAGCTTTGGCCGATTTTTCAGGGTTTTGGTTTAGATGCTATTTCTAATATTTAAACTATAATACTAGTGCCATGATGTATTTATTATGTATTTTTGGCTGAATTTCTATGATTTGAACATAAAATAAGGACAAATTTGACATATTGCAAATATTGAAAATTCTCATGAGCGCGGACCTATCAGCTTTGGCCGATTTTTCAGGGTTTTGGTTTAGATGCTATTTCTAATATTTACACTATAATACTAGTGCCATGATGTATTTATTATGTATTTTTGGCTGAATTTCTATGATTTGAACATAAAATAAGGACAAATTTGACATATTGCAAAATTGAAAATTCTCATGAGCGCGGACCTATCAGCTTTGGCCGATTTTTCAGGGTTTTGGTTTAGATGCTATTTCTAATATTTACACTATAATGCTAGTGCCATGATGTATTTATTATGTATTTTTGGCTGAATTTCTATGATTTGAACATAAAATAAGGACAAATTTGACATATTGCAAAAATTGAAAATTCTCATGAGCGCGGACCTATCAGCTTTGGCCGATTTTTCAGGGTTTTGGTTTAGATGCTATTTCTAATATTTACACTATAATACTAGTGCCATGATGTATTTATTATGTATTTTTGGCTGAATTTCTATGATTTGAACATAAAATAAGGACAAATTTGACATATTGCAAAAATTGAAAATTCTCATGAGCGCGGCGGACCTATCAGCTTTGGCCGATTTTTCAGGGTTTTGGTTTAGATGCTATTTCTAATATTTACACTATAATACTAGTGCCATGATGTATTTATTATGTATTTTTGGCTGAATTTCTATGATTTGAACATAAAATAAGGACAAATTTGACATATTGCAAAAATTGAAAATTCTCATGAGCGCGAACCTATCAGCTTTGGCCGATTTTTCAGGGTTTTGGTTTAGATGCTATTACTAATATTTACACTATAATACTAGTGCCATGATGTATTTATTATGTATTTTTGGCTGAATTTCTATGATTTGAACATAAAATAAGGACAAATTTGACATATTGCAAAAATTGAAAATTCTCATGAGCGCGGACCTATCAGCTTTGGCCGATTTTTCAGGGTTTTGGTTTAGATGCTATTTCTAATATTTACACTATAATACTAGTGCCATGATGTATTTATTATGTATTTTTGGCTGAATTTCTATGATTTGAACATAAAATAAGGACAAATTTGACATATTGCAAAAATTGAAAATTCTCATGAGCGCGGCGGACCTATCAGCTTTGGCCGATTTTTCAGGGTTTTGGTTTAGATGCTATTTCTAATATTTACACTATAATACTAGTGCCATGATGTATTTATTATGTATTTTTGGCTGAATTTCTATGATTTGAACATAAAATAAGGACAAATTTGACATATTGCAAAAATTGAAAATTCTCATGAGCGCGGACCTATCAGCTTTGGCCGATTTTTCAGGGTTTTGGTTTAGATGCTATTTCTAATATTTACACTATAATACTAGTGCCATGATGTA
This sequence comes from Euprymna scolopes, assembly GCF_053919585.1. Taxonomy (NCBI): domain Eukaryota; kingdom Metazoa; phylum Mollusca; class Cephalopoda; order Sepiida; family Sepiolidae; genus Euprymna; species Euprymna scolopes. The sequence continues at coordinate 43,319,851 of NC_136486.1, read as the reverse complement.
TTTATTATGTATTTTTGGCTGAATTTCTATGATTTGAACATAAAATAAGGACAAATTTGACATATTGCAAAAATTGAAAATTCTCATGAGCGCGGCGGACCTATCAGCTTTGGCCGATTTTTCAGGGTTTTGGTTTAGATGCTATTTCTAATATTTACACTATAATACTAGTGCCATGATGTATTTATTATGTATTTTTGGCTAAATTTCTATGATTTGAACATAAAATAAGGACAAATTTGACATATTGCAAAAATTGAAAATTCTCATGAGCGCGGCGGACCTATCAGCTTTGGCCGATTTTTCAGGGTTTTGGTTTAGATGCTATTTCTAATATTTACACTATAATACTAGTGCCATGATGTATTTATTATGTATTTTTGGCTGAATTTCTATGATTTGAACATAAAATAAGGACAAATTTGACATATTGCAAAAATTGAAAATTCTCATGAGCGCGGCGGACCTATCAGCTTTGGCCGATTTTTCAGGGTTTTGGTTTAGATGCTATTTCTAATATTTACACTATAATACTAGTGCCATGATGTATTTATTATGTATTTTTGGCTGAATTTCTATGATTTGAACATAAAATAAGGACAAATTTGACATATTGCAAAAATTGAAAATTCTCATGAGCGCAGCGGACCTATCAGCTTTGGCCGATTTTTCAGGGTTTTGGTTTAGATGCTATTTCTAATATTTACACTATAATGCTAGTGCCATGATGTATTTATTATGTATTTTTGGCTGAATTTCTATGATTTGAACATAAAATAAGGACAAATTTGACATATTGCAAAAATTGAAAATTCTCATGAGCGCAGCGGACCTATCAGCTTTGGCCGATTTTTCAGGGTTTTGGTTTAGATGCTATTTCTAATATTTACACTATAATACTAGTGCCATGATGTATTTATTATGTATTTTTGGCTGAATTTCTATGATTTGAACATAAAATAAGGACAAATTTGACATATTGCAAAAATTGAAAATTCTCATGAGCGCGGCGGACCTATCAGCTTTGGCCGATTTTTCAGGGTTTTGGTTTAGATGCTATTTCTAATATTTACACTATAATACTAGTGCCATGATGTATTTATTATGTATTTTTGGCTGAATTTCTATGATTTGAACATAAAATAAGGACAAATTTGACATATTGCAAAAATTGAAAATTCTCATGAGCGCGAACCTATCAGCTTTGGCCGATTTTTCAGGGTTTTGGTTTAGATGCTATTACTAATATTTACACTATAATACTAGTGCCATGATGTATTTATTATGTATTTTTGGCTGAATTTCTATGATTTGAACATAAAATAAGGACAAATTTGACATATTGCAAAAATTGAAAATTCTCATGAGCGCGGACCTATCAGCTTTGGCCGATTTTTCAGGGTTTTGGTTTAGATGCTATTTCTAATATTTACACTATAATACTAGTGCCATGATGTATTTATTATGTATTTTTGGCTGAATTTCTATGATTTGAACATAAAATAAGGACAAATTTGACATATTGCAAAAATTGAAAATTCTCATGAGCGCGGCGGACCTATCAGCTTTGGCCGATTTTTCAGGGTTTTGGTTTAGATGCTATTTCTAATATTTAAACTATAATACTAGTGCCATGATGTATTTATTATGTATTTTTGGCTGAATTTCTATGATTTGAACATAAAATAAGGACAAATTTGACATATTGCAAAAATTGAAAATTCTCATGAGCGCGGACCTATCAGCTTTGGCCGATTTTTCAGGGTTTTGGTTTAGATGCTATTTCTAATATTTACACTATAATACTAGTGCCATGATGTATTTATTATGTATTTTTGGCTGAATTTCTATGATTTGAACATAAAATAAGGACAAATTTGACATATTGCAAAAATTGAAAATTCTCATGAGCGCGGCGGACCTATCAGCTTTGGCCGATTTTTCAGGGTTTTGGTTTAGATGCTATTTCTAATATTTACACTATAATACTAGTGCCATGATGTATTTATTATGTATTTTTGGCTAAATTTCTATGATTTGAACATAAAATAAGGACAAATTTGACATATTGCAAAAATTGAAAATTCTCATGAGCGCGGCGGACCTATCAGCTTTGGCCGATTTTTCAGGGTTTTGGTTTAGATGCTATTTCTAATATTTACACTATAATACTAGTGCCATGATGTATTTATTATGTATTTTTGGCTGAATTTCTATGATTTGAACATAAAATAAGGACAAATTTGACATATTGCAAAAATTGAAAATTCTCATGAGCGCGGCGGACCTATCAGCTTTGGCCGATTTTTCAGGGTTTTGGTTTAGATGCTATTTCTAATATTTACACTATAATACTAGTGCCATGATGTATTTATTATGTATTTTTGGCTGAATTTCTATGATTTGAACATAAAATAAGGACAAATTTGACATATTGCAAAAATTGAAAATTCTCATGAGCGCAGCGGACCTATCAGCTTTGGCCGATTTTTCAGGGTTTTGGTTTAGATGCTATTTCTAATATTTACACTATAATGCTAGTGCCATGATGTATTTATTATGTATTTTTGGCTGAATTTCTATGATTTGAACATAAAATAAGGACAAATTTGACATATTGCAAAAATTGAAAATTCTCATGAGCGCAGCGGACCTATCAGCTTTGGCCGATTTTTCAGGGTTTTGGTTTAGATGCTATTTCTAATATTTACACTATAATACTAGTGCCATGATGTATTTATTATGTATTTTTGGCTGAATTTCTATGATTTGAACATAAAATAAGGACAAATTTGACATATTGCAAAAATTGAAAATTCTCATGAGCGCGGCGGACCTATCAGCTTTGGCCGATTTTTCAGGGTTTTGGTTTAGATGCTATTTCTAATATTTACACTATAATACTAGTGCCATGATGTATTTATTATGTATTTTTGGCTGAATTTCTATGATTTGAACATAAAATAAGGACAAATTTGACATATTGCAAAAATTGAAAATTCTCATGAGCGCGGACCTATCAGCTTTGGCCGATTTTTCAGGGTTTTGGTTTAGATGCTATTTCTAATATTTACACTATAATACTAGTGCCATGATGTATTCATTATGTATTTTTGGCTGAATTTCTATGATTTGAACATAAAATAAGGACAAATTTGACATATTGCAAAAATTGAAAATTCTCATGAGCGCGGACCTATCAGCTTTGGCCGATTTTTCAGGGTTTTGGTTTAGATGCTATTTCTAATATTTACACTATAATACTAGTGCCATGATGTATTTATTATGTATTTTTGGCTGAATTTCTATGATTTGAACATAAAATAAGGACAAATTTGACATATTGCAAAAATTGAAAATTCTCATGAGCGCGGCGGACCTATCAGCTTTGGCCGATTTTTCAGGGTTTTGGTTTAGATGCTATTTCTAATATTTACACTATAATACTAGTGCCATGATGTATTTATTATGTATTTTTGGCTGAATTTCTATGATTTGAACATAAAATAAGGACAAATTTGACATATTGCAAAAATGAAAATTCTCATGAGCGCGGCGGACCTATCAGCTTTGGCCGATTTTTCAGGGTTTTGGTTTAGATGCTATTTCTAATATTTACACTATAATACTAGTGCCATGATGTATTTATTATGTATTTTTGGCTGAATTTCTATGATTTGAACATAAAATAAGGACAAATTTGACATATTGCAAAAATTGAAAATTCTCATGAGCGCGGACCTATCAGCTTTGGCCGATTTTCAGGGTTTTGGTTTAGATGCTATTTCTAATATTTACACTATAATACTAGTGCCATGATGTATTTATTATGTATTTTTGGCTGAATTTCTATGATTTGAACATAAAATAAGGACAAATTTGACATATTGCAAAAATTGAAAATTCTCATGAGCGCGGACCTATCAGCTTTGGCCGATTTTTCAGGGTTTTGGTTTAGATGCTATTTCTAATATTTACACTATAATACTAGTGCCATGATGTATTTATTATGTATTTTTGGCTGAATTTCTATGATTTGAACATAAAATAAGGACAAATTTGACATATTGCAAAAATTGAAAATTCTCATGAGCGCGGACCTATCAGCTTTGGCCGATTTTTCAGGGTTTTGGTTTAGATGCTATTTCTAATATTTACACTATAATACTAGTGCCATGATGTATTTATTATGTATTTTGGCTGAATTTCTATGATTTGAACATAAAATAAGGACAAATTTGACATATTGCAAAAATTGAAAATTCTCATGAGCGCGGACCTATCAGCTTTGGCCGATTTTTCAGGGTTTTGGTTTAGATGCTATTACTAATATTTACACTATAATACTAGTGCCATGATGTATTTATTATGTATTTTTGGCTGAATTTCTATGATTTGAACATAAAATAAGGACAAATTTGACATATTGCAAAAATTGAAAATTCTCATGAGCGCGGACCTATCAGCTTTGGCCGATTTTTCAGGGTTTTTGTTTAGATGCTATTTCTAATATTTACACTATAATACTAGTGCCATGATGTATTTATTATGTATTTTTGGCTGAATTTCTATGATTTGAACATAAAATAAGGACAAATTTGACATATTGCAAAAATTGAAAATTCTCATGAGCGCGGCGGACCTATCAGCTTTGGCCGATTTTTCAGGGTTTTGGTTTAGATGCTATTTCTAATATTTACACTATAATACTAGTGCCATGATGTATTTATTATGTATTTTTGGCTAAATTTCTATGATTTGAACATAAAATAAGGACAAATTTGACATATTGCAAAAATTGAAAATTCTCATGAGCGCGGCGGACCTATCAGCTTTGGCCGATTTTTCAGGGTTTTGGTTTAGATGCTATTTCTAATATTTACACTATAATACTAGTGCCATGATGTATTTATTATGTATTTTTGGCTGAATTTCTATGATTTGAACATAAAATAAGGACAAATTTGACATATTGCAAAAATTGAAAATTCTCATGAGCGCAGCGGACCTATCAGCTTTGGCCGATTTTTCAGGGTTTTGGTTTAGATGCTATTTCTAATATTTACACTATAATACTAGTGCCATGATGTATTTATTATGTATTTTTGGCTGAATTTCTATGATTTGAACATAAAATAAGGACAAATTTGACATATTGCAAAAATTGAAAATTCTCATGAGCGCGGCGGACCTATCAGCTTTGGCCGATTTTTCAGGGTTTTGGTTTAGATGCTATTTCTAATATTTACACTATAATACTAGTGCCATGATGTATTTATTATGTATTTTTGGCTGAATTTCTATGATTTGAACATAAAATAAGGACAAATTTGACATATTGCAAAAATTGAAAATTCTCATGAGCGCGGCGGACCTATCAGCTTTGGCCGATTTTTCAGGGTTTTGGTTTAGATGCTATTTCTAATATTTACACTATAATACTAGTGCCATGATGTATTTATTATGTATTTTTGGCTGAATTTCTATGATTTGAACATAAAATAAGGACAAATTTGACATATTGCAAAAATTGAAAATTCTCATGAGCGCGGCGGACCTATCAGCTTTGGCCGATTTTTCAGGGTTTTGGTTTAGATGCTATTTCTAATATTTACACTATAATACTAGTGCCATGATGTATTTATTATGTATTTTTGGCTGAATTTCTATGATTTGAACATAAAATAAGGACAAATTTGACATATTGCAAAAATTGAAAATTCTCATGAGCGCGGACCTATCAGCTTTGGCCGATTTTTCAGGGTTTTGGTTTAGATGCTATTTCTAATATTTACACTATAATACTAGTGCCATGATGTATTTATTATGTATTTTTGGCTGAATTTCTATGATTTGAACATAAAATAAGGACAAATTTGACATATTGCAAAAATTGAAAATTCTCATGAGCGCAGCGGACCTATCAGCTTTGGCCGATTTTTCAGGGTTTTGGTTTAGATGCTATTTCTAATATTTACACTATAATACTAGTGCCATGATGTATTTATTATGTATTTTTGGCTGAATTTCTATGATTTGAACATAAAATAAGGACAAATTTGACATATTGCAAAAATTGAAAATTCTCATGAGCGCGGACCTATCAGCTTTGGCCGATTTTTCAGGGTTTTGGTTTAGATGCTATTTCTAATATTTACACTATAATACTAGTGCCATGATGTATTTATTATGTATTTTTGGCTGAATTTCTATGATTTGAACATAAAATAAGGACAAATTTGACATATTGCAAAAATTGAAAATTCTCATGAGCGCGGACCTATCAGCTTTGGCCGATTTTTCAGGGTTTTGGTTTAGATGCTATTACTAATATTTACACTATAATACTAGTGCCATGATGTATTTATTATGTATTTTTGGCTGAATTTCTATGATTTGAACATAAAATAAGGACAAATTTGACATATTGCAAAAATTGAAAATTCTCATGAGCGCGGACCTATCAGCTTTGGCCGATTTTTCAGGGTTTTGGTTTAGATGCTATTTCTAATATTTACACTATAATACTAGTGCCATGATGTATTTATTATGTATTTTTGGCTGAATTTCTATGATTTGAACATAAAATAAGGACAAATTTGACATATTGCAAAAATTGAAAATTCTCATGAGCGCGGACCTATCAGCTTTGGCCGATTTTTCAGGGTTTTGGTTTAGATGCTATTTCTAATATTTACACTATAATACTAGTGCCATGATGTATTTATTATGTATTTTTGGCTAAATTTCTATGATTTGAACATAAAATAAGGACAAATTTGACATATTGCAAAAATTGAAAATTCTCATGAGCGCGGCGGACCTATCAGCTTTGGCCGATTTTTCAGGGTTTTGGTTTAGATGCTATTTCTAATATTTACACTATAATACTAGTGCCATGATGTATTTATTATGTATTTTTGGCTGAATTTCTATGATTTGAACATAAAATAAGGACAAATTTGACATATTGCAAAAATTGAAAATTCTCATGAGCGCAGCGGACCTATCAGCTTTGGCCGATTTTTCAGGGTTTTGGTTTAGATGCTATTTCTAATATTTACACTATAATGCTAGTGCCATGATGTATTTATTATGTATTTTTGGCTGAATTTCTATGATTTGAACATAAAATAAGGACAAATTTGACATATTGCAAAAATTGAAAATTCTCATGAGCGCAGCGGACCTATCAGCTTTGGCCGATTTTTCAGGGTTTTGGTTTAGATGCTATTTCTAATATTTACACTATAATACTAGTGCCATGATGTATTTATTATGTATTTTTGGCTGAATTTCTATGATTTGAACATAAAATAAGGACAAATTTGACATATTGCAAAAATTGAAAATTCTCATGAGCGCGGCGGACCTATCAGCTTTGGCCGATTTTTCAGGGTTTTGGTTTAGATGCTATTTCTAATATTTACACTATAATACTAGTGCCATGATGTATTTATTATGTATTTTTGGCTGAATTTCTATGATTTGAACATAAAATAAGGACAAATTTGACATATTGCAAAAATTGAAAATTCTCATGAGCGCGGACCTATCAGCTTTGGCCGATTTTTCAGGGTTTTGGTTTAGATGCTATTTCTAATATTTACACTATAATACTAGTGCCATGATGTATTCATTATGTATTTTTGGCTGAATTTCTATGATTTGAACATAAAATAAGGACAAATTTGACATATTGCAAAAATTGAAAATTCTCATGAGCGCGGACCTATCAGCTTTGGCCGATTTTTCAGGGTTTTGGTTTAGATGCTATTTCTAATATTTACACTATAATACTAGTGCCATGATGTATTTATTATGTATTTTTGGCTGAATTTCTATGATTTGAACATAAAATAAGGACAAATTTGACATATTGCAAAAATTGAAAATTCTCATGAGCGCGGCGGACCTATCAGCTTTGGCCGATTTTTCAGGGTTTTGGTTTAGATGCTATTTCTAATATTTACACTATAATACTAGTGCCATGATGTATTTATTATGTATTTTTGGCTGAATTTCTATGATTTGAACATAAAATAAGGACAAATTTGACATATTGCAAAAATTGAAAATTCTCATGAGCGCGGACCTATCAGCTTTGGCCGATTTTTCAGGGTTTTGGTTTAGATGCTATTTCTAATATTTACACTATAATACTAGTGCCATGATGTATTTATTATGTATTTTTGGCTGAATTTCTATGATTTGAACATAAAATAAGGACAAATTTGACATATTGCAAAAATTGAAAATTCTCATGAGCGCGGACCTATCAGCTTTGGCCGATTTTTCAGGGTTTTGGTTTAGATGCTATTTCTAATATTTACACTATAATACTAGTGCCATGATGTATTTATTATGTATTTTTGGCTGAATTTCTATGATTTGAACATAAAATAAGGACAAATTTGACATATTGCAAAAATTGAAAATTCTCATGAGCGCGGACCTATCAGCTTTGGCCGATTTTTCAGGGTTTTGGTTTAGATGCTATTTCTAATATTTACACTATAATACTAGTGCCATGATGTATTTATTATGTATTTTTGGCTGAATTTCTATGATTTGAACATAAAATAAGGACAAATTTGACATATTGCAAAAATTGAAAATTCTCATGAGCGCGGACCTATCAGCTTTGGCCGATTTTTCAGGGTTTTGGTTTAGATGCTATTTCTAATATTTACACTATAATACTAGTGCCATGATGTATTTATTATGTATTTTTGGCTGAATTTCTATGATTTGAACATAAAATAAGGACAAATTTGACATATTGCAAAAATTGAAAATTCTCATGAGCGCGGACCTATCAGCTTTGGCCGATTTTTCAGGGTTTTGGTTTAGATGCTATTACTAATATTTACACTATAATACTAGTGCCATGATGTATTTATTATGTATTTTTGGCTGAATTTCTATGATTTGAACATAAAATAAGGACAAATTTGACATATTGCAAAAATTGAAAATTCTCATGAGCGCGGACCTATCAGCTTTGGCCGATTTTTCAGGGTTTTGGTTTAGATGCTATTTCTAATATTTACACTATAATACTAGTGCCATGATGTATTTATTATGTATTTTTGGCTGAATTTCTATGATTTGAACATAAAATAAGGACAAATTTGACATATTGCAAAAATTGAAAATTCTCATGAGCGCGGACCTATCAGCTTTGGCCGATTTTTCAGGGTTTTGGTTTAGATGCTATTTCTAATATTTACACTATAATACTAGTGCCATGATGTATTTATTATGTATTTTTGGCTAAATTTCTATGATTTGAACATAAAATAAGGACAAATTTGACATATTGCAAAAATTGAAAATTCTCATGAGCGCGGCGGACCTATCAGCTTTGGCCGATTTTTCAGGGTTTTGGTTTAGATGCTATTTCTAATATTTACACTATAATACTAGTGCCATGATGTATTTATTATGTATTTTTGGCTGAATTTCTATGATTTGAACATAAAATAAGGACAAATTTGACATATTGCAAAAATTGAAAATTCTCATGAGTGCGGACCTATCAGCTTTGGCCGATTTTTCAGGGTTTTGGTTTAGATGCTATTTCTAATATTTACACTATAATACTAGTGCCATGATGTATTTATTATGTATTTTTGGCTGAATTTCTATGATTTGAACATAAAATAAGGACAAATTTGACATATTGCAAAAATTGAAAATTCTCATGAGCGCGGACCTATCAGCTTTGGCCGATTTTTCAGGGTTTTGGTTTAGATGCTATTTCTAATATTTACACTATAATACTAGTGCCATGATGTATTTATTATGTATTTTTGGCTGAATTTCTATGATTTGAACATAAAATAAGGACAAATTTGACATATTGCAAAAATTGAAAATTCTCATGAGCGCGGACCTATCAGCTTTGGCCGATTTTTCAGGGTTTTGGTTTAGATGCTATTTCTAATATTTAAACTATAATACTAGTGCCATGATTTTATTTATTATGTATTTTTGGCTGAATTTCTATGATTTGAACATAAAATAAGGACAAATTTGACATATTGCAAATATTGAAAATTCTCATGAGCGCGGACCTATCAGCTTTGGCCGATTTTTCAGGGTTTTGGTTTAGATGCTATTTCTAATATTTACACTATAATACTAGTGCCATGATGTATTTATTATGTATTTTTGGCTGAATTTCTATGATTTGAACATAAAATAAGGACAAATTTGACATATTGCAAAAATTGAAAATTCTCATGAGCGCGGACCTATCAGTTTTGGCCGATTTTTCAGGGTTTTGGTTTAGATGCTATTTCTAATATTTACACTATAATACTAGTGCCATGATGTATTTATTATGTATTTTTGGCTGAATTTCTATGATTTGAACATAAAATAAGGACAAATTTGACATATTGCAAAAATTGAAAATTCTCATGAGCGCGGCGGACCTATCAGCTTTGGCCGATTTTTCAGGGTTTTGGTTTAGATGCTATTTCTAATATTTACACTATAATACTAGTGCCATGATGTATTTATTATGTATTTTTGGCTGAATTTCTATGATTTGAACATAAAATAAGGACAAATTTGACATATTGCAAAAATTGAAAATTCTCATGAGCGCGGACCTATCAGCTTTGGCCGATTTTTCAGGGTTTTGGTTTAGATGCTATTTCTAATATTTACACTATAATACTAGTGCCATGATGTATTTATTATGTATTTTTGGCTGAATTTCTATGATTTGAACATAAAATAAGGACAAATTTGACATATTGCAAAAATTGAAAATTCTCATGAGCGCGGACCTATCAGCTTTGGCCGATTTTTCAGGGTTTTGGTTTAGATGCTATTTCTAATATTTACACTATAATACTAGTGCCATGATGTATTTATTATGTATTTTTGGCTGAATTTCTATGATTTGAACATAAAATAAGGACAAATTTGACATATTGCAAAAATTGAAAATTCTCATGAGCGCGGCGGACCTATCAGCTTTGGCCGATTTTTCAGGGTTTTGGTTTAGATGCTATTTCTAATATTTACACTATAATACTAGTGCCATGATGTATTTATTATGTATTTTTGGCTGAATTTCTATGATTTGAACATAAAATAAGGACAAATTTGACATATTGCAAAAATTGAAAATTCTCATGAGCGCGGACCTATCAGCTTTGGCCGATTTTTCAGGGTTTTGGTTTAGATGCTATTTCTAATATTTACACTATAATACTAGTGCCATGATGTATTTATTATGTATTTTTGGCTGAATTTCTATGATTTGAACATAAAATAAGGACAAATTTGACATATTGCAAAAATTGAAAATTCTCATGAGCGCGGCGGACCTATCAGCTTTGGCCGATTTTTCAGGGTTTTGGTTTAGATGCTATTTCTAATATTTACACTATAATACTAGTGCCATGATGTATTTATTATGTATTTTTGGCTGAATTTCTATGATTTGAACATAAAATAAGGACAAATTTGACATATTGCAAAAATTAAAAATTCTCATGAGCGCGGCGGACCTATCAGCTTTGGCCGATTTTTCAGGGTTTTGGTTTAGATGCTATTTCTAATATTTACACTATAATACTAGTGCCATGATGTATTTATTATGTATTTTTGGCTGAATTTCTATGATTTGAACATAAAATAAGGACAAATTTGACATATTGCAAAAATTGAAAATTCTCATGAGCGCGGCGGACCTATCAGCTTTGGCCGATTTTTCAGGGTTTTGGTTTAGATGCTATTTCTAATATTTACACTATAATACTAGTGCCATGATGTATTTATTATGTATTTTTGGCTGAATTTCTATGATTTGAACATAAAATAAGGACAAATTTGACATATTGCAAAAATTGAAAATTCTCATGAGCGCAGCGGACCTATCAGCTTTGGCCGATTTTTCAGGGTTTTGGTTTAGATGCTATTTCTAATATTTACACTATAATACTAGTGCCATGATGTATTTATTATGTATTTTTGGCTGAATTTCTATGATTTGAACATAAAATAAGGACAAATTTGACATATTGCAAAAATTGAAAATTCTCATGAGTGCGGACCTATCAGCTTTGGCCGATTTTTCAGGGTTTTGGTTTAGATGCTATTTCTAATATTTACACTATAATACTAGTGCCATGATGTATTTATTATGTATTTTTGGCTGAATTTCTATGATTTGAACATAAAATAAGGACAAATTTGACATATTGCAAAAATTGAAAATTCTCATGAGCGCGGACCTATCAGCTTTGGCCGATTTTTCAGGGTTTTGGTTTAGATGCTATTTCTAATATTTACACTATAATACTAGTGCCATGATGTATTTATTATGTATTTTTGGCTGAATTTCTATGATTTGAACATAAAATAAGGACAAATTTGACATATTGCAAAAATTGAAAATTCTCATGAGCGCGGACCTATCAGCTTTGGCCGATTTTTCAGGGTTTTGGTTTAGATGCTATTTCTAATATTTAAACTATAATACTAGTGCCATGATTTTATTTATTATGTATTTTTGGCTGAATTTCTATGATTTGAACATAAAATAAGGACAAATTTGACATATTGCAAATATTGAAAATTCTCATGAGCGCGGACCTATCAGCTTTGGCCGATTTTTCAGGGTTTTGGTTTAGATGCTATTTCTAATATTTACACTATAATACTAGTGCCATGATGTATTTATTATGTATTTTTGGCTGAATTTCTATGATTTGAACATAAAATAAGGACAAATTTGACATATTGCAAAAATTGAAAATTCTCATGAGCGCGGACCTATCAGTTTTGGCCGATTTTTCAGGGTTTTGGTTTAGATGCTATTTCTAATATTTACACTATAATACTAGTGCCATGATGTATTTATTATGTATTTTTGGCTGAATTTCTATGATTTGAACATAAAATAAGGACAAATTTGACATATTGCAAAAATTGAAAATTCTCATGAGCGCGGCGGACCTATCAGCTTTGGCCGATTTTTCAGGGTTTTGGTTTAGATGCTATTTCTAATATTTACACTATAATACTAGTGCCATGATGTATTTATTATGTATTTTTGGCTGAATTTCTATGATTTGAACATAAAATAAGGACAAATTTGACATATTGCAAAAATTGAAAATTCTCATGAGCGCGGACCTATCAGCTTTGGCCGATTTTTCAGGGTTTTGGTTTAGATGCTATTTCTAATATTTACACTATAATACTAGTGCCATGATGTATTTATTATGTATTTTTGGCTGAATTTCTATGATTTGAACATAAAATAAGGACAAATTTGACATATTGCAAAAATTGAAAATTCTCATGAGCGCGGACCTATCAGCTTTGGCCGATTTTTCAGGGTTTTGGTTTAGATGCTATTTCTAATATTTACACTATAATACTAGTGCCATGATGTATTTATTATGTATTTTTGGCTGAATTTCTATGATTTGAACATAAAATAAGGACAAATTTGACATATTGCAAAAATTGAAAATTCTCATGAGCGCGGCGGACCTATCAGCTTTGGCCGATTTTTCAGGGTTTTGGTTTAGATGCTATTTCTAATATTTACACTATAATACTAGTGCCATGATGTATTTATTATGTATTTTTGGCTGAATTTCTATGATTTGAACATAAAATAAGGACAAATTTGACATATTGCAAAAATTGAAAATTCTCATGAGCGCGGACCTATCAGCTTTGGCCGATTTTTCAGGGTTTTGGTTTAGATGCTATTTCTAATATTTACACTATAATACTAGTGCCATGATGTATTTATTATGTATTTTTGGCTGAATTTCTATGATTTGAACATAAAATAAGGACAAATTTGACATATTGCAAAAATTGAAAATTCTCATGAGCGCGGCGGACCTATCAGCTTTGGCCGATTTTTCAGGGTTTTGGTTTAGATGCTATTTCTAATATTTACACTATAATACTAGTGCCATGATGTATTTATTATGTATTTTTGGCTGAATTTCTATGATTTGAACATAAAATAAGGACAAATTTGACATATTGCAAAAATTGAAAATTCTCATGAGCGCGGCGGACCTATCAGCTTTGGCCGATTTTTCAGGGTTTTGGTTTAGATGCTATTTCTAATATTTACACTATAATACTAGTGCCATGATGTATTTATTATGTATTTTTGGCTGAATTTCTATGATTTGAACATAAAATAAGGACAAATTTGACATATTGCAAAAATTGAAAATTCTCATGAGCGCGGACCTATCAGCTTTGGCCGATTTTTCAGGGTTTTGGTTTAGATGCTATTTCTAATATTTACACTATAATACTAGTGCCATGATGTATTTATTATGTATTTTTGGCTAAATTTCTATGATTTGAACATAAAATAAGGACAAATTTGACATATTGCAAAAATTGAAAATTCTCATGAGCGCGGCGGACCTATCAGCTTTGGCCGATTTTTCAGGGTTTTGGTTTAGATGCTATTTCTAATATTTACACTATAATACTAGTGCCATGATGTATTTATTATGTATTTTTGGCTGAATTTCTATGATTTGAACATAAAATAAGGACAAATTTGACATATTGCAAAAATTGAAAATTCTCATGAGCGCAGCGGACCTATCAGCTTTGGCCGATTTTTCAGGGTTTTGGTTTAGATGCTATTTCTAATATTTACACTATAATACTAGTGCCATGATGTATTTATTATGTATTTTTGGCTGAATTTCTATGATTTGAACATAAAATAAGGACAAATTTGACATATTGCAAAAATTGAAAATTCTCATGAGCGCGGACCTATCAGCTTTGGCCGATTTTTCAGGGTTTTGGTTTAGATGCTATTTCTAATATTTACACTATAATACTAGTGCCATGATGTATTTATTATGTATTTTTGGCTGAATTTCTATGATTTGAACATAAAATAAGGACAAATTTGACATATTGCAAAAATTGAAAATTCTCATGAGCGCGGACCTATCAGTTTTGGCCGATTTTTCAGGGTTTTGGTTTAGATGCTATTTCTAATATTTACACTATAATACTAGTGCCATGATGTATTTATTATGTATTTTTGGCTGAATTTCTATGATTTGAACATAAAATAAGGACAAATTTGACATATTGCAAAAATTGAAAATTCTCATGAGCGCGGCGGACCTATCAGCTTTGGCCGATTTTTCAGGGTTTTGGTTTAGATGCTATTTCTAATATTTACACTATAATACTAGTGCCATGATGTATTTATTATGTATTTTTGGCTGAATTTCTATGATTTGAACATAAAATAAGGACAAATTTGACATATTGCAAAAATTGAAAATTCTCATGAGCGCGGCGGACCTATCAGCTTTGGCCGATTTTTCAGGGTTTTGGTTTAGATGCTATTTCTAATATTTACACTATAATACTAGTGCCATGATGTATTTATTATGTATTTTTGGCTGAATTTCTATGATTTGAACATAAAATAAGGACAAATTTGACATATTGCAAAAATTGAAAATTCTCATGAGCGCGGACCTATCAGCTTTGGCCGATTTTTCAGGGTTTTGGTTTAGATGCTATTTCTAATATTTACACTATAATACTAGTGCCATGATGTATTTATTATGTATTTTTGGCTGAATTTCTATGATTTGAACATAAAATAAGGACAAATTTGACATATTGCAAAAATTGAAAATTCTCATGAGCGCGGCGGACCTATCAGCTTTGGCCGATTTTTCAGGGTTTTGGTTTAGATGCTATTTCTAATATTTACACTATAATACTAGTGCCATGATGTATTTATTATGTATTTTTGGCTGAATTTCTATGATTTGAACATAAAATAAGGACAAATTTGACATATTGCAAAAATTGAAAATTCTCATGAGCGCAGCGGACCTATCAGCTTTGGCCGATTTTTCAGGGTTTTGGTTTAGATGCTATTTCTAATATTTACACTATAATACTAGTGCCATGATGTATTTATTATGTATTTTTGGCTGAATTTCTATGATTTGAACATAAAATAAGGACAAATTTGACATATTGCAAAAATTGAAAATTCTCATGAGCGCGGACCTATCAGCTTTGGCCGATTTTTCAGGGTTTTGGTTTAGATGCTATTTCTAATATTTACACTATAATACTAGTGCCATGATGTATTTATTATGTATTTTTGGCTGAATTTCTATGATTTGAACATAAAATAAGGACAAATTTGACATATTGCAAAAATTGAAAATTCTCATGAGCGCGGACCTATCAGTTTTGGCCGATTTTTCAGGGTTTTGGTTTAGATGCTATTTCTAATATTTACACTATAATACTAGTGCCATGATGTATTTATTATGTATTTTTGGCTGAATTTCTATGATTTGAACATAAAATAAGGACAAATTTGACATATTGCAAAAATTGAAAATTCTCATGAGCGCGGACCTATCAGCTTTGGCCGATTTTTCAGGGTTTTGGTTTAGATGCTATTTCTAATATTTACACTATAATACTAGTGCCATGATGTATTTATTATGTATTTTTGGCTGAATTTCTATGATTTGAACATAAAATAAGGACAAATTTGACATATTGCAAAAATTGAAAATTCTCATGAGCGCGGCGGACCTATCAGCTTTGGCCGATTTTTCAGGGTTTTGGTTTAGATGCTATTTCTAATATTTACACTATAATACTAGTGCCATGATGTATTTATTATGTATTTTTGGCTGAATTTCTATGATTTGAACATAAAATAAGGACAAATTTGACATATTGCAAAAATTGAAAATTCTCATGAGCGCGGACCTATCAGCTTTGGCCGATTTTTCAGGGTTTTGGTTTAGATGCTATTTCTAATATTTACACTATAATACTAGTGCCATGATGTATTTATTATGTATTTTTGGCTGAATTTCTATGATTTGAACATAAAATAAGGACAAATTTGACATATTGCAAAAATTGAAAATTCTCATGAGCGCGGCGGACCTATCAGCTTTGGCCGATTTTTCAGGGTTTTGGTTTAGATGCTATTTCTAATATTTACACTATAATACTAGTGCCATGATGTATTTATTATGTATTTTTGGCTGAATTTCTATGATTTGAACATAAAATAAGGACAAATTTGACATATTGCAAAAATTGAAAATTCTCATGAGCGCGGACCTATCAGCTTTGGCCGATTTTTCAGGGTTTTGGTTTAGATGCTATTTCTAATATTTACACTATAATACTAGTGCCATGATGTATTTATTATGTATTTTTGGCTGAATTTCTATGATTTGAACATAAAATAAGGACAAATTTGACATATTGCAAAAATTGAAAATTCTCATGAGCGCGGCGGACCTATCAGCTTTGGCCGATTTTTCAGGGTTTTGGTTTAGATGCTATTTCTAATATTTACACTATAATACTAGTGCCATGATGTATTTATTATGTATTTTTGGCTGAATTTCTATGATTTGAACATAAAATAAGGACAAATTTGACATATTGCAAAAATTGAAAATTCTCATGAGCGCGGACCTATCAGTTTTGGCCGATTTTTCAGGGTTTTGGTTTAGATGCTATTTCTAATATTTACACTATAATACTAGTGCCATGATGTATTTATTATGCATTTTTGGCTGAATTTCTATGATTTGAACATAAAATAAGGACAAATTTGACATATTGCAAAAATTGAAAATTCTCATGAGCGCGGCGGACCTATCAGCTTTGGCCGATTTTTCAGGGTTTTGGTTTAGATGCTATTTCTAATATTTACACTATAATACTAGTGCCATGATGTATTTATTATGTATTTTTGGCTGAATTTCTATGATTTGAACATAAAATAAGGACAAATTTGACATATTGCAAAAATTGAAAATTCTCATGAGCGCGGACCTATCAGCTTTGGCCGATTTTTCAGGGTTTTGGTTTAGATGCTATTTCTAATATTTACACTATAATACTAGTGCCATGATGTATTTATTATGTATTTTTGGCTGAATTTCTATGATTTGAACATAAAATAAGGACAAATTTGACATATTGCAAAAATTGAAAATTCTCATGAGCGCGGACCTATCAGCTTTGGCCGATTTTTCAGGGTTTTGGTTTAGATGCTATTTCTAATATTTACACTATAATACTAGTGCCATGATGTATTTATTATGTATTTTTGGCTGAATTTCTATGATTTGAACATAAAATAAGGACAAATTTGACATATTGCAAAAATTGAAAATTCTCATGAGCGCGGCGGACCTATCAGCTTTGGCCGATTTTTCAGGGTTTTGGTTTAGATGCTATTTCTAATATTTACACTATAATACTAGTGCCATGATGTATTTATTATGTATTTTTGGCTGAATTTCTATGATTTGAACATAAAATAAGGACAAATTTGACATATTGCAAAAATTGAAAATTCTCATGAGCGCGGACCTATCAGCTTTGGCCGATTTTTCAGGGTTTTGGTTTAGATGCTATTTCTAATATTTACACTATAATACTAGTGCCATGATGTATTTATTATGTATTTTTGGCTGAATTTCTATGATTTGAACATAAAATAAGGACAAATTTGACATATTGCAAAAATTGAAAATTCTCATGAGCGCGGCGGACCTATCAGCTTTGGCCGATTTTTCAGGGTTTTGGTTTAGATGCTATTTCTAATATTTACACTATAATACTAGTGCCATGATGTATTTATTATGTATTTTTGGCTGAATTTCTATGATTTGAACATAAAATAAGGACAAATTTGACATATTGCAAAAATTGAAAATTCTCATGAGCGCGGCGGACCTATCAGCTTTGGCCGATTTTTCAGGGTTTTGGTTTAGATGCTATTTCTAATATTTACACTATAATACTAGTGCCATGATGTATTTATTATGTATTTTTGGCTGAATTTCTATGATTTGAACATAAAATAAGGACAAATTTGACATATTGCAAAAATTGAAAATTCTCATGAGCGCGGACCTATCAGCTTTGGCCGATTTTTCAGGGTTTTGGTTTAGATGCTATTTCTAATATTTACACTATAATACTAGTGCCATGATGTATTTATTATGTATTTTTGGCTGAATTTCTATGATTTGAACATAAAATAAGGACAAATTTGACATATTGCAAAAATTGAAAATTCTCATGAGCGCGGACCTATCAGCTTTGGCCGATTTTTCAGGGTTTTGGTTTAGATGCTATTTCTAATATTTACACTATAATACTAGTGCCATGATGTATTTGTTATGTATTTTTGGCTAAATTTCTATGATTTGAACATAAAATAAGGACAAATTTGACATATTGCAAAAATTGAAAATTCTCATGAGCGCGGCGGACCTATCAGCTTTGGCCGATTTTTCAGGGTTTTGGTTTAGATGCTATTTCTAATATTTACACTATAATACTAGTGCCATGATGTATTTATTATGTATTTTTGGCTGAATTTCTATGATTTGAACATAAAATAAGGACAAATTTGACATATTGCAAAAATTGAAAATTCTCATGAGCGCGGACCTATCAGCTTTGGCCGATTTTTCAGGGTTTTGGTTTAGATGCTATTTCTAATATTTACACTATAATACTAGTGCCATGATGTATTTATTATGTATTTTTGGCTGAATTTCTATGATTTGAACATAAAATAAGGACAAATTTGACATATTGCAAAAATTGAAAATTCTCATGAGCGCAGCGGACCTATCAGCGTTGGCCGATTTTTCAGGGTTTTGGTTTAGATGCTATTTCTAATATTTACACTATAATGCTAGTGCCATGATGTATTTATTATGTATTTTTGGCTGAATTTCTATGATTTGAACATAAAATAAGGACAAATTTGACATATTGCAAAAATTGAAAATTCTCATGAGCGCAGCGGACCTATCAGCTTTGGCCGATTTTTCAGGGTTTTGGTTTAGATGCTATTTCTAATATTTACACTATAATACTAGTGCCATGATGTATTTATTATGTATTTTTGGCTGAATTTCTATGATTTGAACATAAAATAAGGACAAATTTGACATATTGCAAAAATTGAAAATTCTCATGAGCGCGGCGGACCTATCAGCTTTGGCCGATTTTTCAGGGTTTTGGTTTAGATGCTATTTCTAATATTTACACTATAATACTAGTGCCATGATGTATTTATTATGTATTTTTGGCTGAATTTCTATGATTTGAACATAAAATAAGGACAAATTTGACATATTGCAAAAATTGAAAATTCTCATGAGCGCGGCGGACCTATCAGCTTTGGCCGATTTTTCAGGGTTTTGGTTTAGATGCTATTTCTAATATTTACACTATAATACTAGTGCCATGATGTATTTATTATGTATTTTTGGCTGAATTTCTATGATTTGAACATAAAATAAGGACAAATTTGACATATTGCAAAAATTGAAAATTCTCATGAGCGCGGCGGACCTATCAGCTTTGGCCGATTTTTCAGGGTTTTGGTTTAGATGCTATTTCTAATATTTACACTATAATACTAGTGCCATGATGTATTTATTATGTATTTTTGGCTGCATTTCTATGATTTGAACATAAAATAAGGACAAATTTGACATATTGCAAAAATTGAAAATTCTCATGAGCGCGGCGGACCTATCAGCTTTGGCCGATTTTTCAGGGTTTTGGTTTAGATGCTATTTCTAATATTTACACTATAATACTAGTGCCATGATGTATTTATTATGTATTTTTGGCTGAATTTCTATGATTTGAACATAAAATAAGGACAAATTTGACATATTGCAAAAATTGAAAATTCTCATGAGCGCAGCGGACCTATCAGCTTTGGCCGATTTTTCAGGGTTTTGGTTTAGATGCTATTTCTAATATTTACACTATAATACTAGTGCCATGATGTATTTATTATGTATTTTTGGCTGAATTTCTATGATTTGAACATAAAATAAGGACAAATTTGACATATTGAAAAAATTGAAAATTCTCATGAGCGCGGACCTATCAGCTTTGGCCGATTTTTCAGGGTTTTGGTTTAGATGCTATTACTAATATTTACACTATAATACTAGTGCCATGATGTATTTATTATGTATTTTTGGCTGAATTTCTATGATTTGAACATAAAATAAGGACAAATTTGACATATTGCAAAAATTGAAAATTCTCATGAGCGCAGCGGACCTATCAGCTTTGGCCGATTTTTCAGGGTTTTGGTTTAGATGCTATTTCTAATATTTACACTATAATGCTAGTGCCATGATGTATTTATTATGTATTTTTGGCTGAATTTCTATGATTTGAACATAAAATAAGGACAAATTTGACATATTGCAAAAATTGAAAATTCTCATGAGCGCGGCGGACCTATCAGCTTTGGCCGATTTTTCAGGGTTTTGGTTTAGATGCTATTTCTAATATTTACACTATAATACTAGTGCCATGATGTATTTATTATGTATTTTTGGCTGAATTTCTATGATTTGAACATAAAATAAGGACAAATTTGACATATTGCAAAAATTGAAAATTCTCATGAGCGCGGACCTATCAGCTTTGGCCGATTTTTCAGGGTTTTGGTTTAGATGCTATTTCTAATATTTACACTATAATACTAGTGCCATGATGTATTTATTATGTATTTTTGGCTGAATTTCTATGATTTGAACATAAAATAAGGACAAATTTGACATATTGCAAAAATTGAAAATTCTCATGAGCGCGGCGGACCTATCAGCTTTGGCCGATTTTTCAGGGTTTTGGTTTAGATGCTATTTCTAATATTTACACTATAATACTAGTGCCATGATGTATTTATTATGTATTTTTGGCTGAATTTCTATGATTTGAACATAAAATAAGGACAAATTTGACATATTGCAAAAATTGAAAATTCTCATGAGCGCGGACCTATCAGCTTTGGCCGATTTTTCAGGGTTTTGGTTTAGATGCTATTTCTAATATTTACACTATAATACTAGTGCCATGATGTATTTATTATGTATTTTTGGCTGAATTTCTATGATTTGAACATAAAATAAGGACAAATTTGACATATTGCAAAAATTGAAAATTCTCATGAGCGCGGCGGACCTATCAGCTTTGGCCGATTTTTCAGGGTTTTGGTTTAGATGCTATTTCTAATATTTACACTATAATACTAGTGCCATGATGTATTTATTATGTATTTTTGGCTGAATTTCTATGATTTGAACATAAAATAAGGACAAATTTGACATATTGCAAAAATTGAAAATTCTCATGAGCGCGGACCTATCAGCTTTGGCCGATTTTTCAGGGTTTTGGTTTAGATGCTATTTCTAATATTTACACTATAATACTAGTGCCATGATGTATGTATTATGTATTTTTGGCTGAATTTCTATGATTTGAACATAAAATAAGGACAAATTTGACATATTGCAAAAATTGAAAATTCTCATGAGCGCGGACCTATCAGCTTTGGCCGATTTTTCAGGGTTTTGGTTTAGATGCTATTTCTAATATTTACACTATAATACTAGTGCCATGATGTATTTATTATGTATTTTTGGCTGAATTTCTATGATTTGAACATAAAATAAGGACAAATTTGACATATTGCAAAAATTGAAAATTCTCATGAGCGCGGCGGACCTATCAGCTTTGGCCGATTTTTCAGGGTTTTGGTTTAGATGCTATTTCTAATATTTACACTATAATACTAGTGCCATGATGTATTTATTATGTATTTTTGGCTGAATTTCTATGATTTGAACATAAAATAAGGACAAATTTGACATATTGCAAAAATTGAAAATTCTCATGAGCGCGGACCTATCAGCTTTGGCCGATTTTTCAGGGTTTTGGTTTAGATGCTATTTCTAATATTTACACTATAATACTAGTGCCATGATGTATTTATTATGTATTTTTGGCTGAATTTCTATGATTTGAACATAAAATAAGGACAAATTTGACATATTGCAAAAATTGAAAATTCTCATGAGCGCGGCGGACCTATCAGCTTTGGCCGATTTTTCAGGGTTTTGGTTTAGATGCTATTTCTAATATTTACACTATAATACTAGTGCCATGATGTATTTATTATGTATTTTTGGCTGAATTTCTATGATTTGAACATAAAATAAGGACAAATTTGACATATTGCAAAAATTGAAAATTCTCATGAGCGCGGCGGACCTAAAAGCTTTGGCCGATTTTTCAGGGTTTTGGTTTAGATGCTATTTCTAATATTTACACTATAATACTAGTGCCATGATGTATTTATTATGTATTTTTGGCTGAATTTCTATGATTTGAACATAAAATAAGGACAAATTTGACATATTGCAAAAATTGAAAATTCTCATGAGCGCGGACCTATCAGCTTTGGCCGATTTTTCAGGGTTTTGGTTTAGATGCTATTTCTAATATTTACACTATAATACTAGTGCCATGATGTATTTATTATGTATTTTTGGCTGAATTTCTATGATTTGAACATAAAATAAGGACAAATTTGACATATTGCAAAAATTGAAAATTCTCATGAGCGCGGACCTATCAGCTTTGGCCGATTTTTCAGGGTTTTGGTTTAGATGCTATTTCTAATATTTACACTATAATACTAGTGCCATGATGTATTTGTTATGTATTTTTGGCTAAATTTCTATGATTTGAACATAAAATAAGGACAAATTTGACATATTGCAAAAATTGAAAATTCTCATGAGCGCGGCGGACCTATCAGCTTTGGCCGATTTTTCAGGGTTTTGGTTTAGATGCTATTTCTAATATTTACACTATAATACTAGTGCCATGATGTATTTATTATGTATTTTTGGCTGAATTTCTATGATTTGAACATAAAATAAGGACAAATTTGACATATTGCAAAAATTGAAAATTCTCATGAGCGCGGACCTATCAGCTTTGGCCGATTTTTCAGGGTTTTGGTTTAGATGCTATTTCTAATATTTACACTATAATACTAGTGCCATGATGTATTTATTATGTATTTTTGGCTGAATTTCTATGATTTGAACATAAAATAAGGACAAATTTGACATATTGCAAAAATTGAAAATTCTCATGAGCGCAGCGGACCTATCAGCTTTGGCCGATTTTTCAGGGTTTTGGTTTAGATGCTATTTCTAATATTTACACTATAATGCTAGTGCCATGATGTATTTATTATGTATTTTTGGCTGAATTTCTATGATTTGAACATAAAATAAGGACAAATTTGACATATTGCAAAAATTGAAAATTCTCATGAGCGCAGCGAACCTATCAGCTTTGGCCGATTTTTCAGGGTTTTGGTTTAGATGCTATTTCTAATATTTACACTATAATACTAGTGCCATGATGTATTTATTATGTATTTTTGGCTGAATTTCTATGATTTGAACATAAAATAAGGACAAATTTGACATATTGCAAAAATTGAAAATTCTCATGAGCGCGGCGGACCTATCAGCTTTGGCCGATTTTTCAGGGTTTTGGTTTAGATGCTATTTCTAATATTTACACTATAATACTAGTGCCATGATGTATTTATTATGTATTTTTGGCTGAATTTCTATGATTTGAACATAAAATAAGGACAAATTTGACATATTGCAAAAATTGAAAATTCTCATGAGCGCGGACCTATCAGCTTTGGCCGATTTTTCAGGGTTTTGGTTTAGATGCTATTTCTAATATTTACACTATAATACTAGTGCCATGATGTATTTATTATGTATTTTTGGCTGAATTTCTATGATTTGAACATAAAATAAGGACAAATTTGACATATTGCAAAAATTGAAAATTCTCATGAGCGCGGACCTATCAGCTTTGGCCGATTTTTCAGGGTTTTGGTTTAGATGCTATTTCTAATATTTACACTATAATACTAGTGCCATGATGTATTTATTATGTATTTTTGGCTGAATTTCTATGATTTGAACATAAAATAAGGACAAATTTGACATATTGCAAAAATTGAAAATTCTCATGAGCGCGGCGGACCTATCAGCTTTGGCCGATTTTTCAGGGTTTTGGTTTAGATGCTATTTCTAATATTTACACTATAATACTAGTGCCATGATGTATTTATTATGTATTTTTGGCTGAATTTCTATGATTTGAACATAAAATAAGGACAAATTTGACATATTGCAAAAATTGAAAATTCTCATGAGCGCGGACCTATCAGCTTTGGCCGATTTTTCGGGGTTTTGGTTTAGATGCTATTTCTAATATTTACACTATAATACTAGTGCCATGATGTATTTATTATGTATTTTTGGCTGAATTTCTATGATTTGAACATAAAATTAGGACAAATTTGACATATTGCAAAAATTGAAAATTCTCATGAGCGCGGCGGACCTATCAGCTTTGGCCGATTTTTCAGGGTTTTGGTTTAGATGCTATTTCTAATATTTACACTATAATACTAGTGCCATGATGTATTTATTATGTATTTTTGGCTGAATTTCTATGATTTGAACATAAAATAAGGACAAATTTGACATATTGCAAAAATTGAAAATTCTCATGAGCGCGGCGGACCTATCAGCTTTGGCCGATTTTTCAGGGTTTTGGTTTAGATGCTATTTCTAATATTTACACTATAATACTAGTGCCATGATGTATTTATTATGTATTTTTGGCTGAATTTCTATGATTTGAACATAAAATAAGGACAAATTTGACATATTGCAAAATTGAAAATTCTCATGAGCGCGGACCTATCAGCTTTGGCCGATTTTCAGGGTTTTGGTTTAGATGCTATTACTAATATTTACACTATAATACTAGTGCCATGATGTATTTATTATGTATTTTTGGCTGAATTTCTATGATTTGAACATAAAATAAGGACAAATTTGACATATTGCAAAAATTGAAAATTCTCATGAGCGCGGACCTATCAGCTTTGGCCGATTTTTCAGGGTTTTGGTTTAGATGCTATTTCTAATATTTACACTATAATACTAGTGCCATGATGTATTTATTATGTATTTTTGGCTGAATTTCTATGATTTGAACATAAAATAAGGACAAATTTGACATATTGCAAAAATTGAAAATTCTCATGAGCGCGGACCTATCAGCTTTGGCCGATTTTTCAGGGTTTTGGTTTAGATGCTATTTCTAATATTTACACTATAATACTAGTGCCATGATGTATTTATTATGTATTTTTGGCTGAATTTCTATGATTTGAACATAAAATAAGGACAAATTTGACATATTGCAAAAATTGAAAATTCTCATGAGCGCGGCGGACCTATCAGCTTTGGCCGATTTTTCAGGGTTTTGGTTTAGATGCTATTTCTAATATTTACACTATAATACTAGTGCCATGATGTATTTATTATGTATTTTTGGCTGAATTTCTATGATTTGAACATAAAATAAGGACAAATTTGACATTGCAAAAATTGAAAAATTCTCATGAGCGCGGACCTATTAGCTTTGGCCGATTTTTCAGGGTTTTGGTTTAGATGCTATTTCTAATATTTACACTATAATACTAGTGCCATGATGTATTTATTATGTATTTTTGGCTGAATTTCTATGATTTGAACATAAAATAAGGACAAATTTGACATATTGCAAAAATTGAAAATTCTCATGAGCGCAGCGGACCTATCAGCTTTGGCCGATTTTTCAGGGTTTTGGTTTAGATGCTATTTCTAATATTTACACTATAATGCTAGTGCCATGATGTATTTATTATGTATTTTTGGCTGAATTTCTATGATTTGAACATAAAATAAGGACAAATTTGACATATTGCAAAAATTGAAAATTCTCATGAGCGCAGCGGACCTATCAGCTTTGGCCGATTTTTCAGGGTTTTGGTTTAGATGCTATTTCTAATATTTACACTATAATACTAGTGCCATGATGTATTTATTATGTATTTTTGGCTGAATTTCTATGATTTGAACATAAAATAAGGACAAATTTGACATATTGCAAAAATTGAAAATTCTCATGAGCGCGGCGGACCTATCAGCTTTGGGCCGATTTTTCAGGGTTTTGGTTTAGATGCTATTTCTAATATTTACACTATAATACTAGTGCCATGATGTATTTATTATGTATTTTTGGCTGAATTTCTATGATTTGAACATAAAATAAGGACAAATTTGACATATTGCTAAAATTGAAAATTCTCATGAGCGCGGACCTATCAGCTTTGGCCGATTTTTCAGGGTTTTGGTTTAGATGCTATTTCTAATATTTACACTATAATACTAGTGCCATGATGTATTTATTATGTATTTTTGGCTGAATTTCTATGATTTGAACATAAAATAAGGACAAATTTGACATATTGCAAAAATTGAAAATTCTCATGAGCGCGGACCTATCAGCTTTGGCCGATTTTTCAGGGTTTTGGTTTAGATGCTATTTCTAATATTTACACTATAATACTAGTGCCATGATGTATTTATTATGTATTTTTGGCTGAATTTCTATGATTTGAACATAAAATAAGGACAAATTTGACATATTGCAAAAATTGAAAATTCTCATGAGCGCGGCGGACCTATCAGCTTTGGCCGATTTTTCAGGGTTTTGGTTTAGATGCTATTTCTAATATTTACACTATAATACTAGTGCCATGATGTATTTATTATGTATTTTTGGCTGAATTTCTATGATTTGAACATAAAATAAGGACAAATTTGACATATTGCAAAAATTGAAAATTCTCATGAGCGCGGACCTATCAGCTTTGGCCGATTTTTCAGGGTTTTGGTTTAGATGCTATTTCTAATATTTACACTATAATACTAGTGCCATGATGTATTTATTATGTATTTTTGGCTGAATTTCTATGATTTGAACATAAAATAAGGACAAATTTGACATATTGCAAAAATTGAAAATTCTCATGAGCGCGGACCTATCAGCTTTGGCCGATTTTTCAGGGTTTGGTTTAGATGCTATTTCTAATATTTACACTATAATACTAGTGCCATGATGTATTTATTATGTATTTTTGGCTGAATTTCTATGATTTGAACATAAAATAAGGACAAATTTGACATATTGCAAAAATTGAAAATTCTCATGAGCGCGGACCTATCAGCTTTGGCCGATTTTTCAGGGTTTTGGTTTAGATGCTATTTCTAATATTTACACTATAATACTAGTGCCATGATGTATTTATTATGTATTTTTGGCTAAATTTCTATGATTTGAACATAAAATAAGGACAAATTTGACATATTGCAAAAATTGAAAATTCTCATGAGCGCGGCGGACCTATCAGCTTTGGCCGATTTTTCAGGGTTTTGGTTTAGATGCTATTTCTAATATTTACACTATAATACTAGTGCCATGATGTATTTATTATGTATTTTTGGCTGAATTTCTATGATTTGAACATAAAATAAGGACAAATTTGACATATTGCAAAAATTGAAAATTCTCATGAGCGCGGACCTATCAGCTTTGGCCGATTTTTCAGGGTTTTGGTTTAGATGCTATTTCTAATATTTACACTATAATACTAGTGCCATGATGTATTTATTATGTATTTTTGGCTGAATTTCTATGATTTGAACATAAAATAAGGACAAATTTGACATATTGCAAAAATTGAAAATTCTCATGAGCGCGGACCTATCAGCTTTGGCCGATTTTTCAGGGTTTTGGTTTAGATGCTATTTCTAATATTTACACTATAATACTAGTGCCATGATGTATTCATTATGTATTTTTGGCTGAATTTCTATGATTTGAACATAAAATAAGGACAAATTTGACATATTGCAAAAATTGAAAATTCTCATGAGCGCGGACCTATCAGCTTTGGCCGATTTTTCAGGGTTTTGGTTTAGATGCTATTTCTAATATTTACACTATAATACTAGTGCCATGATGTATTTATTATGTATTTTTGGCTGAATTTCTATGATTTGAACATAAAATAAGGACAAATTTGACATATTGCAAAAATTGAAAATTCTCATGAGCGCGGCGGACCTATCAGCTTTGGCCGATTTTTCAGGGTTTTGGTTTAGATGCTATTTCTAATATTTACACTATAATACTAGTGCCATGATGTATTTATTATGTATTTTTGGCTGAATTTCTATGATTTGAACATAAAATAAGGACAAATTTGACATATTGCAAAAATTGAAAATTCTCATGAGCGCGGACCTATCAGCTTTGGCCGATTTTTCAGGGTTTTGGTTTAGATGCTATTTCTAAATATTTACACTATAATACTAGTGCCATGATGTATTTATTATGTATTTTTGGCTGAATTTCTATGATTTGAAACATAAAATAAGGACAAATTTGACATATTGCAAAAATTGAAAATTCTCATGAGCGCGGACCTATCAGCTTTGGCCGATTTTTCAGGGTTTTGGTTTAGATGCTATTTCTAATATTTACACTATAATACTAGTGCCATGATGTATTCATTATGTATTTTGGCTGAATTTCTATGATTTGAACATAAAATAAGGACAAATTTGACATATTGCAAAAATTGAAAATTCTCATGAGCGCGGCGGACCTATCAGCTTTGGCCGATTTTTCAGGGTTTTGGTTTAGATGCTATTTCTAATATTTACACTATAATACTAGTGCCATGATGTATTAATTATGTATTTTTGGCTGAATTTCTATGATTTGAACATAAAATAAGGACAAATTTGACATATTGCAAAAATTGAAAATTCTCATGAGCGCGGCGGACCTATCAGCTTTGGCCGATTTTTCAGGGTTTTGGTTTAGATGCTATTTCTAATATTTACACTATAATACTAGTGCCATGATGTATTTATTATGTATTTTTGGCTGAATTTCTATGATTTGAACATAAAATAAGGACAAATTTGACATATTGCAAAAATTGAAAATTCTCATGAGCGCGGACCTATCAGCTTTGGCCGATTTTTCAGGGTTTTGGTTTAGATGCTATTTCTAATATTTACACTATAATACTAGTGCCATGATGTATTTATTATGTATTTTTGGCTGAATTTCTATGATTTGAACATAAAATAAGGACAAATTTGACATATTGCAAAAATTGAAAATTCTCATGAGCGCGGACCTATCAGCTTTGGCCGATTTTTCAGGGTTTTGGTTTAGATGCTATTTCTAATATTTACACTATAATACTAGTGCCATGATGTATTTATTATGTATTTTTGGCTGAATTTCTATGATTTGAACATAAAATAAGGACAAATTTGACATATTGCAAAAATTGAAAATTCTCATGAGCGCGGCGGACCTATCAGCTTTGGCCGATTTTTCAGGGTTTTGGTTTAGATGCTATTTCTAATATTTACACTATAATACTAGTGCCATGATGTATTTATTATGTATTTTTGGCTGAATTTCTATGATTTGAACATAAAATAAGGACAAATTTGACATATTGCAAAAATTGAAATTCTCATGAGCGGCGGACCTATCAGCTTTGGCCGATTTTTCAGGGTTTTGGTTTAGATGCTATTTCTAATATTTACACTATAATACTAGTGCCATGATGTATTTATTATGTATTTTTGGCTGAATTTCTATGATTTGAACATAAAATAAGGACAAATTTGACATATTGCAAAAATTGAAAATTCTCATGAGCGCGCGGACCTATCAGCTTTGGCCGATTTTTCAGGGTTTTGGTTTAGATGCTATTTCTAATATTTACACTATAATACTAGTGCCATGATGTATTTATTATGTATTTTTTGGCTGAATTTCTATGATTTGAACATAAAATAAGGACAAATTTGACATATTGCAAAAATTGAAAATTCTCATGAGCGGGCGGACCTATCAGCTTTGGCCGATTTTTCAGGGTTTTGGTTTAGATGCTATTTCTAATATTTACACTATAATACTAGTGCCATGATGTATTTATTATGTATTTTTGGCTGAATTTCTATGATTTGAACATAAAATAAGGACAAATTTGACATATTGCAAAAATTGAAAATTCTCATGAGCGCGGACCTATCAGCTTTGGCCGATTTTTCAGGGTTTTGGTTTAGATGCTATTTCTAATATTTACACTATAATACTAGTGCCATGATGTATTTATTATGTATTTTTGGCTGAATTTCTATGATTTGAACATAAAATAAGGACAAATTTGACATATTGCAAAAATTGAAAATTCTCATGAGCGCAGCGGACCTATCAGCTTTGGCCGATTTTTCAGGGTTTTGGTTTAGATGCTATTTCTAATATTTACACTATAATGCTAGTGCCATGATGTATTTATTATGTATTTTTGGCTGAATTTCTATGATTTGAACATAAAATAAGGACAAATTTGACATATTGCAAAAATTGAAAATTCTCATGAGCGCAGCGGACCTATCAGCTTTGGCCGATTTTTCAGGGTTTTGGTTTAGATGCTATTTCTAATATTTACACTATATATACTAGTGCCATGATGTATTTATTATGTATTTTTGGCTGAATTTCTATGATTTGAACATAAAATAAGGACAAATTTGACATATTGCAAAAATTGAAAATTCTCATGAGCGCGGCGGACCTATCAGCTTTGGCCGATTTTTCAGGGTTTTGGTTTAGATGCTATTTCTAATATTTACACTATAATACTAGTGCCATGATGTATTTATTATGTATTTTTGGCTGAATTTCTATGATTTGAACATAAAATAAGGACAAATTTGACATATTGCAAAAATTGAAAATTCTCATGAGCGCGGCGGACCTATCAGCTTTGGCCGATTTTTCAGGGTTTTGGTTTAGATGCTATTTCTAATATTTACACTATAATACTAGTGCCATGATGTATTTATTATGTATTTTTGGCTGAATTTCTATGATTTGAACATAAAATAAGGACAAATTTGACATATTGCAAAAATTGAAAATTCTCATGAGCGCGGCGGACCTATCAGCTTTGGCCGATTTTTCAGGGTTTTGGTTTAGATGCTATTTCTAATATTTACACTATAATACTAGTGCCATGATGTATTTATTATGTATTTTTGGCTGAATTTCTATGATTTGAACATAAAATAAGGACAAATTTGACATATTGCAAAAATTGAAAATTCTCATGAGCGCGGACCTATCAGCTTTGGCCGATTTTTCAGGGTTTTGGTTTAGATGCTATTTCTAATATTTACACTATAATACTAGTGCCATGATGTATTTATTATGTATTTTTGGCTAAATTTCTGTGATTTGAACATAAAATAAGGACAAATTTGACATATTGCAAAAATTGAAAATTCTCATGAGCGCGGCGGACCTATCAGCTTTGGCCGATTTTTCAGGGTTTTGGTTTAGATGCTATTTCTAATATTTACACTATAATACTAGTGCCATGATGTATTTATTATGTATTTTTGGCTGAATTTCTATGATTTGAACATAAAATAAGGACAAATTTGACATATTGCAAAAATTGAAAATTCTCATGAGCGCGGCGGACCTATCAGCTTTGGCCGATTTTTCAGGGTTTTGGTTTAGATGCTATTTCTAATATTTACACTATAATACTAGTGCCATGATGTATTTATTATGTATTTTTGGCTGAATTTCTATGATTTGAACATAAAATAAGGACAAATTTGACATTGCAAAAATTGAAAATTCTCATGAGCGCGGACCTATCAGCTTTGGCCGATTTTTCAGGGTTTTGGTTTAGATGCTATTTCTAATATTTACACTATAATACTAGTGCCATGATGTATTTATTATGTATTTTTGGCTGAATTTCTATGATTTGAACATAAAATAAGGACAAATTTGACATATTGCAAAAATTGAAAATTCTCATGAGCGCGGCGGACCTATCAGCTTTGGCCGATTTTTCAGGGTTTTGGTTTAGATGCTATTTCTAATATTTACACTATAATACTAGTGCCATGATGTATTTATTATGTATTTTTGGCTGAATTTCTATGATTTGAACATAAAATAAGGACAAATTTGACATATTGCAAAAATTGAAAATTCTCATGAGCGCGGACCTATCAGCTTTGGCCGATTTTTCAGGGTTTTGGTTTAGATGCTATTACTAATATTTACACTATAATACTAGTGCCATGATGTATTTATTATGTATTTTTGGCTGAATTTCTATGATTTGAACATAAAATAAGGACAAATTTGACATATTGCAAAAATTGAAAATTCTCATGAGCGCGGACCTATCAGCTTTGGCCGATTTTTCAGGGTTTTGGTTTAGATGCTATTTCTAATATTTACACTATAATACTAGTGCCATGATGTATTCATTATGTATTTTTGGCTGAATTTCTATGATTTGAACATAAAATAAGGACAAATTTGACATATTGCAAAAATTGAAAATTCTCATGAGCGCGGACCTATCAGCTTTGGCCGATTTTTCAGGGTTTTGGTTTAGATGCTATTTCTAATATTTACACTATAATACTAGTGCCATGATGTATTTATTATGTATTTTTGGCTGAATTTCTATGATTTGAACATAAAATAAGGACAAATTTGACATATTGCAAAAATTGAAAATTCTCATGAGCGCGGCGGACCTATCAGCTTTGGCCGATTTTTCAGGGTTTTGGTTTAGATGCTATTTCTAATATTTACACTATAATACTAGTGCCATGATGTATTTATTATGTATTTTTGGCTGAATTTCTATGATTTGAACATAAAATAAGGACAAATTTGACATATTGCAAAAATTGAAAATTCTCATGAGCGCGGACCTATCAGCTTTGGCCGATTTTTCAGGGTTTTGGTTTAGATGCTATTTCTAATATTTACACTATAATACTAGTGCCATGATGTATTTATTATGTATTTTTGGCTGAATTTCCTATGATTTGAACATAAAAATAAGGACAAATTTGACATATTTGCAAAAATTGAAAATTCTCATGAGCGCGGACCTATCAGCTTTGGCCGATTTTTCAGGGTTTTGGTTTAGATGCTATTTCTAATATTTACACTATAATACTAGTGCCATGATGTATTTATTATGTATTTTTGGCTGAATTTCTATGATTTGAACATAAAATAAGGACAAATTTGACATATTGCAAAAATTGAAAATTCTCATGAGCGCGGACCTATCAGCTTTGGCCGATTTTTCAGGGTTTTGGTTTAGATGCTATTTCTAATATTTACACTATAATACTAGTGCCATGATGTATTTATTATGTATTTTTGGCTGAATTTCTATGATTTGAACATAAAATAAGGACAAATTTGACATATTGCAAAAATTGAAAATTCTCATGAGCGCAGCGGACCTATCAGCTTTGGCCGATTTTTCAGGGTTTTGGTTTAGATGCTATTTCTAATATTTACACTATAATGCTAGTGCCATGATGTATTTATTATGTATTTTTGGCTGAATTTCTATGATTTGAACATAAAATAAGGACAAATTTGACATATTGCAAAAATTGAAAATTCTCATGAGCGCAGCGGACCTATCAGCTTTGGCCGATTTTTCAGGGTTTTGGTTTAGATGCTATTTCTAATATTTACACTATAATACTAGTGCCATGATGTATTTATTATGTATTTTTGGCTGAATTTCTATGATTTGAACATAAAATAAGGACAAATTTGACATATTGCAAAAATTGAAAATTCTCATGAGCGCGGCGGACCTATCAGCTTTGGCCGATTTTTCAGGGTTTTGGTTTAGATGCTATTTCTAATATTTACACTATAATACTAGTGCCATGATGTATTTATTATGTATTTTTGGCTGAATTTCTATGATTTGAAACATAAAATAAGGACAAATTTGACATATTGCAAAAATTGAAAATTCTCATGAGCGCGGACCTATCAGCTTTGGCCGATTTTTCAGGGTTTTGGTTTAGATGCTATTTCTAATATTAACACTATAATACTAGTGCCATGATGTATTCATTATGTATTTTTGGCTGAATTTCTATGATTTGAACATAAAATAAGGACAAATTTGACATATTGCAAAAATTGAAAATTCTCATGAGCGCGGACCTATCAGCTTTGGCCGATTTTTCAGGGTTTTGGTTTAGATGCTATTTCTAATATTTACACTATAATACTAGTGCCATGATGTATTTATTATGTATTTTTGGCTGAATTTCTATGATTTGAACATAAAATAAGGACAAATTTGACATATTGCAAAAATTGAAAATTCTCATGAGCGCGGCGGACCTATCAGCTTTGGCCGATTTTTCAGGGTTTTGGTTTAGATGCTATTTCTAATATTTACACTATAATACTAGTGCCATGATGTATTTATTATGTATTTTTGGCTGAATTTCTATGATTTGAACATAAAATAAGGACAAATTTGACATATTGCAAAAATTGAAAATTCTCATGAGCGCGGCGGACCTATCAGCTTTGGCCGATTTTTCAGGGTTTTGGTTTAGATGCTATTTCTAATATTTACACTATAATACTAGTGCCATGATGTATTTATTATGTATTTTTGGCTGAATTTCTATGATTTGAACATAAAATAAGGACAAATTTGACATATTGCAAAAATTGAAAATTCTCATGAGCGCAGCGGACCTATCAGCTTTGGCCGATTTTTCAGGGTTTTGGTTTAGATGCTATTTCTAATATTTACACTATAATACTAGTGCCATGATGTATTTATTATGTATTTTTGGCTGAATTTCTATGATTTGAACATAAAATAAGGACAAATTTGACATATTGCAAAAATTGAAAATTCTCATGAGCGCGGACCTATCAGCTTTGGCCGATTTTTCAGGGTTTTGGTTTAGATGCTATTTCTAATATTTACACTATAATACTAGTGCCATGATGTATTTATTATGTATTTTTGGCTGAATTTCTATGATTTGAACATAAAATAAGGACAAATTTGACATATTGCAAAAATTGAAAATTCTCATGAGCGCAGCGGACCTATCAGCTTTGGCCGATTTTTCAGGGTTTTGGTTTAGATGCTATTTCTAATATTTACACTATAATGCTAGTGCCATGATGTATTTATTATGTATTTTTGGCTGAATTTCTATGATTTGAACATAAAATAAGGACAAATTTGACATATTGCAAAAATTGAAAATTCTCATGAGCGCAGCGGACCTATCAGCTTTGGCCGATTTTTCAGGGTTTTGGTTTAGATGCTATTTCTAATATTTACACTATAATACTAGTGCCATGATGTATTTATTATGTATTTTTGGCTGAATTTCTATGATTTGAACATAAAATAAGGACAAATTTGACATATTGCAAAAATTGAAAATTCTCATGAGCGCGGCGGACCTATCAGCTTTGGCCGATTTTTCAGGGTTTTGGTTTAGATGCTATTTCTAATATTTACACTATAATACTAGTGCCATGATGTATTTATTATGTATTTTTGGCTGAATTTCTATGATTTGAACATAAAATAAGGACAAATTTGACATATTGCAAAAATTGAAAATTCTCATGAGCGCGGACCTATCAGCTTTGGCCGATTTTTCAGGGTTTTGGTTTAGATGCTATTTCTAATATTAACACTATAATACTAGTGCCATGATGTATTCATTATGTATTTTTTGGCTGAATTTCTATGATTTGAACATAAAATAAGGACAAATTTGACATATTGCAAAAATTGAAAATTCTCATGAGCGCGGACCTATCAGCTTTGGCCGATTTTTCAGGGTTTTGGTTTAGATGCTATTTCTAATATTTACACTATAATACTAGTGCCATGATGTATTTATTATGTATTTTTGGCTGAATTTCTATGATTTGAACATAAAATAAGGACAAATTTGACATATTGCAAAAATTGAAAATTCTCATGAGCGCGGCGGACCTATCAGCTTTGGCCGATTTTTCAGGGTTTTGGTTTAGATGCTATTTCTAATATTTACACTATAATACTAGTGCCATGATGTATTTTATTATGTATTTTTGGCTGAATTTCTATGATTTGAACATAAAATAAGGACAAATTTGACATATTGCAAAAATTGAAAATTCTCATGAGCGCGGACCTATCAGCTTTGGCCGATTTTTCAGGGTTTTGGTTTAGATGCTATTTCTAATATTTACACTATAATACTAGTGCCATGATGTATTTATTATGTATTTTTGGCTGAATTTCTATGATTTGAACATAAAATAAGGACAAATTTGACATATTGCAAAAATTGAAAATTCTCATGAGCGCGGACCTATCAGCTTTGGCCGATTTTTCAGGGTTTTGGTTTAGATGCTATTTCTAATATTTACACTATAATACTAGTGCCATGATGTATTTATTATGTATTTTTGGCTGAATTTCTATGATTTGAACATAAAATAAGGACAAATTTGACATATTGCAAAAATTGAAAATTCTCATGAGCGCGGACCTATCAGCTTTGGCCGATTTTTCAGGGTTTTGGTTTAGATGCTATTTCTAATATTTACACTATAATACTAGTGCCATGATGTATTTATTATGTATTTTTGGCTGAATTTCTATGATTTGAACATAAAATAAGGACAAATTTGACATATTGCAAAAATTGAAAATTCTCATGAGCGCGGACCTATCAGCTTTGGCCGATTTTTCAGGGTTTTGGTTTAGATGCTATTACTAATATTTACACTATAATACTAGTGCCATGATGTATTTATTATGTATTTTTGGCTGAATTTCTATGATTTGAACATAAAATAAGGACAAATTTGACATATTGCAAAAATTGAAAATTCTCATGAGCGCAGCGGACCTATCAGCTTTGGCCGATTTTTCAGGGTTTTGGTTTAGATGCTATTTCTAATATTTACACTATAATACTAGTGCCATGATGTATTTATTATGTATTTTTTGGCTGAATTTCTATGATTTGAACATAAAATAAGGACAAATTTGACATATTGCAAAAATTGAAAATTCTCATGAGCGCGGACCTATCAGCTTTGGCCGATTTTTCAGGGTTTTGGTTTAGATGCTATTTCTAATATTTACACTATAATACTAGTGCCATGATGTATTTATTATGTATTTTTGGCTGAATTTCTATGATTTGAACATAAAATAAGGACAAATTTGACATATTGCAAAAATTGAAAATTCTCATGAGCGCGGACCTATCAGCTTTGGCCGATTTTTCAGGGTTTTGGTTTAGATGCTATTACTAATATTTACACTATAATACTAGTGCCATGATGTATTTATTATGTATTTTTGGCTGAATTTCTATGATTTGAACATAAAATAAGGACAAATTTGACATATTGCAAAAATTGAAAATTCTCATGAGCGCGGACCTATCAGCTTTGGCCGATTTTTCAGGGTTTTGGTTTAGATGCTATTTCTAATATTTACACTATAATACTAGTGCCATGATGTATTTATTATGTATTTTTGGCTGAATTTCTATGATTTGAACATAAAATAAGGACAAATTTGACATATTGCTAAAATTGAAAATTCTCATGAGCGCGGACCTATCAGCTTTGGCCGATTTTTCAGGGTTTTGGTTTAGATGCTATTTCTAATATTTACACTATAATACTAGTGCCATGATGTATTTATTATGTATTTTTGGCTGAATTTCTATGATTTGAACATAAAATAAGGACAAATTTGACATATTGCAAAAATTGAAAATTCTCATGAGCGCGGACCTATCAGCTTTGGCCGATTTTTAAGGGTTGTGTTTAGATGCTATTTCTTATATTTACACTATAATACTAGTGCCTGATGTATTTATTATGTATTTTTGGCTAAATTTCTATGATTTGAACATAAAATAAGGACAAATTTGACATATTGCAAAAATTGAAAATTCTCATGAGCGCGGACCTATCAGCTTTGGCCGATTTTTCAGGGTTTTGGTTTTAGATGCTATTTCTAATATTTACACTATAATACTAGTGCCATGATGTATTTATTATGTATTTTTGGCTGAATTTCTATGATTTGAACATAAAATAAGGACAAATTTGACATATTGCAAAAATTGAAAATTCTCATGAGCGCGGACCTATCAGCTTTGGCCGATTTTTCAGGGTTTTGGTTTAGATGCTATTACTAATATTTACACTATAATACTAGTGCCATGATGTATTTATTATGTATTTTTGGCTGAATTTCTATGATTTGAACATAAAATAAGGACAAATTTGACATATTGCAAAAATTGAAAATTCTCATGAGCGCAGCGGACCTATCAGCTTTGGCCGATTTTTCAGGGTTTTGGTTTAGATGCTATTTCTAAATATTTACACTATAATACTAGTGCCATGATGTATTTATTATGTATTTTTGGCTGAATTTCTATGATTTGAACATAAAATAAGGACAAATTTGACATATTGCAAAAATTGAAAATTCTCATGAGCGCGGACCTATCAGCTTTGGCCGATTTTTCAGGGTTTTGGTTTAGATGCTATTTCTAATATTTACACTTATAATACTAGTGCTATGATGTATTTTATTATGTATTTTTGGCTGAATTTCTATGATTTGAACATAAAATAAGGACAAATTTGACATATTGCAAAAATTGAAAATTCTCATGAGCGCGGACCTATCAGCTTTGGCCGATTTTTCAGGGTTTTGGTTTAGATGCTATTTCTAATATTTACACTATAATACTAGTGCCATGATGTATTTATTATGTATTTTTGGCTGAATTTCTATGATTTGAACATAAAATAAGGACAAATTTGACATATTGCAAAAATTGAAAATTCTCATGAGCGCGGACCTATCAGCTTTGGCCGATTTTTCAGGGTTTTGGTTTAGATGCTATTTCTAATATTTACACTATAATACTAGTGCCATGATGTATTTATTATGTATTTTTGGCTGAATTTCTATGATTTGAACATAAAATAAGGACAAATTTGACATATTGCAAAAATTGAAAATTCTCATGAGCGCGGACCTATCAGCTTTGGCCGATTTTTCAGGGTTTTGGTTTAGATGCTATTTCTAATATTTACACTATAATACTAGTGCCATGATGTATTTATTATGTATTTTTGGCTGAATTTTAATGATTTGAACATAAAATAAGGACAAATTTGACATATTGCAAAAATTGAAAATTCTCATGAGCGCGGACCTATCAGCTTTGGCCGATTTTTCAGGGTTTTGGTTTAGATGCTATTTCTAATATTTACACTATAATA
Organism: Euprymna scolopes; assembly: GCF_053919585.1. Taxonomy (NCBI): domain Eukaryota; kingdom Metazoa; phylum Mollusca; class Cephalopoda; order Sepiida; family Sepiolidae; genus Euprymna; species Euprymna scolopes. The sequence goes on along the minus strand of NC_136486.1, from coordinate 43,279,765 downwards.
CTAGTGCCATGATGTATTTATTATGTATTTTTGGCTGAATTTCTATGATTTGAACATAAAATAAGGACAAATTTGACATATTGCAAAAATTGAAAATTCTCATGAGCGCGGACCTATCAGCTTTGGCCGATTTTTCAGGGTTTTGGTTTTAGATGCTATTTCTAATATTTACACTATAATACTAGTGCCATGATGTATTTATTATGGTTTTTTAGGCTGAATTTCTATGATTTGAACATAAAATAAGGACAAATTTGACATATTGCAAAAATTGAAAATTCTCATGAGCGCGGACCTATCAGCTTTGGCCGATTTTTCAGGGTTTTGGTTTAGATGCTATTTCTAATATTTACACTATAATACTAGTGCCATGATGTATTTATTATGTATTTTTGGCTGAATTTCTATGATTTGAACATAAAATAAGGACAAATTTGACATATTGCAAAAATTGAAAATTCTCATGAGCGCGGACCTATCAGCTTTGGCCGATTTTTTCAGGGTTGTGTTTAGATGCTATTTCTAATATTTACACTATAATACTAGTGCCATGATGTATTTATTATGTATTTTTGGCTGAATTTCTATGATTTGAACATAAAATAAGGACAAATTTGACATATTGCAAAAATTGAAAATTCTCATGAGCGCGGACCTATCAGCTTTGGCCGATTTTTCAGGGTTTTGGTTTAGATGCTATTTCTAATATTTACACTATAATACTAGTGCCATGATGTATTTATTATGTATTTTTGGCTGAATTTCTATGATTTGAACATAAAATAAGGACAAATTTGACATATTGCAAAAATTGAAAATTCTCATGAGCGCAGCGGACCTATCAGCTTTGGCCGATTTTTCAGGGTTTTGGTTTAGATGCTATTTCTAATATTTACACTATAATACTAGTGCCATGATGTATTTATTATGTATTTTTGGCTGAATTTCTATGATTTGAACATAAAATAAGGACAAATTTGACATATTGCAAAAATTGAAAATTCTCATGAGCGCAGCGGACCTATCAGCTTTGGCCGATTTTTCAGGGTTTTGGTTTAGATGCTATTTCTAATATTTACACTATAATACTAGTGCCATGATGTATTTATTATGTATTTTTGGCTGAATTTCTATGATTTGAACATAAAATAAGGACAAATTTGACATATTGCAAAAATTGAAAATTCTCATGAGCGCGGACCTATCAGCTTTGGCCGATTTTTCAGGGTTTTGGTTTAGATGCTATTTCTAATATTTACACTATAATACTAGTGCTATGATGTATTTTATTATGTATTTTTGGCTGAATTTCTATGATTTGAACATAAAATAAGGACAAATTTGACATATTGCAAAAATTGAAAATTCTCATGAGCGCGGACCTATCAGCTTTGGCCGATTTTTCAGGGTTTTGGTTTAGATGCTATTTCTAATATTTACACTATAATACTAGTGCCATGATGTATTTATTATGTATTTTTAGCTGAATTTCTATGATTTGAACATAAAATAAGGACAAATTTGACATATTGCAAAAATTGAAAATTCTCATGAGCGCGGACCTATCAGCTTTGGCCGATTTTTCAGGGTTTTGGTTTAGATGCTATTTCTAATATTTACACTATAATACTAGTGCCATGATGTATTTATTATGTATTTTTGGCTGAATTTCTATGATTTGAACATAAAATAAGGACAAATTTGACATATTGCAAAAATTGAAAATTCTCATGAGCGCGGACCTATCAGCTTTGGCCGATTTTTCAGGGTTTTGGTTTAGATGCTATTTCTAATATTTACACTATAATACTAGTGCCATGATGTATTTATTATGTATTTTTGGCTGAATTTTAATGATTTGAACATAAAATAAGGACAAATTTGACATATTGCAAAAATTGAAAATTCTCATGAGCGCGGACCTATCAGCTTTGGCCGATTTTTCAGGGTTTTGGTTTAGATGCTATTTCTAATATTTACACTATAATACTAGTGCCATGATGTATTTATTATGTATTTTTTGGCTGAATTTCTATGATTTGAACATAAAATAAGGACAAATTTGACATATTGCAAAAATTGAAAATTCTCATGAGCGCGGACCTATCAGCTTTGGCCGATTTTTCAGGGTTTTGGTTTAGATGCTATTTCTAATATTTACACTATAATACTAGTGCCATGATGTATTTATTATGGTTTTTTAGGCTGAATTTCTATGATTTGAACATAAAATAAGGACAAATTTGACATATTGCAAAAATTGAAAATTCTCATGAGCGCGGACCTATCAGCTTTGGCCGATTTTTCAGGGTTTTGGTTTAGATGCTATTTCTAATATTTACACTATAATACTAGTGCCATGATGTATTTATTATGTATTTTTGGCTGAATTTCTATGATTTGAACATAAAATAAGGACAAATTTGACATATTGCAAAATTGAAAATTCTCATGAGCGCGGACCTATCAGCTTTGGCCGATTTTTCAGGGTTTTGGTTTAGATGCTATTTCTAATATTTACACTATAATACTAGTGCCATGATGTATTTATTATGTATTTTTGGCTGAATTTCTATGATTTGAACATAAAATAAGGACAAATTTGACATATTGCAAAAATTGAAAATTCTCATGAGCGCGGCGGACCTATCAGATTTGGCCGATTTTTCAGGGTTTTGGTTTAGATGCTATTTCTAATATTTACACTATAATACTAGTGCCATGATGTATTTATTATGTATTTTTGGCTGAATTTCTATGATTTGAACATAAAATAAGGACAAATTTGACATATTGCAAAAATTGAAAATTCTCATGAGCGCGGACCTATCAGCTTTGGCCGATTTTTCAGGGTTTTGGTTTAGATGCTATTTCTAATATTTACACTATAATACTAGTGCCATGATGTATTTATTATGTATTTTTGGCTGAATTTCTATGATTTGAACATAAAATAAGGACAAATTTGACATATTGCAAAAATTGAAAATTCTCATGAGCGCGGACCTATCAGCTTTGGCCGATTTTTCAGGGTTTTGGTTTAGATGCTATTTCTAATATTTACACTATAATACTAGTGCCATGATGTATTTATTATGTATTTTTGGCTGAATTTCTATGATTTGAACATAAAATAAGGACAAATTTGACATATTGCAAAAATTGAAAATTCTCATGAGCGCGGACCTATCAGCTTTGGCCGATTTTTCAGGGTTTTGGTTTAGATGCTATTTCTAATATTTACACTATAATACTAGTGCCATGATGTATTTATTATGTATTTTTGGCTGAATTTCTATGATTTGAACATAAAATAAGGACAAATTTGACATATTGCAAAAATTGAAAATTCTCATGAGCGCAGCGGACCTATCAGCTTTGGCCGATTTTTCAGGGTTTTGGTTTAGATGCTATTTCTAATATTTACACTATAATGCTAGTGCCATGATGTATTTATTATGTATTTTTGGCTGAATTTCTATGATTTGAACATAAAATAAGGACAAATTTGACATATTGCAAAAATTGAAAATTCTCATGAGCGCAGCGGACCTATCAGCTTTGGCCGATTTTTCAGGGTTTTGGTTTAGATGCTATTTCTAATATTTACACTATAATACTAGTGCCATGATGTATTTATTATGTATTTTTGGCTGAATTTCTATGATTTGAACATAAAATAAGGACAAATTTGACATATTGCAAAAATTGAAAATTCTCATGAGCGCGGCGGACCTATCAGCTTTGGCCGATTTTTCAGGGTTTTGGTTTAGATGCTATTTCTAATATTTACACTATAATACTAGTGCCATGATGTATTTATTATGTATTTTTGGCTGAATTTCTATGATTTGAACATAAAATAAGGACAAATTTGACATATTGCAAAAATTGAAAATTCTCATGAGCGCGGACCTATCAGCTTTGGCCGATTTTTCAGGGTTTTGGTTTAGATGCTATTTCTAATATTAACACTATAATACTAGTGCCATGATGTATTCATTATGTATTTTTGGCTGAATTTCTATGATTTGAACATAAAATAAGGACAAATTTGACATATTGCAAAAATTGAAAATTCTCATGAGCGCGGACCTATCAGCTTTGGCCGATTTTTCAGGGTTTTGGTTTAGATGCTATTTCTAATATTTACACTATAATACTAGTGCCATGATGTATTTATTATGTATTTTTGGCTGAATTTCTATGATTTGAACATAAAATAAGGACAAATTTGACATATTGCAAAAATTGAAAATTCTCATGAGCGCGGCGGACCTATCAGCTTTGGCCGATTTTTCAGGGTTTTGGTTTAGATGCTATTTCTAATATTTACACTATAATACTAGTGCCATGATGTATTTATTATGTATTTTTGGCTGAATTTCTATGATTTGAACATAAAATAAGGACAAATTTGACATATTGCAAAAATTGAAAATTCTCATGAGCGCAGCGGACCTATCAGCTTTGGCCGATTTTTCAGGGTTTTGGTTTAGATGCTATTTCTAATATTTACACTATAATACTAGTGCCATGATGTATTTATTATGTATTTTTGGCTGAATTTCTATGATTTGAACATAAAATAAGGACAAATTTGACATATTGCAAAAATTGAAAATTCTCATGAGCGCGGACCTATCAGCTTTGGCCGATTTTTCAGGGTTTTGGTTTAGATGCTATTTCTAATATTTACACTATAATACTAGTGCCATGATGTATTTATTATGTATTTTTGGCTGAATTTCTATGATTTGAACATAAAATAAGGACAAATTTGACATATTGCAAAAATTGAAAATTCTCATGAGCGCGGACCTATCAGCTTTGGCCGATTTTTCAGGGTTTTGGTTTAGATGCTATTTCTAATATTTACACTATAATACTAGTGCCATGATGTATTTATTATGTATTTTTGGCTGAATTTCTATGATTTGAACATAAAATAAGGACAAATTTGACATATTGCAAAAATTGAAAATTCTCATGAGCGCGGACCTATCAGCTTTGGCCGATTTTTCAGGGTTTTGGTTTAGATGCTATTTCTAATATTTACACTATAATACTAGTGCCATGATGTATTTATTATGTATTTTTGGCTGAATTTCTATGATTTGAACATAAAATAAGGACAAATTTGACATATTGCAAAAATTGAAAATTCTCATGAGCGCGGACCTATCAGCTTTGGCCGATTTTTCAGGGTTTTGGTTTAGATGCTATTTCTAATATTTACACTATAATACTAGTGCCATGATGTATTTATTATGTATTTTTGGCTGAATTTCTATGATTTGAACATAAAATAAGGACAAATTTGACATATTGCAAAAATTGAAAATTCTCATGAGCGCGGCGGACCTATCAGCTTTGGCCGATTTTTCAGGGTTTTGGTTTAGATGCTATTTCTAATATTTACACTATAATACTAGTGCCTGATGTATTTATTATGTATTTTTGGCTGAATTTCTATGATTTGAACATAAAATAAGGACAAATTTGACATATTGCAAAAATTGAAAATTCTCATGAGCGTGGACCTATCAGCTTTGGCCGATTTTTCAGGGTTTTGGTTTAGATGCTATTTCTAATATTTACACTATAATACTAGTGCCATGATGTATTTATTATGTATTTTTGGCTGAATTTCTATGATTTGAACATAAAATAAGGACAAATTTGACATATTGCAAAAATTGAAAATTCTCATGAGCGCGGACCTATCAGCTTTGGCCGATTTTTCAGGGTTTTGGTTTAGATGCTATTTCTAATATTTACACTATAATACTAGTGCCATGATGTATTTATTATGTATTTTTGGCTGAATTTCTATGATTTGAACATAAAATAAGGACAAATTTGACATATTGCAAAAATTGAAAATTCTCATGAGCGCGGACCTATCAGCTTTGGCCGATTTTTCAGGGTTTTGGTTTAGATGCTATTTCTAATATTTACACTATAATACTAGTGCCATGATGTATTTATTATGTATTTTTGGCTGAATTTCTATGATTTGAACATAAAATAAGGACAAATTTGACATATTGCAAAAATTGAAAATTCTCATGAGCGCAGCGGACCTATCAGCTTTGGCCGATTTTTCAGGGTTTTGGTTTAGATGCTATTTCTAATATTTACACTATAATGCTAGTGCCATGATGTATTTATTATGTATTTTTGGCTGAATTTCTATGATTTGAACATAAAATAAGGACAAATTTGACATATTGCAAAAATTGAAAATTCTCATGAGCGCAGCGGACCTATCAGCTTTGGCCGATTTTTCAGGGTTTTGGTTTAGATGCTATTTCTAATATTTACACTATAATACTAGTGCCATGATGTATTTATTATGTATTTTTGGCTGAATTTCTATGATTTGAACATAAAATAAGGACAAATTTGACATATTGCAAAAATTGAAAATTCTCATGAGCGCGGCGGACCTATCAGCTTTGGCCGATTTTTCAGGGTTTTGGTTTAGATGCTATTCTAATATTTACACTATAATACTAGTGCCATGATGTATTTATTATGTATTTTTGGCTGAATTTCTATGATTTGAACATAAAATAAGGACAAATTTGACATATTGCAAAAATTGAAAATTCTCATGAGCGCGGACCTATCAGCTTTGGCCGATTTTTCAGGGTTTTGGTTTAGATGCTATTTCTAATATTAACACTATAATACTAGTGCCATGATGTATTCATTATGTATTTTTGGCTGAATTTCTATGATTTGAACATAAAATAAGGACAAATTTGACATATTGCAAAAATTGAAAATTCTCATGAGCGCGGACCTATCAGCTTTGGCCGATTTTTCAGGGTTTTGGTTTAGATGCTATTTCTAATATTTACACTATAATACTAGTGCCATGATGTATTTATTATGTATTTTTTGGCTGAATTTCTATGATTTGAACATAAAATAAGGACAAATTTGACATATTGCAAAAATTGAAAATTCTCATGAGCGCGGCGGACCTATCAGCTTTGGCCGATTTTTCAGGGTTTTGGTTTAGATGCTATTTCTAATATTTACACTATAATACTAGTGCCATGATGTATTTATTATGTATTTTTGGCTGAATTTCTATGATTTGAACATAAAATAAGGACAAATTTGACATATTGCAAAAATTGAAAATTCTCATGAGCGCGGACCTATCAGCTTTGGCCGATTTTTCAGGGTTTTGGTTTAGATGCTATTTCTAATATTTACACTATAATACTAGTGCCATGATGTATTTATTATGTATTTTTGGCTGAATTTCTATGATTTGAACATAAAATAAGGACAAATTTGACATATTGCAAAAATTGAAAATTCTCATGAGCGCGGACCTATCAGCTTTGGCCGATTTTTCAGGGTTTTGGTTTAGATGCTATTTCTAATATTTACACTATAATACTAGTGCCATGATGTATTTATTATGTATTTTTGGCTGAATTTCTATGATTTGAACATAAAATAAGGACAAATTTGACATATTGCAAAAATTGAAAATTCTCATGAGCGCGGACCTATCAGCTTTGGCCGATTTTTCAGGGTTTTGGTTTAGATGCTATTTCTAATATTTACACTATAATACTAGTGCCATGATGTATTTATTATGTATTTTTGGCTGAATTTCTATGATTTGAACATAAAATAAGGACAAATTTGACATATTGCAAAAATTGAAAATTCTCATGAGCGCGGACCTATCAGCTTTGGCCGATTTTTCAGGGTTTTGGTTTAGATGCTATTACTAATATTTACACTATAATACTAGTGCCATGATGTATTTATTATGTATTTTTGGCTGAATTTCTATGATTTGAACATAAAATAAGGACAAATTTGACATATTGCAAAAATTGAAAATTCTCATGAGCGCGGACCTATCAGCTTTGGCCGATTTTTCAGGGTTTTGGTTTAGATGCTATTTCTAATATTTACACTATAATACTAGTGCCATGATGTATTTATTATGTATTTTTGGCTGAATTTCTATGATTTGAACATAAAATAAGGACAAATTTGACATATTGCAAAAATTGAAAATTCTCATGAGCGCGGACCTATCAGCTTTGGCCGATTTTTCAGGGTTTTGGTTTAGATGCTATTTCTAATATTTACACTATAATACTAGTGCCATGATGTATTTATTATGTATTTTTGGCTGAATTTCTATGATTTGAACATAAAATAAGGACAAATTTGACATATTGCAAAAATTGAAAATTCTCATGAGCGCGGACCTATCAGCTTTGGCCGATTTTTCAGGGTTTTGGTTTAGATGCTATTTCTAATATTTACACTATAATACTAGTGCCATGATGTATTTATTATGTATTTTTGGCTGAATTTCTATGATTTGAACATAAAATAAGGACAAATTTGACATATTGCAAAAATTGAAAATTCTCATGAGCGCGGACCTATCAGCTTTGGCCGATTTTTCAGGGTTTTGGTTTAGATGCTATTTCTAATATTTACACTATAATACTAGTGCCATGATGTATTTATTATGTATTTTTGGCTGAATTTCTATGATTTGAACATAAAATAAGGACAAATTTGACATATTGCAAAAATTGAAAATTCTCATGAGCGCGGACCTATCAGCTTTGGCCGATTTTTCAGGGTTTTGGTTTAGATGCTATTTCTAATATTTACACTATAATACTAGTGCCATGATGTATTTATTATGTATTTTTGGCTGAATTTCTATGATTTGAACATAAAATAAGGACAAATTTGACATATTGCAAAAATTGAAAATTCTCATGAGCGCGGACCTATCAGCTTTGGCCGATTTTTCAGGGTTTTGGTTTAGATGCTATTTCTAATATTTACACTATAATACTAGTGCCATGATGTATTTATTATGTATTTTTGGCTGAATTTCTATGATTTGAACATAAAATAAGGACAAATTTGACATATTGCAAAAATTGAAAATTCTCATGAGCGCGGACCTATCAGCTTTGGCCGATTTTTCAGGGTTTTGGTTTAGATGCTATTTCTAATATTTACACTATAATACTAGTGCCATGATGTATTTATTATGTATTTTTGGCTGAATTTCTATGATTTGAACATAAAATAAGGACAAATTTGACATATTGCAAAAATTGAAAATTCTCATGAGCGCGGCGGACCTATCAGCTTTGGCCGATTTTTCAGGGTTTTGGTTTAGATGCTATTTCTAATATTTACACTATAATACTAGTGCCATGATGTATTTATTATGTATTTTTGGCTGAATTTCTATGATTTGAACATAAAATAAGGACAAATTTGACATATTGCAAAAATTGAAAATTCTCATGAGCGCGGACCTATCAGCTTTGGCCGATTTTTCAGGGTTTTGGTTTAGATGCTATTTCTAATATTTACACTATAATACTAGTGCCATGATGTATTTATTATGTATTTTTGGCTGAATTTCTATGATTTGAACATAAAATAAGGACAAATTTGACATATTGCAAAAATTGAAAATTCTCATGAGCGCGGACCTATCAGCTTTGGCCGATTTTTCAGGGTTTTGGTTTAGATGCTATTTCTAATATTTACACTATAATACTAGTGCCATGATGTATTTATTATGTATTTTTGGCTGAATTTCTATGATTTGAACATAAAATAAGGACAAATTTGACATATTGCAAAAATTGAAAATTCTCATGAGCGCGGACCTATCAGCTTTGGCCGATTTTTCAGGGTTTTGGTTTAGATGCTATTTCTAATATTTACACTATAATACTAGTGCCTATGATGTATTTATTATGTATTTTTGGCTGAATTTCTATGATTTGAACATAAAATAAGGACAAATTTGACATATTGCAAAAATTGAAAATTCTCATGAGCGCGGACCTATCAGCTTTGGCCGATTTTTCAGGGTTTTGGTTTAGATGCTATTTCTAATATTTACACTATAATACTAGTGCCATGATGTATTTATTATGTATTTTTGGCTGAATTTCTATGATTTGAACATAAAATAAGGACAAATTTGACATATTGCAAAAATTGAAAATTCTCATGAGCGCGGACCTATCAGCTTTGGCCGATTTTTCAGGGTTTTGGTTTAGATGCTATTTCTAATATTTACACTATAATACTAGTGCCATGATGTATTTATTATGTATTTTTGGCTGAATTTCTATGATTTGAACATAAAATAAGGACAAATTTGACATATTGCAAAAATTGAAAATTCTCATGAGCGCAGCGGACCTATCAGCTTTGGCCGATTTTTCAGGGTTTTGGTTTAGATGCTATTTCTAATATTTACACTATAATACTAGTGCCATGATGTATTTATTATGTATTTTTGGCTGAATTTTATGATTTGAACATAAAATAAGGACAAATTTGACATATTGCAAAAATTGAAAATTCTCATGAGCGCAGCGGACCTATCAGCTTTGGCCGATTTTTCAGGGTTTTGGTTTAGATGCTATTTCTAATATTTACACTATAATACTAGTGCCATGATGTATTTATTATGTATTTTTGGCTGAATTTCTATGATTTGAACATAAAATAAGGACAAATTTGACATATTGCAAAAATTGAAAATTCTCATGAGCGCGGACCTATCAGCTTTGGCCGATTTTTAAGGGTTGTGTTTAGATGCTATTTCTTATATTTACACTATAATACTAGTGCCTGATGTATTTATTATGTATTTTTGGCTAAATTTCTATGATTTGAACATAAAATAAGGACAAATTTGACATATTGCAAAAATTGAAAATTCTCATGAGCGCGGACCTATCAGCTTTGGCCGATTTTTCAGGGTTTTGGTTTAGATGCTATTTCTAATATTTACACTATAATACTAGTGCCATGATGTATTTATTATGTATTTTTGGCTGAATTTCTATGATTTGAACATAAAATAAGGACAAATTTGACATATTGCAAAAATTGAAAATTCTCATGAGCGCGGACCTATCAGCTTTGGCTGATTTTTCAGGGTTTTGGTTTAGATGCTATTTCTAATATTTACACTATAATACTAGTGCCATGATGTATTTATTATGTATTTTTGGCTGAATTTCTATGATTTGAACATAAAATAAGGACAAATTTGACATATTGCAAAAATTGAAAATTCTCATGAGCGCGGACCTATCAGCTTTGGCCGATTTTTCAGGGTTTTGGTTTAGATGCTATTTCTAATATTTACACTATAATACTAGTGCCATGATGTATTTATTATGTATTTTTGGCTGAATTTCTATGATTTGAACATAAAATAAGGACAAATTTGACATATTGCAAAAATTGAAAATTCTCATGAGCGCGGACCTATCAGCTTTGGCCGATTTTTCAGGGTTTTGGTTTAGATGCTATTTCTAATATTTACACTATAATACTAGTGCCATGATGTATTTATTATGTATTTTTGGCTGAATTTCTATGATTTGAACATAAAATAAGGACAAATTTGACATATTGCAAAAATTGAAAATTCTCATGAGCGCGGACCTATCAGCTTTGGCCGATTTTTAAGGGTTGTGTTTAGATGCTATTTCTTATATTTACACTATAATACTAGTGCCTGATGTATTTATTATGTATTTTTGGCTAAATTTCTATGATTTGAACATAAAATAAGGACAAATTTGACATATTGCAAAAATTGAAAATTCTCATGAGCGCGGCGGACCTATCAGCTTTGGCCGATTTTTCAGGGTTTTGGTTTAGATGCTATTTCTAATATTTACACTATAATACTAGTGCCATGATGTATTTATTATGTATTTTTGGCTGAATTTCTATGATTTGAACATAAAATAAGGACAAATTTGACATATTGCAAAAATTGAAAATTCTCATGAGCGCGGACCTATCAGCTTTGGCCGATTTTTAAGGGTTGTGTTTAGATGCTATTTCTTATATTTACACTATAATACTAGTGCCTGATGTATTTATTATGTATTTTTGGCTAAATTTCTATGATTTGAACATAAAATAAGGACAAATTTGACATATTGCAAAAATTGAAAATTCTCATGAGCGCGGACCTATCAGCTTTGGCCGATTTTTAAGGGTTGTGTTTAGATGCTATTTCTTATATTTACACTATAATACTAGTGCCTGATGTATTTATTATGTATTTTTGGCTAAATTTCTATGATTTGAACATAAAATAAGGACAAATTTGACATATTGCAAAAATTGAAAATTCTCATGAGCGCGGACCTATCAGCTTTGGCCGATTTTTCAGGGTTTTGGTTTAGATGCTATTTCTAATATTTACACTATAATACTAGTGCCATGATGTATTTATTATGTATTTTTGGCTGAATTTTTATGATTTGAACATAAAATAAGGACAAATTTGACATATTGCAAAAATTGAAAATTCTCATGAGCGCGGACCTATCAGCTTTGGCCGATTTTTAAGGGTTGTGTTTAGATGCTATTTCTTATATTTACACTATAATACTAGTGCCTGATGTATTTATTATGTATTTTTGGCTAAATTTCTATGATTTGAACATAAAATAAGGACAAATTTGACATATTGCAAAAATTGAAAATTCTCATGAGCGCGGACCTATCAGCTTTGGCCGATTTTTCAGGGTTTTGGTTTAGATGCTATTTCTAATATTTACACTATAATACTAGTGCCATGATGTATTTATTATGTATTTTTGGCTGAATTTCTATGATTTGAACATAAAATAAGGACAAATTTGACATATTGCAAAAATTGAAAATTCTCATGAGCGCGGACCTATCAGCTTTGGCCGATTTTTCAGGGTTTTGGTTTAGATGCTATTTCTAATATTTACACTATAATACTAGTGCCATGATGTATTTATTATGTATTTTTGGCTGAATTTCTATGATTTGAACATAAAATAAGGACAAATTTGACATATTGCAAAAATTGAAAATTCTCATGAGCGCGGACCTATCAGCTTTGGCCGATTTTTCAGGGTTTTGGTTTAGATGCTATTTCTAATATTTACACTATAATACTAGTGCCATGATGTATTTATTATGTATTTTTGGCTGAATTTTTATGATTTGAACATAAAATAAGGACAAATTTGACATATTGCAAAAATTGAAAATTCTCATGAGCGCGGACCTATCAGCTTTGGCCGATTTTTCAGGGTTTTGGTTTAGATGCTATTTCTAATATTTACACTATAATACTAGTGCCATGATGTATTTATTATGTATTTTTGGCTGAATTTCTATGATTTGAACATAAAATAAGGACAAATTTGACATATTGCAAAAATTGAAAATTCTCATGAGCGCGGACCTATCAGCTTTGGCCGATTTTTCAGGGTTGTGTTTAGATGCTATTTCTTATATTTACACTATAATACTAGTGCCTTATGTATTTATTATGTATTTTTGGCTAAATTTCTATGATTTGAACATAAAATAAGGACAAATTTGACATATTGCAAAAATTGAAAATTCTCATGAGCGCGGACCTATCAGCTTTGGCCGATTTTTCAGGGTTTTGGTTTAGATGCTATTTCTAATATTTACACTATAATACTAGTGCCATGATGTATTTATTATGTATTTTTGGCTGAATTTCTATGATTTGAACATAAAATAAGGACAAATTTGACATATTGCAAAAATTGAAAATTCTCATGAGCGCGGACCTATCAGCTTTGGCCGATTTTTCAGGGTTTTGGTTTAGATGCTATTTCTAATATTTACACTATAATACTAGTGCCATGATGTATTTATTATGTATTTTTGGCTGAATTTCTATGATTTGAACATAAAATAAGGACAAATTTGACATATTGCAAAAATTGAAAATTCTCATGAGCGCGGACCTATCAGCTTTGGCCGATTTTTCAGGGTTTTGGTTTAGATGCTATTTCTAATATTTACACTATAATACTAGTGCCATGATGTATTTATTATGTATTTTTGGCTGAATTTCTATGATTTGAACATAAAATAAGGACAAATTTGACATATTGCAAAAATTGAAAATTCTCATGAGCGCGGACCTATCAGCTTTGGCCGATTTTTCAGGGTTTTGGTTTAGATGCTATTTCTAATATTTACACTATAATACTAGTGCCATGATGTATTTATTATGTATTTTTGGCTGAATTTCTATGATTTGAACATAATATAAGGACAAATTTGACATATTGCAAAAATTGAAAATTTTCATGAGCGCGGACCTATTAGCTTTGGCCGATTTTTCAGGGTTTTGGTTTAGATGCTATTTCTAATATTTACACTATAATACTAGTGCCATGATGTATTTATTATGTATTTTTGGCTGAATTTCTATGATTTGAACATAAAATAAGGACAAATTTGACATATTGCAAAAATAGGAAATTCTCATGAGCGCGGACCTATGGGCTTTGGCTGATTTTTCAGGGTTTTGGTTTAGATGCTATTTCTAATATTTACACTATAATACTAGTGCCATGATGTATTTATTATGTATTTTTGGCTGAATTTCTATGATTTGAACATAAAATAAGGACAAATTTGACATATTGCAAAAATTGAAAATTCTCATGAGCGCGGACCTATCAGCTTTGGCCGATTTTTCAGGGTTTTGGTTTAGATGCTATTTCTAATATTTACACTATAATACTAGTGCCATGATGTATTTATTATGTATTTTTGGCTGAATTTCTATGATTTGAACATAAAATAAGGACAAATTTGACATATTGCAAAAATTGAAAATTCTCATGAGCGCGGCGGACCTATCAGCTTTGGCCGATTTTTCAGGGTTTTGGTTTAGATGCTATTTCTAATATTTACACTATAATACTAGTGCCATGATGTATTTATTATGTATTTTTGGCTGAATTTCTATGATTTGAACATAAAATAAGGACAAATTTGACATATTGCAAAAATTGAAAATTCTCATGAGCGCGGACCTATCAGCTTTGGCCGATTTTTCAGGGTTTTGGTTTAGATGCTATTTCTAATATTTACACTATAATACTAGTGCATGATGTATTCATTATGTATTTTTGGCTGAATTTCTATGATTTGAACATAAAATAAGGACAAATTTGACATATTGCAAAAATTGAAAATTCTCATGAGCGCGGACCTATCAGCTTTGGCCGATTTTTCAGGGTTGTGTTTAGATGCTATTTCTAATATTTACACTATAATACTAGTGCCTTATGTATTTATTATGTATTTTTGGCTAAATTTCTATGATTTGAACATAAAATAAGGACAAATTTGACATATTGCAAAAATTGAAAATTCTCATGAGCGCGGACCTATCAGCTTTGGCCGATTTTTCAGGGTTTTGGTTTAGATGCTATTTCTAATATTTACACTATAATACTAGTGCCATGATGTATTTATTATGTATTTTTGGCTGAATTTCTATGATTTGAACATAAAATAAGGACAAATTTGACATATTGCAAAAATTGAAAATTCTCATGAGCGCGGACCTATCAGCTTTGGCCGATTTTTAAGGGTTTTGGTTTAGATGCTATTTCTAATATTTACACTATAATACTAGTGCCATGATGTATTTATTATGTATTTTTGGCTGAATTTCTATGATTTGAACATAAAATAAGGACAAATTTGACATATTGCAAAAATTGAAAATTCTCATGAGCGCGGCGGACCTATCAGCTTTGGCCGATTTTTCAGGGTTTTGGTTTAGATGCTATTTCTAATATTTACACTATAATACTAGTGCCATGATGTATTTATTATGTATTTTTGGCTGAATTTCTATGATTTGAACATAAAATAAGGACAAATTTGACATATTGCAAAAATTGAAAATTCTCATGAGCGCGGACCTATCAGCTTTGGCCGATTTTTCAGGGTTTTGGTTTAGATTCTATTTCTAATATTTACACTATAATACTAGTGCCATGATGTATTTATTATGTATTTTTGGCTGAATTTCTATGATTTGAACATAAAATAAGGACAAATTTGACATATTGCAAAAATTGAAAATTCTCATGAGCGCGGCGGACCTATCAGCTTTGGCCGATTTTTCAGGGTTTTGGTTTAGATGCTATTTCTAATATTTACACTATAATACTAGTGCCATGATGTATTTATTATGTATTTTTGGCTGAATTTCTATGATTTGAACATAAAATAAGGACAAATTTGACATATTGCAAAAATTGAAAATTCTCATGAGCGCGGACCTATCAGCTTTGGCCGATTTTTCAGGGTTTTGGTTTAGATGCTATTTCTAATATTTACACTATAATACTAGTGCCATGATGTATTTATTATGTATTTTTGGCTGAATTTCTATGATTTGAACATAAAATAAGGACAAATTTGACATATTGCAAAAATTGAAAATTCTCATGAGCGCGGACCTATCAGCTTTGGCCGATTTTTCAGGGTTTTGGTTTAGATGCTATTTCTAATATTTACACTATAATACTAGTGCCATGATGTATTTATTATGTATTTTTGGCTAAATTTCTATGATTTGAACATAAAATAAGGACAAATTTGACATATTGCAAAAATTGAAAATTCTCATGAGCGCGGCGGACCTATCAGCTTTGGCCGATTTTTCAGGGTTTTGGTTTAGATGCTATTTCTAATATTTACACTATAATACTAGTGCCATGATGTATTTATTATGTATTTTTGGCTGAATTTCTATGATTTGAACATAAAATAAGGACAAATTTGACATATTGCAAAAATTGAAAATTCTCATGAGCGCGGACCTATCAGCTTTGGCCGATTTTTCAGGGTTTTGGTTTAGATGCTATTTCTAATATTTACACTATAATACTAGTGCCATGATGTATTCATTATGTATTTTTGGCTGAATTTCTATGATTTGAACATAAAATAAGGACAAATTTGACATATTGCAAAAATTGAAAATTCTCATGAGCGCGGACCTATCAGCTTTGGCCGATTTTTCAGGGTTTTGGTTTAGATTCTATTTCTAATATTTACACTATAATACTAGTGCCATGATGTATTTATTATGTATTTTTGGCTGAATTTCTATGATTTGAACATAAAATAAGGACAAATTTGACATATTGCAAAAATTGAAAATTCTCATGAGCGCGGCGGACCTATCAGCTTTGGCCGATTTTTCAGGGTTTTGGTTTAGATGCTATTTCTAATATTTACACTATAATACTAGTGCCATGATGTATTTATTATGTATTTTTGGCTGAATTTCTATGATTTGAACATAAAATAAGGACAAATTTGACATATTGCAAAAATTGAAAATTCTCATGAGCGCGGACCTATCAGCTTTGGCCGATTTTTCAGGGTTTTGGTTTAGATGCTATTTCTAATATTTACACTATAATACTAGTGCCATGATGTATTTATTATGTATTTTTGGCTGAATTTCTATGATTTGAACATAAAATAAGGACAAATTTGACATATTGCAAAAATTGAAAATTCTCATGAGCGCGGACCTATCAGCTTTGGCCGATTTTTCAGGGTTTTGGTTTAGATGCTATTTCTAATATTTACACTATAATACTAGTGCCATGATGTATTTATTATGTATTTTTGGCTGAATTTCTATGATTTGAACATAAAATAAGGACAAATTTGACATATTGCAAAAATTGAAAATTCTCATGAGCGCGGACCTATCAGCTTTGGCCGATTTTTCAGGGTTTTGGTTTAGATGCTATTTCTAATATTTACACTATAATACTAGTGCCATGATGTATTTATTATGTATTTTTGGCTAAATTTCTATGATTTGAACATAAAATAAGGACAAATTTGACATATTGCAAAAATTGAAAATTCTCATGAGCGCGGACCTATCAGCTTTGGCCGATTTTTCAGGGTTTTGGTTTAGATGCTATTTCTAATATTTACACTATAATACTAGTGCCATGATGTATTTATTATGTATTTTTGGCTGAATTTCTATGATTTGAACATAAAATAAGGACAAATTTGACATATTGCAAAAATTGAAAATTCTCATGAGCGCGGACCTATCAGCTTTGGCCGATTTTTCAGGGTTTTGGTTTAGATGCTATTTCTAATATTTACACTATAATACTAGTGCCATGATGTATTTATTATGTATTTTTGGCTGAATTTCTATGATTTGAACATAAAATAAGGACAAATTTGACATATTGCAAAAATTGAAAATTCTCATGAGCGCGGACCTATCAGCTTTGGCCAATTTTTCAGGGTTTTGGTTTAGATGCTATTTCTAATATTTACACTATAATACTAGTGCCATGATGTATTTATTATGTATTTTTGGCTGAATTTCTATGATTTGAACATAAAATAAGGACAAATTTGACATATTGCAAAAATTGAAAATTCTCATGAGCGCAGCGGACCTATCAGCTTTGGCCGATTTTTCAGGGTTTTGGTTTAGATGCTATTTCTAATATTTACACTATAATGCTAGTGCCATGATGTATTTATTATGTATTTTTGGCTGAATTTCTATGATTTGAACATAAAATAAGGACAAATTTGACATATTGCAAAAATTGAAAATTCTCATGAGCGCAGCGGACCTATCAGCTTTGGCCGATTTTTCAGGGTTTTGGTTTAGATGCTATTTCTAATATTTACACTATAATACTAGTGCCATGATGTATTTATTATGTATTTTTGGCTGAATTTCTATGATTTGAACATAAAATAAGGACAAATTTGACATATTGCAAAAATTGAAAATTCTCATGAGCGCGGCGGACCTATCAGCTTTGGCCGATTTTTCAGGGTTTTGGTTTAGATGCTATTTCTAATATTTACACTATAATACTAGTGCCATGATGTATTTATTATGTATTTTTGGCTGAATTTCTATGATTTGAACATAAAATAAGGACAAATTTGACATATTGCAAAAATTGAAAATTCTCATGAGCGCGGACCTATCAGCTTTGGCCGATTTTTCAGGGTTTTGGTTTAGATGCTATTTCTAATATTTACACTATAATACTAGTGCCATGATGTATTCATTATGTATTTTTGGCTGAATTTCTATGATTTGAACATAAAATAAGGACAAATTTGACATATTGCAAAAATTGAAAATTCTCATGAGCGCGGACCTATCAGCTTTGGCCGATTTTTCAGGGTTTTGGTTTAGATGCTATTTCTAATATTTACACTATAATACTAGTGCCATGATGTATTTATTATGTATTTTTGGCTGAATTTCTATGATTTGAACATAAAATAAGGACAAATTTGACATATTGCAAAAATTGAAAATTCTCATGAGCGCGGACCTATCAGCTTTGGCCGATTTTTCAGGGTTTTGGTTTAGATGCTATTTCTAATATTTACACTATAATACTAGTGCCATGATGTATTTATTATGTATTTTTGGCTGAATTTCTATGATTTGAACATAAAATAAGGACAAATTTGACATATTGCAAAAATTGAAAATTCTCATGAGCGCGGACCTATCAGCTTTGGCCGATTTTTCAGGGTTTTGGTTTAGATGCTATTTCTAATATTTACACTATAATACTAGTGCCATGATGTATTTATTATGTATTTTTGGCTGAATTTCTATGATTTGAACATAAAATAAGGACAAATTTGACATATTGCAAAAATTGAAAATTCTCATGAGCGCGGCGGACCTATCAGCTTTGGCTGATTTTTCAGGGTTGTGTTTAGATGCTATTTCTAATATTTACACTATAATACTAGTGCCATGATGTATTTATTATGTATTTTTGGCTAAATTTCTATGATTTGAACATAAAATAAGGACAAATTTGACATATTGCAAAAATTGAAAATTCTCATGAGCGCGGACCTATCAGCTTTGGCCGATTTTTCAGGGTTTTGGTTTAGATGCTATTTCTAATATTTACACTATAATACTAGTGCCATGATGTATTTATTATGTATTTTTGGCTGAATTTCTATGATTTGAACATAAAATAAGGACAAATTTGACATATTGCAAAAATTGAAAATTCTCATGAGCGCGGACCTATCAGCTTTGGCCGATTTTTCAGGGTTTTGGTTTAGATGCTATTTCTAATATTTACACTATAATACTAGTGCCATGATGTATTTATTATGTATTTTTGGCTAAATTTCTATGATTTGAACATAAAATAAGGACAAATTTGACATATTGCAAAAATTGAAAATTCTCATGAGCGCGGCGGACCTATCAGCTTTGGCCGATTTTTCAGGGTTTTGGTTTAGATGCTATTTCTAATATTTACACTATAATACTAGTGCCATGATGTATTTATTATGTATTTTTGGCTGAATTTCTATGATTTGAACATAAAATAAGGACAAATTTGACATATTGCAAAAATTGAAAATTCTCATGAGCGCGGACCTATCAGCTTTGGCCGATTTTTCAGGGTTTTGGTTTAGATGCTATTTCTAATATTTACACTATAATACTAGTGCCATGATGTATTTATTATGTATTTTTGGCTGAATTTCTATGATTTGAACATAAAATAAGGACAAATTTGACATATTGCAAAAATTGAAAATTCTCATGAGCGCGGACCTATCAGCTTTGGCCGATTTTTCAGGGTTTTGGTTTAGATGCTATTTCTAATATTTACACTATAATACTAGTGCCATGATGTATTTATTATGTATTTTTGGCTAAATTTCTATGATTTGAACATAAAATAAGGACAAATTTGACATATTGCAAAAATTGAAAATTCTCATGAGCGCGGCGGACCTATCAGCTTTGGCCGATTTTTCAGGGTTTTGGTTTAGATGCTATTTCTAATATTTACACTATAATACTAGTGCCATGATGTATTTATTATGTATTTTTGGCTGAATTTCTATGATTTGAACATAAAATAAGGACAAATTTGACATATTGCAAAAATTGAAAATTCTCATGAGCGCGGACCTATCAGCTTTGGCCGATTTTTCAGGGTTTTGGTTTAGATGCTATTTCTAATATTTACACTATAATACTAGTGCCATGATGTATTCATTATGTATTTTTGGCTGAATTTCTATGATTTGAACATAAAATAAGGACAAATTTGACATATTGCAAAAATTGAAAATTCTCATGAGCGCGGACCTATCAGCTTTGGCCGATTTTTCAGGGTTTTGGTTTAGATTCTTTTTCTAATATTTACACTATAATACTAGTGCCATGATGTATTTATTATGTATTTTTGGCTGAATTTCTATGATTTGAACATAAAATAAGGACAAATTTGACATATTGCAAAAATTGAAAATTCTCATGAGCGCGGCGGACCTATCAGCTTTGGCCGATTTTTCAGGGTTTTGGTTTAGATGCTATTTCTAATATTTACACTATAATACTAGTGCCATGATGTATTTATTATGTATTTTTGGCTGAATTTCTATGATTTGAACATAAAATAAGGACAAATTTGACATATTGCAAAAATTGAAAATTCTCATGAGCGCGGACCTATCAGCTTTGGCCGATTTTTCAGGGTTTTGGTTTAGATGCTATTTCTAATATTTACACTATAATACTAGTGCCATGATGTATTTATTATGTATTTTTGGCTGAATTTCTATGATTTGAACATAAAATAAGGACAAATTTGACATATTGCAAAAATTGAAAATTCTCATGAGCGCGGACCTATCAGCTTTGGCCGATTTTTCAGGGTTTTGGTTTAGATGCTATTTCTAATATTTACACTATAATACTAGTGCCATGATGTATTTATTATGTATTTTTGGCTGAATTTCTATGATTTGAACATAAAATAAGGACAAATTTGACATATTGCAAAAATTGAAAATTCTCATGAGCGCGGACCTATCAGCTTTGGCCGATTTTTCAGGGTTTTGGTTTAGATGCTATTTCTAATATTTACACTATAATACTAGTGCCATGATGTATTTATTATGTATTTTTGGCTAAATTTCTATGATTTGAACATAAAATAAGGACAAATTTGACATATTGCAAAAATTGAAAATTCTCATGAGCGCGGACCTATCAGCTTTGGCCGATTTTTCAGGGTTTTGGTTTAGATGCTATTTCTAATATTTACACTATAATACTAGTGCCATGATGTATTTATTATGTATTTTTGGCTGAATTTCTATGATTTGAACATAAAATAAGGACAAATTTGACATATTGCAAAAATTGAAAATTCTCATGAGCGCGGACCTATCAGCTTTGGCCGATTTTTCAGGGTTTTGGTTTAGATGCTATTTCTAATATTTACACTATAATACTAGTGCCATGATGTATTTATTATGTATTTTTGGCTGAATTTCTATGATTTGAACATAAAATAAGGACAAATTTGACATATTGCAAAAATTGAAAATTCTCATGAGCGCGGACCTATCAGCTTTAACCAATTTTTCAGGGTTTTGGTTTAGATGCTATTTCTAATATTTACACTATAATACTAGTGCCATGATGTATTTATTATGTATTTTTGGCTGAATTTCTATGATTTGAACATAAAATAAGGACAAATTTGACATATTGCAAAAATTGAAAATTCTCATGAGCGCAGCGGACCTATCAGCTTTGGCCGATTTTTCAGGGTTTTGGTTTAGATGCTATTTCTAATATTTACACTATAATGCTAGTGCCATGATGTATTTATTATGTATTTTTGGCTGAATTTCTATGATTTGAACATAAAATAAGGACAAATTTGACATATTGCAAAAATTGAAAATTCTCATGAGCGCAGCGGACCTATCAGCTTTGGCCGATTTTTCAGGGTTTTGGTTTAGATGCTATTTCTAATATTTACACTATAATACTAGTGCCATGATGTATTTATTATGTATTTTTGGCTGAATTTCTATGATTTGAACATAAAATAAGGACAAATTTGACATATTGCAAAAATTGAAAATTCTCATGAGCGCGGCGGACCTATCAGCTTTGGCCGATTTTTCAGGGTTTTGGTTTAGATGCTATTTCTAATATTTACACTATAATACTAGTGCCATGATGTATTTATTATGTATTTTTGGCTGAATTTCTATGATTTGAACATAAAATAAGGACAAATTTGACATATTGCAAAAATTGAAAATTCTCATGAGCGCGGACCTATCAGCTTTGGCCGATTTTTCAGGGTTTTGGTTTAGATGCTATTTCTAATATTTACACTATAATACTAGTGCCATGATGTATTCATTATGTATTTTTGGCTGAATTTCTATGATTTGAACATAAAATAAGGACAAATTTGACATATTGCAAAAATTGAAAATTCTCATGAGCGCGGACCTATCAGCTTTGGCCGATTTTTCAGGGTTTTGGTTTAGATGCTATTTCTAATATTTACACTATAATACTAGTGCCATGATGTATTTATTATGTATTTTTGGCTGAATTTCTATGATTTGAACATAAAATAAGGACAAATTTGACATATTGCAAAAATTGAAAATTCTCATGAGCGCGGACCTATCAGCTTTGGCCGATTTTTCAGGGTTTTGGTTTAGATGCTATTTCTAATATTTACACTATAATACTAGTGCCATGATGTATTTATTATGTATTTTTGGCTGAATTTCTATGATTTGAACATAAAATAAGGACAAATTTGACATATTGCAAAAATTGAAAATTCTCATGAGCGCGGACCTATCAGCTTTGGCCGATTTTTCAGGGTTTTGGTTTAGATGCTATTTCTAATATTTACACTATAATACTAGTGCCATGATGTATTTATTATGTATTTTTGGCTGAATTTCTATGATTTGAACATAAAATAAGGACAAATTTGACATATTGCAAAAATTGAAAATTCTCATGAGCGCGGCGGACCTATCAGCTTTGGCTGATTTTTCAGGGTTGTGTTTAGATGCTATTTCTAATATTTACACTATAATACTAGTGCCATGATGTATTTATTATGTATTTTTGGCTAAATTTCTATGATTTGAACATAAAATAAGGACAAATTTGACATATTGCAAAAATTGAAAATTCTCATGAGCGCGGACCTATCAGCTTTGGCCGATTTTTCAGGGTTTTGGTTTAGATGCTATTTCTAATATTTACACTATAATACTAGTGCCATGATGTATTTATTATGTATTTTTGGCTGAATTTCTATGATTTGAACATAAAATAAGGACAAATTTGACATATTGCAAAAATTGAAAATTCTCATGAGCGCGGACCTATCAGCTTTGGCCGATTTTTCAGGGTTTTGGTTTAGATGCTATTTCTAATATTTACACTATAATGCTAGTGCCATGATGTATTTATTATGTATTTTTGGCTGAATTTCTATGATTTGAACATAAAATAAGGACAAATTTGACATATTGCAAAAATTGAAAATTCTCATGAGCGCAGCGGACCTATCAGCTTTGGCCGATTTTTCAGGGTTTTGGTTTAGATGCTATTTCTAATATTTACACTATAATGCTAGTGCCATGATGTATTTATTATGTATTTTTGGCTGAATTTCTATGATTTGAACATAAAATAAGGACAAATTTGACATATTGCAAAAATTGAAAATTCTCATGAGCGCAGCGGACCTATCAGCTTTGGCCGATTTTTCAGGGTTTTGGTTTAGATGCTATTTCTAATATTTACACTATAATACTAGTGCCATGATGTATTTATTATGTATTTTTGGCTGAATTTCTATGATTTGAACATAAAATAAGGACAAATTTGACATATTGCAAAAATTGAAAATTCTCATGAGCGCGGCGGACCTATCAGCTTTGGCCGATTTTTCAGGGTTTTGGTTTAGATGCTATTTCTAATATTTACACTATAATACTAGTGCCATGATGTATTTATTATGTATTTTTGGCTGAATTTCTATGATTTGAACATAAAATAAGGACAAATTTGACATATTGCAAAAATTGAAAATTCTCATGAGCGCGGACCTATCAGCTTTGGCCGATTTTTCAGGGTTTTGGTTTAGATGCTATTTCTAATATTTACACTATAATACTAGTGCCATGATGTATTCATTATGTATTTTTGGCTGAATTTCTATGATTTGAACATAAAATAAGGACAAATTTGACATATTGCAAAAATTGAAAATTCTCATGAGCGCGGACCTATCAGCTTTGGCCGATTTTTCAGGGTTTTGGTTTAGATGCTATTTCTAATATTTACACTATAATACTAGTGCCATGATGTATTTATTATGTATTTTTGGCTGAATTTCTATGATTTGAACATAAAATAAGGACAAATTTGACATATTGCAAAAATTGAAAATTCTCATGAGCGCGGACCTATCAGCTTTGGCCGATTTTTCAGGGTTTTGGTTTAGATGCTATTTCTAATATTTACACTATAATACTAGTGCCATGATGTATTTATTATGTATTTTTGGCTGAATTTCTATGATTTGAACATAAAATAAGGACAAATTTGACATATTGCAAAAATTGAAAATTCTCATGAGCGCGGACCTATCAGCTTTGGCCGATTTTTCAGGGTTTTGGTTTAGATGCTATTTCTAATATTTACACTATAATACTAGTGCCATGATGTATTTATTATGTATTTTTGGCTGAATTTCTATGATTTGAACATAAAATAAGGACAAATTTGACATATTGCAAAAATTGAAAATTCTCATGAGCGCGGCGGACCAATCAGCTTTGGCTGATTTTTCAGGGTTGTGGTTTAGATGCTATTTCTAATATTTACACTATAATACTAGTGCCATGATGTATTTATTATGTATTTTTGGCTAAATTTCTATGATTTGAACATAAAATAAGGACAAATTTGACATATTGCAAAAATTGAAAATTCTCATGAGCGCGGACCTATCAGCTTTGGCCGATTTTTCAGGGTTTTGGTTTAGATGCTATTTCTAATATTTACACTATAATACTAGTGCCATGATGTATTTATTATGTATTTTTGGCTGAATTTCTATGATTTGAACATAAAATAAGGACAAATTTGACATATTGCAAAAATTGAAAATTCTCATGAGCGCGGACCTATCAGCTTTGGCCGATTTTTCAGGGTTTTGGTTTAGATGCTATTTCTAATATTTACACTATAATACTAGTGCCATGATGTATTTATTATGTATTTTTGGCTAAATTTCTATGATTTGAACATAAAATAAGGACAAATTTGACATATTGCAAAAATTGAAAATTCTCATGAGCGCGGCGGACCTATCAGCTTTGGCCGATTTTTCAGGGTTTTGGTTTAGATGCTATTTCTAATATTTACACTATAATACTAGTGCCATGATGTATTTATTATGTATTTTTGGCTGAATTTCTATGATTTGAACATAAAATAAGGACAAATTTGACATATTGCAAAAATTGAAAATTCTCATGAGCGCGGACCTATCAGCTTTGGCCGATTTTTCAGGGTTTTGGTTTAGATGCTATTTCTAATATTTACACTATAATACTAGTGCCATGATGTATTTATTATGTATTTTTGGCTGAATTTCTATGATTTGAACATAAAATAAGGACAAATTTGACATATTGCAAAAATTGAAAATTCTCATGAGCGCGGACCTATCAGCTTTGGCCGATTTTTCAGGGTTTTGGTTTAGATGCTATTTCTAATATTTACACTATAATACTAGTGCCATGATGTATTTATTATGTATTTTTGGCTGAATTTCTATGATTTGAACATAAAATAAGGACAAATTTGACATATTGCAAAAATTGAAAATTCTCATGAGCGCGGACCTATCAGCTTTGGCCGATTTTTCAGGGTTTTGGTTTAGATGCTATTTCTAATATTTACACTATAATACTAGTGCCATGATGTATTTATTATGTATTTTTGGCTGAATTTCTATGATTTGAACATAAAATAAGGACAAATTTGACATATTGCAAAAATTGAAAATTCTCATGAGCGCGGCGGACCTATCAGCTTTGGCCGATTTTTCAGGGTTTTGGTTTAGATGCTATTTCTAATATTTACACTATAATACTAGTGCCATGATGTATTTATTATGTATTTTTGGCTGAATTTCTATGATTTGAACATAAAATAAGGACAAATTTGACATATTGCAAAAATTGAAAATTCTCATGAGCGCGGACC
>NC_136486.1:43130486-43252628 GCF_053919585.1 Euprymna scolopes | reverse complement strand
GAAAATTCTCATGAGCGCGGACCTATCAGCTTTGGCCGATTTTTCAGGGTTTTGGTTTAGATGCTATTTCTAATATTTACACTATAATACTAGTGCCATGATGTATTTATTATGTATTTTTGGCTGAATTTCTATGATTTGAACATAAAATAAGGACAAATTTGACATATTGCAAAAATTGAAAATTCTCATGAGCGCGGGACCTATCAGCTTTGGCCGATTTTTCAGGGTTTTGGTTTAGATGCTATTACTCATATTTACACTATAATACTAGTGCCATGATGTATTTATTATGTATTTTTGGCTGAATTTCTATGATTTGAACATAAAATAAGGACAAATTTGACATATTGCAAAAATTGAAAATTCTCATGAGCGCGGACCTATCAGCTTTGGCCGATTTTTCAGGGTTTTGGTTTAGATGCTATTTCTAATATTTACACTATAATACTAGTGCCATGATGTATTTATTATGTATTTTTGGCTGAATTTCTATGATTTGAACATAAAATAAGGACAAATTTGACATATTGCAAAAATTGAAAATTCTCATGAGCGCAGACCTATCAGCTTTGGCCGATTTTTCAGGGTTTTGGTTTAGATGCTATTTCTAATATTTACACTATAATACTAGTGCCATGATGTATTTATTATGTATTTTTGGCTGAATTTCTATGATTTGAACATAAAATAAGGACAAATTTGACATATTGCAAAAATTGAAAATTCTCATGAGCGCGGCGGACCTATCAGCTTTGGCCGATTTTTCAGGGTTTTGGTTTAGATGCTATTTCTAATATTTACACTATAATACTAGTGCCATGATGTATTTATTATGTATTTTTGGCTGAATTTCTATGATTTGAACATAAAATAAGGACAAATTTGACATATTGCAAAAATTGAAAATTCTCATGAGCGCGGACCTATCAGCTTTGGCCGATTTTTCAGGGTTTTGGTTTAGATGCTATTTCTAATATTTACACTATAATACTAGTGCCATGATGTATTTATTATGTATTTTTGGCTAAATTTCTATGATTTGAACATAAAATAAGGACAAATTTGACATATTGCAAAATTGAAAATTCTCATGAGCGCGGCGGACCTATCAGCTTTGGCCGATTTTTCAGGGTTTTGGTTTAGATGCTATTTCTAATATTTACACTATAATACTAGTGCCATGATGTATTTATTATGTATTTTTGGCTGAATTTCTATGATTTGAACATAAAATAAGGACAAATTTGACATATTGCAAAAATTGAAAATTCTCATGAGCGCGGACCTATCAGCTTTGGCCGATTTTTCAGGGTTTTGGTTTTAGATGCTATTTCTAATATTTACACTATAATACTAGTGCCATGATGTATTTATTATGTATTTTTGGCTTAATTTCTATGATTTGAACATAAAATAAGGACAAATTTGACATATTGCAAAAATTGAAAATTCTCATGAGCGCGGACCTATCAGCTTTGGCCGATTTTTCAGGGTTTTGGTTTAGATGCTATTTCTAATATTTACACTATAATGCTAGTGCCATGATGTATTTATTATGTATTTTTGGCTGAATTTCTATGATTTGAACATAAAATAAGGACAAATTTGACATATTGCAAAAATTGAAAATTCTCATGAGCGCGGACCTATCAGCTTTGGCCGATTTTTCAGGGTTTTGGTTTAGATGCTATTTCTAATATTTACACTATAATACTAGTGCCATGATGTATTCATTATGTATTTTTGGCTGAATTTCTATGATTTGAACATAAAATAAGGACAAATTTGACATATTGCAAAAATTGAAAATTCTCATGAGCGCGGCGGACCTATCAGCTTTGGCCGATTTTTCAGGGTTTTGGTTTAGATGCTATTTCTAATATTTACACTATAATACTAGTGCCATGATGTATTTATTATGTATTTTTGGCTGAATTTCTATGATTTGAACATAAAATAAGGACAAATTTGACATATTGCAAAAATTGAAAATTCTCATGAGCGCGGACCTATCAGCTTTGGCCGATTTTTCAGGGTTTTGGTTTAGATGCTATTTCTAATATTTACACTATAATACTAGTGCCATGATGTATTTATTATGTATTTTTGGCTGAATTTCTATGATTTGAACATAAAATAAGGACAAATTTGACATATTGCAAAAATTGAAAATTCTCATGAGCGCGGACCTATCAGCTTTGGCCGATTTTTCAGGGTTTTGGTTTAGATGCTATTTCTAATATTTACACTATAATACTAGTGCCATGATGTATTTATTATGTATTTTTGGCTGAATTTCTATGATTTGAACATAAAATAAGGACAAATTTGACATATTGCAAAAATTGAAAATTCTCATGAGCGCGGACCTATCAGCTTTGGCCGATTTTTCAGGGTTTTGGTTTAGATGCTATTTCTAATATTTACACTATAATACTAGTGCCATGATGTATTTATTATGTATTTTTGGCTGAATTTCTATGATTTGAACATAAAATAAGGACAAATTTGACATATTGCAAAAATTGAAAATTCTCATGAGCGCGGACCTATCAGCTTTGGCCGATTTTTCAGGGTTTTGGTTTAGATGCTATTACTCATATTTACACTATAATACTAGTGCCATGATGTATTTATTATGTATTTTTGGCTGAATTTCTATGATTTGAACATAAAATAAGGACAAATTTGACATATTGCAAAAATTGAAAATTCTCATGAGCTATGGCCGATTTTATCAGCTTTGGCCGATTTTTCAGGGTTTTGGTTTAGATGCTATTTCTAATATTTACACTATAATACTAGTGCCATGATGTATTTATTATGTATTTTTGGCTGAATTTCTATGATTTGAACATAAAATAAGGACAAATTTGACATATTGCAAAAATTGAAAATTCTCATGAGCGCAGCGGACCTATCAGCTTTGGCTGATTTTTCAGGGTTTTGGTTTAGATGCTATTTCTAATATTTACACTATAATACTAGTGCCATGATGTATTTATTATGTATTTTTGGCTGAATTTCTATGATTTGAACATAAAATAAGGACAAATTTGACATATTGCACTATAATACTAGTGCCATGATGTATTTATTATGTATTTTTGGCTGAATTTCTATGATTTGAACATAAAATAAGGACAAATTTGACATATTGCAAAAATTGAAAATTCTCATGAGCGCGGACCTATCAGCTTTGGCCGATTTTTCAGGGTTTTGGTTTAGATGCTATTTCTAATATTTAAACTATAATACTAGTGCCATGATGTATTTATTATGTATTTTTGGCTGAATTTCTATGATTTGAACATAAAATAAGGACAAATTTGACATATTGCAAAAATTGAAAATTCTCATGAGCGCGGACCTATCAGCTTTGGCCGATTTTTCAGGGTTTTGGTTTAGATGCTATTTCTAATATTTACACTATAATACTAGTGCCATGATGTATTTATTATGTATTTTTGGCTGAATTTCTATGATTTGAACATAAAATAAGGACAAATTTGACATATTACAAAAATTGAAAATTCTCATGAGCGCGGCGGACCTATCAGCTTTGGCCGATTTTTCAGGGTTTTGGTTTAGATGCTATTTCTAATATTTACACTATAATACTAGTGCCATGATGTATTTATTATGTATTTTTGGCTGAATTTCTATGATTTGAACATAAAATAAGGACAAATTTGACATTGCAAAAATTGAAAATTCTCATGAGCGCGGACCTATCAGCTTTGGCCGATTTTTCAGGGTTTTGGTTTAGATGCTATTTCTAATATTTACACTATAATACTAGTGCCATGATGTATTTATTATGTATTTTTGGCTGAATTTCTATGATTTGAACATAAAATAAGGACAAATTTGACATATTGCAAAAATTGAAAATTCTCATGAGCGCGGACCTATCAGCTTTGGCCGATTTTTCAGGGTTTTGGTTTAGATGCTATTTCTAATATTTACACTATAATACTAGTGCCATGATGTATTTATTATGTATTTTTGGCTGAATTTCTATGATTTGAACATAAAATAAGGACAAATTTGACATATTGCAAAAATTGAAAATTCTCATGAGCGTGGACCTATCAGCTTTGGCCGATTTTTCAGGGTTTTGGTTAAGATGCTATTTCTAATATTTACACTATAATACTAGTGCCATGATGTATTTATTATGTATTTTTGGCTGAATTTCTATGATTTGAACATAAAATAAGGACAAATTTGACATATTGCAAAAATTGAAAATTCTCATGAGCGCGGACCTATCAGCTTTGGCCGATTTTTCAGGGTTTTGGTTTAGATGCTATTTCTAATATTTACACTATAATACTAGTGCCATGATGTATTTATTATGTATTTTTGGCTGAATTTCTATGATTTGAACATAAAATAAGGACAAATTTGACATATTGCAAAAATTGAAAATTCTCATGAGCGCGGACCTATCAGCTTTGGCCGATTTTTCAGGGTTTTGGTTTAGATGCTATTTCTAATATTTACACTATAATACTAGTGCCATGATGTATTTATTATGTATTTTTGGCTGAATTTCTATGATTTGAACATAAAATAAGGACAAATTTGACATATTGCAAAAATTGAAAATTCTCATGAGCGCGGACCTATCAGCTTTGGCCGATTTTTCAGGGTTTTGGTTTAGATGCTATTTCTAATATTTAAACTATAATACTAGTGCCATGATGTATTTATTATGTATATTTGGCTGAATTTCTATGATTTGAACATAAAATAAGGACAAATTTGACATATTGCAAAAATTGAAAATTCTCATGAGCGCGGACCTATCAGCTTTGGCCGATTTTTCAGGGTTTTGGTTTAGATGCTATTTCTAATATTTACACTATAATACTAGTGCCATGATGTATTTATTATGTATTTTTGGCTGAATTTCTATGATTTGAACATAAAATAAGGACAAATTTGACATATTGCAAAAATTGAAAATTCTCATGAGCGCGGACCTATCAGCTTTGGCCGATTTTTCAGGGTTTTGGTTTAGATGCTATTTCTAATATTTACACTATAATACTAGTGCCATGATGTATTTATTATGTATTTTTGGCTGAATTTCTATGATTTGAACATAAAATAAGGACAAATTTGACATATTGCAAAAATTGAAAATTCTCATGAGCGCGGACCTATCAGCTTTGGCCGATTTTTCAGGGTTTTGGTTTAGATGCTATTTCTAATATTTAAACTATAATACTAGTGCCATGATGTATTTATTATGTATTTTTGGCTGAATTTCTATGATTTGAACATAAAATAAGGACAAATTTGACATATTGCAAAAATTGAAAATTCTCATGAGCGCGGACCTATCAGCTTTGGCCGATTTTTCAGGGTTTTGGTTTAGATGCTATTTCTAATATTTACACTATAATACTAGTGCCATGATGTATTTATTATGTATTTTTGGCTGAATTTCTATGATTTGAACATAAAATAAGGACAAATTTGACATATTGCAAAAATTGAAAATTCTCATGAGCGCGGACCTATCAGCTTTGGCCGATTTTTCAGGGTTTTGGTTTAGATGCTATTACTAATATTTACACTATAATACTAGTGCCATGATGTATTTATTATGTATTTTTGGCTGAATTTCTATGATTTGAACATAAAATAAGGACAAATTTGACATATTGCAAAAATTGAAAATTCTCATGAGCGCGGACCTATCAGCTTTTGCCGATTTTTCAGGGTTTTGGTTTAGATGCTATTTCTAATATTTACACTATAATACTAGTGCCTGATGTATTTATTATGTATTTTTGGCTGAATTTCTATGATTTGAACATAAAATAAGGACAAATTTGACATATTGCAAAAATTGAAAATTCTCATGAGCGTGGACCTATCAGCTTTGGCCGATTTTTCAGGGTTTTGGTTAAGATGCTATTTCTAATATTTACACTATAATACTAGTGCCATGATGTATTTATTATGTATTTTTGGCTGAATTTCTATGATTTGAACATAAAATAAGGACAAATTTGACATATTGCAAAAATTGAAAATTCTCATGAGCGCGGACCTATCAGCTTTTGCCGATTTTTCAGGGTTTTGGTTTAGATGCTATTTCTAATATTTACACTATAATACTAGTGCCATGATGTATTTATTATGTATTTTTGGCTGAATTTCTATGATTTGAACATAAAATAAGGACAAATTTGACATATTGCAAAAATTGAAAATTCTCATGAGCGCGGACCTATCAGCTTTGGCCAATTTTTCAGGGTTTTGGTTTAGATGCTATTTCTAATATTTACACTATAATACTAGTGCCATGATGTATTTATTATGTATTTTTGGCTGAATTTCTATGATTTGAACATAAAATAAGGACAAATTTGACATATTGCAAAAATTGAAAATTCTCATGAGCGCGGACCTATCAGCTTTGGCCGATTTTTCAGGGTTTTGGTTTAGATGCTATTTCTAATATTTAAACTATAATACTAGTGCCATGATGTATTTATTATGTATTTTTGGCTGAATTTCTATGATTTGAACATAAAATAAGGACAAATTTGACATATTGCAAAAATTGAAAATTCTCATGAGCGCGGACCTATCAGCTTAGGCCGATTTTTCAGGGTTTTGGTTTAGATGCTATTTCTAATATTTACACTATAATACTAGTGCCATGATGTATTTATTATGTATTTTTGGCTGAATTTCTATGATTTGAACATAAAATAAGGACAAATTTGACATATTGCAAAAATTGAAAATTCTCATGAGCGCGGACCTATCAGCTTTGGCCGATTTTTCAGGGTTTAGGTTTAGATGCTATTTCTAATATTTACACTATAATACTAGTGCCATGATGTATTTATTATGTATTTTTGGCTGAATTTCTATGATTTGAACATAAAATAAGGACAAATTTGACATATTGCAAAAATTGAAAATTCTCATGAGCGCGGACCTATCAGCTTTGGCCGATTTTTCAGGGTTTTGGTTTAGATGCTATTTCTAATATTTACACTATAATACTAGTGCCATGATGTATTTATTATGTATTTTTGGCTGAATTTCTATGATTTGAACATAAAATAAGGACAAATTTGACATATTGCAAAAATTGAAAATTCTCATGAGCGCGGACCTATGAGCTTTGGCCGATTTTTAAGGGTTGTGTTTAGATGCTATTTCTTATATTTACACTATAATACTAGTGCCTGATGTATTTATTATGTATTTTTGGCTAAATTTCTATGATTTGAACATAAAATAAGGACAAATTTGACATATTGCAAAAATTGAAAATTCTCATGAGCGCGGACCTATCAGCTTTGGCCGATTTTTCAGGGTTTTGGTTTAGATGCTATTTCTAATATTTACACTATAATACTAGTGCCATGATGTATTTATTATGTATTTTTGGCTGAATTTCTATGATTTGAACATAAACTAAGGACAAATTTGACATATTGCAAAAATAGGAAATTCTCATGAGCGCGGACCTATGGGCTTTGGCCGATTTTTCAGGGTTTTGGTTTAGATGCTATTTCTAATATTTACACTATAATGCTAGTGCCATGATGTATTTATTAGGTATTTTTGGCTGAATTTCTATGATTTGAACATAAAATAAGGACAAATTTGACATATTGCAAAAATTGAAAATTCTCATGAGCGCGGACCTATCAGCTTTGGCCAATTTTTCAGGGTTTTGGTTTAGATGCTATTTCTAATATTTACACTATCATACTAGTGCCATGATGTATTTATTATGTATTTTTGGCTGAATTTCTATGATTTGAACATAAAATAAGGACAAATTTGACATATTGCAAAAATTGAAAATTCTCATGAGCGCGGACCTATTAGCTTTGGCCGATTTTTCAGGGTTTTGGTTTAGATGCTATTTCTAATATTTACACTATAATACTAGTGCCATGATGTATTTATTATGTATTTTTGGCTGAATTTCTATGATTTGAACATAAAATTAGGACAAATTTGACATATTGCAAAAATTGAAAATTCTCATGAGCGCGGACCTATCAGCTTTGGCCGATTTTTCAGGGTTTTGGTTTAGATGCTATGTCTAATATTTACACTATAATACTAGTGCCTGATGTATTTATTATGTATTTTTGGCTGAATTTCTATGATTTGAACATAAAATAAGGACAAATTTGACATATTGCAAAAATAGGAAATTCTCATGAGCGCGGACCTATGGGCTTTGGCCGATTTTTCAGGGTTTTGGTTTAGATGCTATTTCTAATATTTACACTATAATGCTAGTGCCATGATGTATTTATTATGTATTTTTGGCTGAATTTCTATGATTTGAACATAAAATAAGGACAAATTTGACATATTGCAAAAATTGAAAATTCTCATGAGCGCGGACCTATCAGCTTTGGCCGATTTTTCAGGGTTTTGGTTTAGATGCTATTTCTAATATTTACACTATAATACTAGTGCCATGATGTATTTATTATGTATTTTTGGCTGAATTTCTATGATTTGAACATAAAATAAGGACAAATTTGACATATTGCAAAAATTGAAAATTCTCATGAGCGCGGACCTATCAGCTTTGGCCGATTTTTCAGGGTTTTGGTTTAGATGCTATTTCTAATATTTACACTATAATACTAGTGCAATGATGTATTTATTATGTATATTTGGCTGAATTTCTATGATTTGAACATAAAATAAGGACAAATTTGACATATTGCAAAAATTGAAAATTCTCATGAGCGCGGCGGACCTATCAGCTTTGGCCGATTTTTCAGGGTTTTGGTTTAGATGCTATTTCTAATATTTACACTATAATACTAGTGCCATGATGTATTTATTATGTATTTTTGGCTGAATTTCTATGATTTGAACATAAAATTAGGACAAATTTGACATATTGCAAAAATTGAAAATTCTCATGAGCGCGGACCTATCAGCTTTGGCCGATTTTTCAGGGTTTTGGTTTAGATGCTATGTCTAATATTTACACTATAATAATAGTGCCTGATGTATTTATTATGTATTTTTGGCTGAATTTCAATGATTTGAACATAAAATAAGGACAAATTTGACATATTGCAAAAATTGAAAATTCTCATGAGCGCGGACCTATCAGCTTTGGCCGATTTTTCAGGGTTTTGGTTTAGATGCTATTTCTAATATTTACACTATAATACTAGTGCCATGATGTATTTATTATGTATATTTGGCTGAATTTCTATGATTTGAACATAAAATAAGGACAAATTTGACATATTGCAAAAATTGAAAATTCTCATGAGCGCGGACCTATGGGCTTTGGCCGATTTTTCAGGGTTTTGGTTTAGATGCTATTTCTAATATTTACACTATAATACTAGTGCCATGATGTATTTATTATGTATTTTTGGCTGAATTTCTATGATTTGAACATAATATAAGGACAAATTTGACATATTGCAAAAATTGAAAATTCTCATGAGCGCGGACCTATCAGCTTTGGCCGATTTTTCAGGGTTTTGGTTTAGATGCTATTTCTAATATTTACACTATAATACTAGTGCCATGATGTATTTATTATGTATTTTTGGCTGAATTTCTATGATTTGAACATAAAATAAGGACAAATTTGACATATTGCAAAAATTGAAAATTCTCATGAGCGCGGACCTATCAGCTTTGGCCGATTTTTCAGGGTTTTGGTTTAGATGCTATGTCTAATATTTACACTATAATACTAGTGCCTGATGTATTTATTATTTATTTTTGGCTGAATTTCTATGATTTGAACATAAAATAAGGACAAATTTGACATATTGCAAAAATTGAAAATTCTCATGAGCGCGGACCTATCAGCTTTGGCCGATTTTTCAGGGTTTTGGTTTAGATGCTATTTCTAATATTTACACTATAATACTAGTGCCATGATGTATTTATTATGTATTTTTGGCTGAATTTCTATGATTTGAACATAAAATAAGGACAAATTTGACATATTGCAAAAATTGAAAATTCTCATGAGCGCGGACCTATCAGCTTTGGCCGATTTTTCAGGGTTTTGGTTTAGATGCTATGTCTAATATTTACACTATAATACTAGTGCCATGATGTATTTATTATGTATTTTTGGCTGAATTTCTATGATTTGAACATAAAATAAGGACAAATTTGACATATTGCAAAAATAGGAAATTCTCATGAGCGCGGACCTATGGGCTTCGGCCGATTTTTCAGGGTTTTGGTTTAGATGCTATTTCTAATATTTACACTATAATGCTAGTGCCATGATGTATTTATTATGTATTTTTGGCTGAATTTCTATGATTTGAACATAAAATAAGGACAAATTTGACATATTGCAAAAATTGAAAATTCTCATGAGCGCGGACCTATCAGCTTTGGCCAATTTTTCAGGGTTTTGGTTTAGATGCTATTTCTAATATTTACACTATCATACTAGTGCCATGATGTATTTATTATGTATTTTTGGCTGAATTTCTATGATTTGAACATAAAATAAGGACAAATTTGACATATTGCAAAAATTGAAAATTCTCATGAGCGCGGACCTATCAGCTTTGGCCGATTTTTCAGGGTTTTGGTTTAGATGCTATTTCTAATATTTACACTATAATACTAGTGCCATGATGTATTTATTATGTATTTTTGGCTGAATTTCTATGATTTGAACATAAAATAAGGACAAATTTGACATATTGCAAAAGTAGGAAATTCTCATGAGCTATGGGCTTTGGCCGATTTTTCAGGGTTTTGGTTTAGATGCTATTTCTAATATTTACACTATAATACTAGTGCCATGATGTATTTATTATGTATTTTTGGCTGAATTTCTATGATTTGAACATAAAATAAGGACAAATTTGACATATTGCAAAAATTGAAAATTCTCATGAGCGCGGACCTATGGGCTTTGGCCAATTTTTCAGGGTTTTGGTTTAGATGCTATGTCTAATATGTACACTATAATGCTAGTGCCATGATGTATTTATTATGTATTTTTGGCTGAATTTCTATGATTTGAACATAATATAAGGACAAATTTGACATATTGCAAAAATTGAAAATTCTTATGAGCGCGGACCTATCAGCTTTGGCCGATTTTTCAGGGTTTTGGTTTAGATGCTATTTCTAATATTTACACTATAATACTAGTGCCATGATGTATTTATTATGTATTTTTGGCTGAATTTCTATGATTTGAACATAAAATAAGGACAAATTTGACATATTGCAAAAATTGAAAATTCTCATGAGCGCGGACCTATCAGCTTTGGCCGATTTTTCAGGGTTTTGGTTTAGATGCTATTTCTAATATTTACACTATAATACTAGTGCCTGATGTATTTATTATTTATTTTTGGCTGAATTTCTATGATTTGAACATAAAATAAGGACAAATTTGACATATTGCAAAAATTGAAAATTCTCATGAGCGCGGACCTATCAGCTTTGGCCGATTTTTCAGGGTTTTGGTTTAGATGCTATTTCTAATATTTACACTATAATACTAGTGCCATGATGTATTTATTATGTATTTTTGGCTGAATTTCTATGATTTGAACATAAAATAAGGACAAATTTGACATATTGCAAAAATAGGAAATTCTCATGAGCGCGGACCTATGGGCTTTGGCCGATTTTTCAGGGTTTTGGTTTAGATGCTATTTCTAATATTTACACTATAATGCTAGTGCCATGATGTATTTATTATGTATTTTTGGCTGAATTTCTATGATTTGAACATAAAATAAGGACAAATTTGACATATTGCAAAAATTGAAAATTCTCATGAGCGCGGACCTATCAGCTTTGGCCAATTTTTCAGGGTTTTGGTTTAGATGCTATTTCTAATATTTACACTATCATACTAGTGCCATGATGTATTTATTATGTATTTTTGGCTGAATTTCTATGATTTGAACATAAAATAAGGACAAATTTGACATATTGCAAAAATTGAAAATTCTCATGAGCGCGGACCTATGGGCTTTGGCCGATTTTTCAGGGTTTTGGTTTAGATGCTATTTCTAATATTTACACTATAATGCTAGTGCCATGATGTATTTATTATGTATTTTTGGCTGAATTTCTATGATTTGAACATAATATAAGGACAAATTTGACATATTGCAAAAATTGAAAATTCTTATGAGCGCGGACCTATCAGCTTTGGCCGATTTTTCAGGGTTTTGGTTTAGATGCTATTTCTAATATTTACACTATAATACTAGTGCCATGATGTATTTATTATGTATTTTTGGCTGAATTTCTATGATTTGAACATAAAATAAGGACAAATTTGACATATTGCAAAAATTGAAAATTCTCAGGAGCGCGGACCTATCAGCTTTGGCCGATTTTTCAGGGTTTTGGTTTAGATGCTATGTCTAATATTTACACTATAATACTAGTGCCTGATGTATTTATTATTTATTTTTGGCTGAATTTCTATGATTTGAACATAAAATAAGGACAAATTTGACATATTGCAAAAATTGAAAATTCTCATGAGCGCGGACCTATCAGCTTTGGCCGATTTTTCAGGGTTTTGGTTTAGATGCTATTTCTAATATTTACACTATAATACTAGTGCCATGATGTATTTATTATGTATTTTTGGCTGAATTTCTATGATTTGAACATAAAATAAGGACAAATTTGACATATTGCAAAAATTGAAAATTCTCATGAGCGCGGACCTATCAGCTTTGGCCGATTTTTCAGGGTTTTGGTTTAGATGCTATGTCTAATATTTACACTATAATACTAGTGCCATGATGTATTTATTATGTATTTTTGGCTGAATTTCTATGATTTGAACATAAAATAAGGACAAATTTGACATATTGCAAAAATAGGAAATTCTCATGAGCGCGGACCTATGGGCTTTGGCCGATTTTTCAGGGTTTTGGTTTAGATGCTATTTCTAATATTTACACTATAATGCTAGTGCCATGATGTATTTATTATGTATTTTTGGCTGAATTTCTATGATTTGAACATAAAATAAGGACAAATTTGACATATTGCAAAAATTGAAAATTCTCATGAGCGCGGACCTATCAGCTTTGGCCGATTTTTCAGGGTTTTGGTTTAGATGCTATTTCTAATATTTACACTATAATACTAGTGCCATGATGTATTTATTATGTATTTTTGGCTGAATTTCTATGATTTGAACATAAAATAAGGACAAATTTGACATATTGCAAAAGTAGGAAATTCTCATGAGCTATGGGCTTTGGCCGATTTTTCAGGGTTTTGGTTTAGATGCTATTTCTAATATTTACACTATAATACTAGTGCCATGATGTATTTATTATGTATTTTTGGCTGAATTTCTATGATTTGAACATAAAATAAGGACAAATTTGACATATTGCAAAAATTGAAAATTCTCATGAGCGCGGACCTATGGGCTTTGGCCGATTTTTCAGGGTTTTGGTTTAGATGCTATGTCTAATATGTACACTATAATGCTAGTGCCATGATGTATTTATTATGTATTTTTGGCTGAATTTCTATGATTTGAACATAATATAAGGACAAATTTGACATATTGCAAAAATTGAAAATTCTTATGAGCGCGGACCTATCAGCTTTGGCCGATTTTTCAGGGTTTTGGTTTAGATGCTATTTCTAATATTTACACTATAATACTAGTGCCATGATGTATTTATTATGTATTTTTGGCTGAATTTCTATGATTTGAACATAAAATAAGGACAAATTTGACATATTGCAAAAATTGAAAATTCTCATGAGCGCGGACCTATCAGCTTTGGCCGATTTTTCAGGGTTTTGGTTTAGATGCTATTTCTAATATTTACACTATAATACTAGTGCCTGATGTATTTATTATTTATTTTTGGCTGAATTTCTATGATTTGAACATAAAATAAGGACAAATTTGACATATTGCAAAAATTGAAAATTCTCATGAGCGCGGACCTATCAGCTTTGGCCGATTTTTCAGGGTTTTGGTTTAGATGCTATTTCTAATATTTACACTATAATACTAGTGCCATGATGTATTTATTATGTATTTTTGGCTGAATTTCTATGATTTGAACATAAAATAAGGACAAATTTGACATATTGCAAAAATTGAAAATTCTCATGACCTATCAGCTTTGGCCGATTTTTCAGGGTTTTGGTTTAGATGCTATGTCTAATATTTACACTATAATACTAGTGCCATGATGTATTTATTATGTATTTTTGGCTGAATTTCTATGATTTGAACATAAAATAAGGACAAATTTGACATATTGCAAAAATAGGAAATTCTCATGAGCGCGGACCTATGGGCTTTGGCCGATTTTTCAGGGTTTTGGTTTAGATGCTATTTCTAATATTTACACTATAATGCTAGTGCCATGATGTATTTATTATGTATTTTTGGCTGAATTTCTATGATTTGAACATAAAATAAGGACAAATTTGACATATTGCAAAAATTGAAAATTCTCATGAGCGCGGACCTATCAGCTTTGGCCAATTTTTCAGGGTTTTGGTTTAGATGCTATTTCTAATATTTACACTATCATACTAGTGCCATGATGTATTTATTATGTATTTTTGGCTGAATTTCTATGATTTGAACATAAAATAAGGACAAATTTGACATATTGCAAAAATTGAAAATTCTCATGAGCGCGGACCTATGGGCTTTGGCCGATTTTTCAGGGTTTTGGTTTAGATGCTATTTCTAATATTTACACTATAATGCTAGTGCCATGATGTATTTATTATGTATTTTTGGCTGAATTTCTATGATTTGAACATAATATAAGGACAAATTTGACATATTGCAAAAATTGAAAATTCTTATGAGCGCGGACCTATCAGCTTTGGCCGATTTTTCAGGGTTTTGGTTTAGATGCTATTTCTAATATTTACACTATAATACTAGTGCCATGATGTATTTATTATGTATTTTTGGCTGAATTTCTATGATTTGAACATAAAATAAGGACAAATTTGACATATTGCAAAAATTGAAAATTCTCAGGAGCGCGGACCTATCA
Organism: Euprymna scolopes; assembly: GCF_053919585.1. Taxonomy (NCBI): domain Eukaryota; kingdom Metazoa; phylum Mollusca; class Cephalopoda; order Sepiida; family Sepiolidae; genus Euprymna; species Euprymna scolopes. The sequence continues at coordinate 43,237,575 of NC_136486.1, read as the reverse complement.
GCTTTGGCCGATTTTTCAGGGTTTTGGTTTAGATGCTATGTCTAATATTTACACTATAATACTAGTGCCTGATGTATTTATTATTTATTTTTGGCTGAATTTCTATGATTTGAACATAAAATAAGGACAAATTTGACATATTGCAAAAATTGAAAATTCTCATGAGCGCGGACCTATCAGCTTTGGCCGATTTTTCAGGGTTTTGGTTTAGATGCTATTTCTAATATTTACACTATAATACTAGTGCCATGATGTATTTATTATGTATTTTTGGCTGAATTTCTATGATTTGAACATAAAATAAGGACAAATTTGACATATTGCAAAAATTGAAAATTCTCATGAGCGCGGACCTATCAGCTTTGGCCGATTTTTCAGGGTTTTGGTTTAGATGCTATGTCTAATATTTACACTATAATACTAGTGCCATGATGTATTTATTATGTATTTTTGGCTGAATTTCTATGATTTGAACATAAAATAAGGACAAATTTGACATATTGCAAAAATAGGAAATTCTCATGAGCGCGGACCTATGGGCTTTGGCCGATTTTTCAGGGTTTTGGTTTAGATGCTATTTCTAATATTTACACTATAATGCTAGTGCCATGATGTATTTATTATGTATTTTTGGCTGAATTTCTATGATTTGAACATAAAATAAGGACAAATTTGACATATTGCAAAAATTGAAAATTCTCATGAGCGCGGACCTATCAGCTGTGGCCGATTTTTCAGGGTTTTGGTTTAGATGCTATTTCTAATATTTACACTATAATACTAGTGCCATGATGTATTTATTATGTATTTTTGGCTGAATTTCTATGATTTGAACATAAAATTAGGACAAATTTGACATATTGCAAAAATTGAAAATTCTCATGAGCGCGGACCTATCAGCTTTGGCCGATTTTTCAGGGTTTTGGTTTAGATGCTATTTCTAATATTCACACTATAATACTAGTGCCTGATGTATTTATTATGTATTTTTGGCTTAATTTCAATGATTTGAACATAAAATAAGGACAAATTAGACCTATTGCAAAAATTGAAAATTCTCATGAGCGCGGACCTATCAGCTTTGGCCGATTTTTCAGGGTTTTGGTTTAGATGCTATTTCTAATATTTACACTATAATACTAGTGCCATGATGTATTTATTATGTATTTTTGGCTGAATTTCTATGATTTGAACATAAAATAAGGACAAATTTGACATATTGCAAAAATTGAAAATTCTCATGAGCGCGGACCTATGGGCTTTGGCCGATTTTTCAGGGTTTTGGTTTAGATGCTATTTCTAATATTTACACTATAATGCTAGTGCCATGATGTATTTATTATGTATTTTTGGCTGAATTTCTATGATTTGAACATAAAATAAGGACAAATTTGACATATTGCAAAAATTGAAAATTCTCATGAGCGCGGACCTATCAGCTTTGGCCAATTTTTCAGGGTTTTGGTTTAGATGCTATTTCTACTATTTACACTATAATACTAGTGCCATGATGTATTTATTATGTATTTTTGGCTGAATTTCTATGATTTGAACATAAAATAAGGACAAATTTGACATATTGCAAAAATTGAAAATTCTCATGAGCGCGGACCTATCAGCTTTGGCCGATTTTTCAGGGTTTTGGTTTAGATGCTATGTCTAATATTTACACTATAATACTAGTGCCTGATGTATTTATTATGTATTTTTGGCTGAATTTCTATGATTTGAACATAAAATAAGGACAAATTTGACATATTGCAAAAATTGAAAATTCTCATGAGCGCGGACCTATCAGCTTTGGCCGATTTTTCAGGGTTTTGGTTTAGATGCTATTTCTAATATTTACACTATAATACTAGTGCCATGATGTATTTATTATGTATTTTTGGCTGAATTTCTATGATTTGAACATAAAATAAGGACAAATTTGACATATTGCAAAAATTGAAAATTCTCATGAGCGCGGACCTATCAGCTTTGGCCGATTTTTCAGGGTTTTGTTTTAGATGCTATTTCTAATATTTACACTATAATACTAGTGCCATGATGTATTTATTATGTATTTTTGGCTGAATTTCTATGATTTGAACATAAAATAAGGACAAATTTGACATATTGCAAAAATTGAAAATTCTCATGAGCGCGGACCTATCAGCTTTGGCCGATTTTTCAGGGTTTTGGTTTAGATGCTATTTCTAATATTTACACTATAATACTAGTGCCATGATGTATTAATTATGTATTTTTGGCTGAATTTCTATGATTTGAACATAAAATAAGGACAAATTAGACATATTGCAAAAATTGAAAATTCTCATGACCTATCAGCTTTGGCCGATTTTTCAGGGTTTTGGTTTAGATGCTATTTCTAATATTTACACTATAATACTAGTGCCATGATGTATTTATTATGTATTTTTGGCTGAATTTCTATGATTTGAACATAAAATAAGGACAAATTTGACATATTGCAAAAATTGAAAATTCTCATGAGCGCGGACCTATGAGCTTTGGCCGATTTTTCAGGGTTTTGGTTTAGATGCTATTTCTAATATTTACACTATAATACTAGTGCCATGATGTATTTATTATGTATTTTTGGCTGAATTTCTATGATTTGAACATAAAATAAGGACAAATTTGACATATTGCAAAAATTGAAAATTCTCATGAGCGCGGACCTATCAGCTTTGGCCAATTTTTCAGGGTTTTGGTTTAGATGCTATTTCTAATATTTACACTATAATGCTAGTGCCATGATGTATTTATTATGTATTTTTGGCTGAATTTCTATGATTTGAGCATAAAATAAGGACAAATTTGACATATTGCAAAAATAGGAAATTCTCATGAGCGCGGACCTATGGGCTTTGGCCGATTTTTCAGGGTTTTGGTTTAGATGCTATTTCTAATATTTACACTATAATGCTAGTGCCATGATGTATTTATTATGTATTTTTGGCTGAATTTCTATGATTTGAACATAATATAAGGACAAATTTGACATATTGCAAAAATTGAAAATTCTCATGAGCGCGGACCTATCAGCTTTGGCCGATTTTTCAGGGTTTTGGTTTAGATGCTATGTCTAATATTTACACTATAATACTAGTGCCTGATGTATTTATTATGTATTTTTGGCTGAATTTCTATGATTTGAACATAAAATAAGGACAAATTTGACATATTGCAAAAATTGAAAATTCTCATGAGCGCGGACCTATCAGCTTTGGCCGATTTTTCAGGGTTTTGGTTTAGATGCTATTTCTAATATTTACACTATAATACTAGTGCCATGATGTATTTATTATGTATTTTTGGCTGAATTTCTATGATTTGAACATAAAATAAGGACAAATTTGACATATTGCAAAAATTGAAAATTCTCATGAGCGCGGACCTATCAGCTTTGGCCGATTTTTCAGGGTTTTGTTTTAGATGCTATTTCTAATATTTACACTATAATACTAGTGCCATGATGTATTTATTATGTATTTTTGGCTGAATTTCTATGATTTGAACATAAAATAAGGACAAATTTGACATATTGCAAAAATTGAAAATTCTCATGAGCGCGGACCTATCAGCTTTGGCCGATTTTTCAGGGTTTTGGTTTAGATGCTATTTCTAATATTTACACTATAATACTAGTGCCATGATGTATTAATTATGTATTTTTGGCTGAATTTCTATGATTTGAACATAAAATAAGGACAAATTAGACATATTGCAAAAATTGAAAATTCTCATGACCTATCAGCTTTGGCCGATTTTTCAGGGTTTTGGTTTAGATGCTATTTCTAATATTTACACTATAATGCTAGTGCCATGATGTATTTATTATGTATTTTTGGCTGAATTTCTATGATTTGAACATAAAATAAGGACAAATTTGACATATTGCAAAAATTGAAAATTCTCATGAGCGCGGACCTATCAGCTTTGGCCAATTTTTCAGGGTTTTGGTTTAGATGCTATTTCTAATATTTACACTATAATACTAGTGCCATGATGTATTTATTATGTATTTTTGGCTGAATTTCTATGATTTGAACATAAAATTAGGACAAATTTGACATATTGCAAAAATTGAAAATTCTCATGAGCGCGGACCTATCAGCTTTGGCCGATTTTTCAGGGTTTTGGTTTAGATGCTATGTCTAATATTTACACTATAATACTAGTGCCTGATGTATTTATTATGTATTTTTGGCTGAATTTCAATGATTTGAACATAAAATAAGGACAAATTTGACATATTGCAAAAATTGAAAATTCTCATGAGCGCGGACCTATCAGCTTTGGCCGATTTTTCAGGGTTTTGGTTTAGATGCTATTTCTAATATTTACACTATAATACTAGTGCCATGATGTATTTATTATGTATTTTTGGCTGAATTTCTATGATTTGAACATAAAATAAGGACAAATTTGACATATTGCAAAAATAGGAAATTTTCATGAGCGCGGACCTATGGGCTTTGGCCGATTTTTCAGGGTTTTGGTTTAGATGCTATTTCTAATATTTACACTATAATGCTAGTGCCATGATGTATTTATTATGTATTTTTGGCTGAATTTCTATGATTTGAACATAAAATAAGGACAAATTTGACATATTGCAAAAATAGAAAATTCTCATGAGCGCGGACCTATCAGCTTTGGCCAATTTTTCAGGGTTTTGGTTTAGATGCTATTTCTAATATTTACACTATCATACTAGTGCCATGATGTATTTATTATGTATTTTTGGCTGAATTTCTATGATTTGAACATAAAATAAGGACAAATTTGACATATTGCAAAAATTGAAAATTCTCATGAGCGCGGACCTATCAGCTTTGGCCGATTTTTCAGGGTTTTTGTTTAGATGCTATGTCTAATATTTACACTATAATACTAGTGCCATGATGTATTTATTATGTATTTTTGGCTGAATTTCTATGATTTGAGCATAAAATAAGGACAAATTTGACATATTGCAAAAATAGGAAATTCTCATGAGCGCGGACCTATGGGCTTTGGCCGATTTTTCAGGGTTTTGGTTTAGATGCTATTTCTAATATTTACACTATAATGCTAGTGCCATGATGTATTTATTATGTATTTTTGGCTGAATTTCTATGATTTGAACATAATATAAGGACAAATTTGACATATTGCAAAAATTGAAAATTCTCATGAGCGCGGACCTATCAGCTTTGGCCGATTTTTCAGGGTTTTGGTTTAGATGCTATGTCTAATATTTACACTATAATACTAGTGCCTGATGTATTTATTATGTATTTTTGGCTGAATTTCTATGATTTGAACATAAAATAAGGACAAATTTGACATATTGCAAAAATTGAAAATTCTCATGAGCGCGGACCTATCAGCTTTGGCCGATTTTTCAGGGTTTTGGTTTAGATGCTATTTCTAATATTTACACTATAATACTAGTGCCATGATGTATTTATTATGTATTTTTGGCTGAATTTCTATGATTTGAACATAAAATAAGGACAAATTTGACATATTGCAAAAATTGAAAATTCTCATGAGCGCGGACCTATCAGCTTTGGCCGATTTTTCAGGGTTTTGGTTTAGATGCTATTTCTAATATTTACACTATAATACTAGTGCCATGATGTATTTATTATGTATTTTTGGCTGAATTTCTATGATTTGAACATAAAATAAGGACAAATTTGACATATTGCAAAAATTGAAAATTCTCATGAGCGCGGACCTATCAGCTTTGGCCGATTTTTCAGGGTTTTGGTTTAGATGCTATTTCTAATATTTACACTATAATACTAGTGCCATGATGTATTTATTATGTATTTTTGGCTGAATTTCTATGATTTGAACATAAAATAAGGACAAATTTGACATATTGCAAAAATTGAAAATTCTCATGAGCGCGGACCTATCAGCTTTGGCCGATTTTTCAGGGTTTTGGTTTAGATGCTATTTCTAATATTTACACTATAATACTAGTGCCATGATGTATTAATTATGTATTTTTGGCTGAATTTCTATGATTTGAACATAAAATAAGGACAAATTAGACATATTGCAAAAATTGAAAATTCTCATGACCTATCAGCTTTGGCCGATTTTTCAGGGTTTTGGTTTAGATGCTATTTCTAATATTTACACTATAATACTAGTGCCTGATGTATTTATTATGTATTTTTGGCTGAATTTCTATGATTTGAAAATAAAATAAGGACAAATTTGGCATATTGCAAAAATTGAAAATTCTCATGAGCGCGGACCTATTAGCTTTGGCCGATTTTTCAGGATTTTGGTTTAGATGCTATTTCTAATATTTACACTATTATACTAGTGCCATGATGTATTTATTATGTATTTTTGGCTGAATTTCTATGATTTGAACATAAAATAAGGACAAATTTGACATATTGCAAAAATTGAAAATTCTCATGAGCGCGGACCTATCACCTTTGGCCGATTTTTCAGGGTTTTGGTTTAGATGCTATTTCTTATATTTACACTATAATACTAGTGCCATGATGTATTTATTATGTATTTTTGGCTGAATTTCTATGATTTGAAAATAAAATAAGGACAAATTTGGCATATTGCAAAAATTGAAAATTCTCATGAGCGCGGACCAATTAGCTTTGGCCGATTTTTCAGGATTTTGGTTTAGATGCTATTTCTAATATTTACACTATAATACTAGTGCCATGATGTATTTATTATGTATTTTTGGCTGAATTTCTATGATTTGAACATAAAATAAGGACAAATTTGACATATTGCAAAAATTGAAAATTCTCATGAGCGCGGACCTATCAGCTTTGGCCGATTTTTCAGGGTTTTGGTTTAGATGCTATTTCTAATATTTACACTATAATACTAGTGCCATGATGTATTTATTATGTATTTTTGGCTGAATTTCTATGATTTGAACATAATATAAGGACAAATTTGACATATTGCAAAAATTGAAAATTTTCATGAGCGCGGACCTATCAGCTTTGGCCGATTTTTCAGGGTTTTGGTTTAGATGCTATTTCTAATATTTACACTATAATACTAGTGCCATGATGTATTTATTATGTATTTTTGGCTGAATTTCTATGATTTGAACATAAAATAAGGACAAATTTGACATATTGCAAAAATAGGAAATTCTCATGAGCGCGGACCTATGAGCTTTGGCTGATTTTTCAGGGTTTTGGTTTAGATGCTATTTCTAATATTTACACTATAATACTAGTGCCATGATGTATTTATTATGTATTTTTGGCTGAATTTCTATGATTTGAACATAAAATAAGGACAAATTTGACATATTGCAAAAATTGAAAATTCTCATGAGCGCGGACCTATCAGCTTTGGCCGATTTTTCAGGGTTTTGGTTTAGATGCTATTTCTAATATTTACACTATAATACTAGTGCCATGATGTATTTATTATGTATTTTTGGCTGAATTTCTATGATTTGAACATAAAATAAGGACAAATTTGACATATTGCAAAAATTGAAAATTCTCATGAGCGCGGACCTATCACCTTTGGCCAATTTTTCAGGGTTTTGGTTTAGATGCTATTTCTAATATTTACACTATAATACTAGTGCCATGATGTATTTATTATGTATTTTTGGCTGAATTTCTATGATTTGAACATAAAATTAGGACAAATTTGACATATTGCAAAAATTGAAAATTCTCATGAGCGCGGACCTATCAGCTTTGGCCGATTTTTCAGGGTTTTGGTTTAGATGCTATGTCTAATATTTACACTATAATACTAGTGCCTGATGTATTTATTATGTATTTTTGGCTGAATTTCAATGATTTGAACATAAAATAAGGACAAATTTGACATATTGCAAAAATTGAAAATTCTCATGAGCGCGGACCTATCAGCTTTGGCCGATTTTTCAGGGTTTTGGTTTAGATGCTATTTCTAATATTTACACTATAATACTAGTGCCATGATGTATTTATTATGTATTTTTGGCTGAATTTCTATGATTTGAACATAAAATAAGGACAAATTTGACATATTGCAAAAATAGGAAATTTTCATGAGCGCGGACCTATGGGCTTTGGCCGATTTTTCAGGGTTTTGGTTTAGATGCTATTTCTAATATTTACACTATAATGCTAGTGCCATGATGTATTTATTATGTATTTTTGGCTGAATTTCTATGATTTGAACATAAAATAAGGACAAATTTGACATATTGCAAAAATAGAAAATTCTCATGAGCGCGGACCTATCAGCTTTGGCCAATTTTTCAGGGTTTTGGTTTAGATGCTATTTCTAATATTTACACTATCATACTAGTGCCATGATGTATTTATTATGTATTTTTGGCTGAATTTCTATGATTTGAACATAAAATAAGGACAAATTTGACATATTGCAAAAATTGAAAATTCTCATGAGCGCGGACCTATCAGCTTTGGCCGATTTTTCAGGGTTTTTGTTTAGATGCTATGTCTAATATTTACACTATAATACTAGTGCCATGATGTATTTATTATGTATTTTTGGCTGAATTTCTATGATTTGAGCATAAAATAAGGACAAATTTGACATATTGCAAAAATAGGAAATTCTCATGAGCGCGGACCTATGGGCTTTGGCCGATTTTTCAGGGTTTTGGTTTAGATGCTATTTCTAATATTTACACTATAATGCTAGTGCCATGATGTATTTATTATGTATTTTTGGCTGAATTTCTATGATTTGAACATAATATAAGGACAAATTTGACATATTGCAAAAATTGAAAATTCTCATGAGCGCGGACCTATCAGCTTTGGCCGATTTTTCAGGGTTTTGGTTTAGATGCTATGTCTAATATTTACACTATAATACTAGTGCCTGATGTATTTATTATGTATTTTTGGCTGAATTTCTATGATTTGAACATAAAATAAGGACAAATTTGACATATTGCAAAAATTGAAAATTCTCATGAGCGCGGACCTATCAGCTTTGGCCGATTTTTCAGGGTTTTGGTTTAGATGCTATTTCTAATATTTACACTATAATACTAGTGCCATGATGTATTTATTATGTATTTTTGGCTGAATTTCTATGATTTGAACATAAAATAAGGACAAATTTGACATATTGCAAAAATTGAAAATTCTCATGAGCGCGGACCTATCAGCTTTGGCCGATTTTTCAGGGTTTTGGTTTAGATGCTATTTCTAATATTTACACTATAATACTAGTGCCATGATGTATTTATTATGTATTTTTGGCTGAATTTCTATGATTTGAACATAAAATAAGGACAAATTTGACATATTGCAAAAATTGAAAATTCTCATGAGCGCGGACCTATCAGCTTTGGCCGATTTTTCAGGGTTTTGGTTTAGATGCTATTTCTAATATTTACACTATAATACTAGTGCCATGATGTATTTATTATGTATTTTTGGCTGAATTTCTATGATTTGAACATAAAATAAGGACAAATTTGACATATTGCAAAAATTGAAAATTCTCATGAGCGCGGACCTATCAGCTTTGGCCGATTTTTCAGGGTTTTGGTTTAGATGCTATTTCTAATATTTACACTATAATACTAGTGCCATGATGTATTAATTATGTATTTTTGGCTGAATTTCTATGATTTGAACATAAAATAAGGACAAATTAGACATATTGCAAAAATTGAAAATTCTCATGACCTATCAGCTTTGGCCGATTTTTCAGGGTTTTGGTTTAGATGCTATTTCTAATATTTACACTATAATACTAGTGCCTGATGTATTTATTATGTATTTTTGGCTGAATTTCTATGATTTGAACATAAAATAAGGACAAATTTGGCATATTGCAAAAATTGAAAATTCTCATGAGCGCGGACCTATTAGCTTTGGCCGATTTTTCAGGATTTTGGTTTAGATGCTATTTCTAATATTTACACTATTATACTAGTGCCATGATGTATTTATTATGTATTTTTGGCTGAATTTCTATGATTTGAACATAAAATAAGGACAAATTTGACATATTGCAAAAATTGAAAATTCTCATGAGCGCGGACCTATCACCTTTGGCCGATTTTTCAGGGTTTTGGTTTAGATGCTATTTCTTATATTTACACTATAATACTAGTGCCATGATGTATTTATTATGTATTTTTGGCTGAATTTCTATGATTTGAAAATAAAATAAGGACAAATTTGGCATATTGCAAAAATTGAAAATTCTCATGAGCGCGGACCAATTAGCTTTGGCCGATTTTTCAGGATTTTGGTTTAGATGCTATTTCTAATATTTACACTATAATACTAGTGCCATGATGTATTTATTATGTATTTTTGGCTGAATTTCTATGATTTGAACATAAAATAAGGACAAATTTGACATATTGCAAAAATTGAAAATTCTCATGAGCGCGGACCTATCAGCTTTGGCCGATTTTTCAGGGTTTTGGTTTAGATGCTATTTCTAATATTTACACTATAATACTAGTGCCATGATGTATTTATTATGTATTTTTGGCTGAATTTCTATGATTTGAACATAATATAAGGACAAATTTGACATATTGCAAAAATTGAAAATTTTCATGAGCGCGGACCTATCAGCTTTGGCCGATTTTTCAGGGTTTTGGTTTAGATGCTATTTCTAATATTTACACTATAATACTAGTGCCATGATGTATTTATTATGTATTTTTGGCTGAATTTCTATGATTTGAACATAAAATAAGGACAAATTTGACATATTGCAAAAATAGGAAATTCTCATGAGCGCGGACCTATGAGCTTTGGCTGATTTTTCAGGGTTTTGGTTTAGATGCTATTTCTAATATTTACACTATAATACTAGTGCCATGATGTATTTATTATGTATTTTTGGCTGAATTTCTATGATTTGAACATAAAATAAGGACAAATTTGACATATTGCAAAAATTGAAAATTCTCATGAGCGCGGACCTATCAGCTTTGGCCGATTTTTCAGGGTTTTGGTTTAGATGCTATTTCTAATATTTACACTATAATACTAGTGCCATGATGTATTTATTATGTATTTTTGGCTGAATTTCTATGATTTGAACATAAAATAAGGACAAATTTGACATATTGCAAAAATTGAAAATTCTCATGAGCGCGGACCTATCAGCTTTGGCCGATTTTTCAGGGTTTTGGTTTAGATGCTATTTCTAATATTTACACTATAATACTAGTGCCATGATGTATTTATTATGTATTTTTGGCTGAATTTCAATGATTTGAACATAAAATAAGGACAAATTAGACATATTGCAAAAATTGAAAATTCTCATGAGCGCGGACCTATCAGCTTTGGCCGATTTTTCAGGGTTTTGGTTTAGATGCTATTTCTAATATTTACACTATAATACTAGTGCCATGATGTATTTATTATGTATTTTTGGCTGAATTTCTATGATTTGAACATAAAATAGGGACAAATTTGACATATTGCAAAAATAGGAAATTCTCATGAGCGCGGACCTATCAGATTTGGCCGATGTCTCAGGGTTTTGGTTTAGATGCTATTTCTAATATTTACACTATAATACTAGTGCGATGATGTATTTATTATGTATTTTTGGCTGAATTTCTATGATTTGAACATAAAATAAGGACAAATTTGACATATTGCAAAAATTGAAAATTCTCATGAGCGCGGACCTATCAGCTTTGGCCGATTTTTCAGGGTTTTGGTTTAGATGCTATTTCTAATATTTACACTATAATACTAGTGCCATGATGTATTAATTATGTATTTTTGGCTGAATTTCTATGATTTGAACATAAAATAAGGACAAATTAGACATATTGCAAAAATTGAAAATTCTCATGACCTATCAGCTTTGGCCGATTTTTCAGGGTTTTGGTTTAGATGCTATTTCTAATATTTACACTATAATACTAGTGCCATGATGTATTTATTATGTATTTTTGGCTGAATTTCTATGATTTGAACATAAAATAAGGACAAATTTGACATATTGCAAAAATAGGAAATTCTCATGAGCGCGGACCTATGGGCTTTGGCCGATTTTTCAGGGTTTTGGTTTAGATGCTATTTCTAATATTTACACTATAATACTAGTGCCATGATGTATTTATTATGTATTTTTGGCTGAATTTCTATGATTTGAACATAAAATAAGGACAAATTTGACATATTGCAAAAATTGAAAATTCTCATGAGCGCGGACCTATCAGCTTTGGCCAATTTTTCAGGGTTTTGGTTTAGATGCTATTTCTAATATTTACACTATAATACTAGTGCCATGATGTATTTATTATGTATTTTTGGCTGAATTTCTATGATTTGAACATAAAATAAGGACAAATTTGACATATTGCAAAAATTGAAAATTCTCATGAGCGCGGACCTATCAGCTTTGGCCGATTTTTCAGGGTTTTGGTTTAGATGCTATGTCTAATATTTACACTATAATACTAGTGCCATGATGTATTTATTATGTATTTTTGGCTGAATTTCTATGATTTGAGCATAAAATAAGGACAAATTTGACATATTGCAAAAATAGGAAATTCTCATGAGCGCGGACCTATGGGCTTTGGCCGATTTTTCAGGGTTTTGGTTTAGATGCTATTTCTAATATTTACACTATAATGCTAGTGCCATGATGTATTTATTATGTATTTTTGGCTGAATTTCTATGATTTGAACATAATATAAGGACAAATTTGACATATTGCAAAAATTGAAAATTCTCATGAGCGCGGACCTATCAGCTTTGGCCGATTTTTCAGGGTTTTGGTTTAGATGCTATGTCTAATATTTACACTATAATACTAGTGCCTGATGTATTTATTATGTATTTTTGGCTGAATTTCTATGATTTGAACATAAAATAAGGACAAATTTGACATATTGCAAAAATTGAAAATTCTCATGAGCGCGGACCTATCAGCTTTGGCCGATTTTTCAGGGTTTTGGTTTAGATGCTATTTCTAATATTTACACTATAATACTAGTGCCATGATGTATTTATTATGTATTTTTGGCTGAATTTCTATGATTTGAACATAAAATAAGGACAAATTTGACATATTGCAAAAATTGAAAATTCTCATGAGCGCGGACCTATCAGCTTTGGCCGATTTTTCAGGGTTTTGTTTTAGATGCTATTTCTAATATTTACACTATAATACTAGTGCCATGATGTATTTATTATGTATTTTTGGCTGAATTTCTATGATTTGAACATAAAATAAGGACAAATTTGACATATTGCAAAAATTGAAAATTCTCATGAGCGCGGACCTATCAGCTTTGGCCGATTTTTCAGGGTTTTGGTTTAGATGCTATTTCTAATATTTACACTATAATACTAGTGCCATGATGTATTTATTATGTATTTTTGGCTGAATTTCTATGATTTGAACATAAAATAAGGACAAATTAGACATATTGCAAAAATTGAAAATTCTCATGAGCGCGGACCTATCAGCTTTGGCCGATTTTTCAGGGTTTTGGTTTAGATGCTATTTCTAATATTTACACTATAATACTAGTGCCATGATGTATTAATTATGTATTTTTGGCTGAATTTCTATGATTTGAACATAAAATAAGGACAAATTAGACATATTGCAAAAATTGAAAATTCTCATGACCTATCAGCTTTGGCCGATTTTTCAGGGTTTTGGTTTAGATGCTATTTCTAATATTTACACTATAATGCTAGTGCCATGATGTATTTATTATGTATTTTTGGCTGAATTTCTATGATTTGAACATAAAATAAGGACAAATTTGACATATTGCAAAAATTGAAAATTCTCATGAGCGCGGACCTATCAGCTTTGGCCAATTTTTCAGGGTTTTGGTTTAGATGCTATTTCTAATATTTACACTATAATACTAGTGCCATGATGTATTTATTATGTATTTTTGGCTGAATTTCTATGATTTGAACATAAAATTAGGACAAATTTGACATATTGCAAAAATTGAAAATTCTCATGAGCGCGGACCTATCAGCTTTGGCCGATTTTTCAGGGTTTTGGTTTAGATGCTATGTCTAATATTTACACTATAATACTAGTGCCTGATGTATTTATTATGTATTTTTGGCTGAATTTCAATGATTTGAACATAAAATAAGGACAAATTTGACATATTGCAAAAATAGGAAATTCTCATGAGCGCGGACCTATGGGCTTTGGCCGATTTTTCAGGGTTTTGGTTTAGATGCTATTTCTAATATTTACACTATAATGCTAGTGCCATGATGTATTTATTATGTATTTTTGGCTGAATTTCTATGATTTGAACATAAAATAAGGACAAATTTGACATATTGCAAAAATTGAAAATTCTCATGAGCGCGGACCTATCAGCTTTGGCCAATTTTTCAGGGTTTTGGTTTAGATGCTATTTCTAATATTTACACTATAATACTAGTGCCATGATGTATTTATTATATATTTTTGGCTGAATTTCTATGATTTGAACATAAAATAAGGACAAATTTGACATATTGCAAAAATTGAAAATTCTCATGAGCGCGGACCTATCAGCTTTGGCCGATTTTTCAGGGTTTTTGTTTAGATGCTATGTCTAATATTTACACTATAATACTAGTGCCATGATGTATTTATTATGTATTTTTGGCTGAATTTCTATGATTTGAGCATAAAATAAGGACAAATTTGACATATTGCAAAAATAGGAAATTCTCATGAGCGCGGACCTATGGGCTTTGGCCGATTTTTCAGGGTTTTGGTTTAGATGCTATTTCTAATATTTACACTATAATGCTAGTGCCATGATGTATTTATTATGTATTTTTGGCTGAATTTCTATGATTTGAACATAATATAAGGACAAATTTGACATATTGCAAAAATTGAAAATTCTCATGAGCGCGGACCTATCAGCTTTGGCCGATTTTTCAGGGTTTTGGTTTAGATGCTATGTCTAATATTTACACTATAATACTAGTGCCTGATGTATTTATTATGTATTTTTGGCTGAATTTCTATGATTTGAACATAAAATAAGGACAAATTTGACATATTGCAAAAATTGAAAATTCTCATGAGCGCGGACCTATCAGCTTTGGCCGATTTTTCAGGGTTTTGGTTTAGATGCTATTTCTAATATTTACACTATAATACTAGTGCCATGATGTATTTATTATGTATTTTTGGCTGAATTTCTATGATTTGAACATAAAATAAGGACAAATTTGACATATTGCAAAAATTGAAAATTCTCATGAGCGCGGACCTATCAGCTTTGGCCGATTTTTCAGGGTTTTGGTTTAGATGCTATTTCTAATATTTACACTATAATACTAGTGCCATGATGTATTTATTATGTATTTTTGGCTGAATTTCTATGATTTGAACATAAAATAAGGACAAATTTGACATATTGCAAAAATTGAAAATTCTCATGAGCGCGGACCTATCAGCTTTGGCCGATTTTTCAGGGTTTTGGTTTAGATGCTATTTCTAATATTTACACTATAATACTAGTGCCATGATGTATTTATTATGTATTTTTGGCTGAATTTCTATGATTTGAACATAAAATAAGGACAAATTTGACATATTGCAAAAATTGAAAATTCTCATGAGCGCGGACCTATCAGCTTTGGCCGATTTTTCAGGGTTTTGGTTTAGATGCTATTTCTAATATTTACACTATAATACTAGTGCCATGATGTATTAATTATGTATTTTTGGCTGAATTTCTATGATTTGAACATAAAATAAGGACAAATTAGACATATTGCAAAAATTGAAAATTCTCATGACCTATCAGCTTTGGCCGATTTTTCAGGGTTTTGGTTTAGATGCTATTTCTAATATTTACACTATAATACTAGTGCCTGATGTATTTATTATGTATTTTTGGCTGAATTTCTATGATTTGAAAATAAAATAAGGACAAATTTGGCATATTGCAAAAATTGAAAATTCTCATGAGCGCGGACCTATTAGCTTTGGCCGATTTTTCAGGATTTTGGTTTAGATGCTATTTCTAATATTTACACTATTATACTAGTGCCATGATGTATTTATTATGTATTTTTGGCTGAATTTCTATGATTTGAACATAAAATAAGGACAAATTTGACATATTGCAAAAATTGAAAATTCTCATGAGCGCGGACCTATCAGCTTTGGCCGATTTTTCAGGGTTTTGGTTTAGATGCTATTTCTAATATTTGCACTATAATACTAGTGCCATGATGTATTTATTATGTATTTTTGGCTGAATTTCTATGATTTGAACATAAAATAAGGACAAATTTGACATATTGCAAAAATTGAAAATTCTCATGAGCGCGGACCTATCACCTTTGGCCGATTTTTCAGGGTTTTGGTTTAGATGCTATTTCTTATATTTACACTATAATACTAGTGCCATGATGTATTTATTATGTATTTTTGGCTGAATTTCTATGATTTGAAAATAAAATAAGGACAAATTTGGCATATTGCAAAAATTGAAAATTCTCATGAGCGCGGACCAATTAGCTTTGGCCGATTTTTCAGGATTTTGGTTTAGATGCTATTTCTAATATTTACACTATAATACTAGTGCCATGATGTATTTATTATGTATTTTTGGCTGAATTTCTATGATTTGAACATAAAATAAGGACAAATTTGACATATTGCAAAAATTGAAAATTCTCATGAGCGCGGACCTATCAGCTTTGGCCGATTTTTCAGGGTTTTGGTTTAGATGCTATTTCTAATATTTACACTATAATACTAGTGCCATGATGTATTTATTATGTATTTTTGGCTGAATTTCTATGATTTGAACATAATATAAGGACAAATTTGACATATTGCAAAAATTGAAAATTTTCATGAGCGCGGACCTATTAGCTTTGGCCGATTTTTCAGGGTTTTGGTTTAGATGCTATTTCTAATATTTACACTATAATACTAGTGCCATGATGTATTTATTATGTATTTTTGGCTGAATTTCTATGATTTGAACATAAAATAAGGACAAATTTGACATATTGCAAAAATAGGAAATTCTCATGAGCGCGGACCTATGGGCTTTGGCTGATTTTTCAGGGTTTTGGTTTAGATGCTATTTCTAATATTTACACTATAATACTAGTGCCATGATGTATTTATTATGTATTTTTGGCTGAATTTCTATGATTTGAACATAAAATAAGGACAAATTTGACATATTGCAAAAATTGAAAATTCTCATGAGCGCGGACCTATCAGCTTTGGCCGATTTTTCAGGGTTTTGGTTTAGATGCTATTTCTAATATTTACACTATAATACTAGTGCCATGATGTATTTATTATGTATTTTTGGCTGAATTTCTATGATTTGAACATAAAATAAGGACAAATTTGACATATTGCAAAAATTGAAAATTCTCATGAGCGCGGACCTATCAGCTTTGGCCGATTTTTCAGGGTTTTGGTTTAGATGCTATTTCTAATATTTACACTATAATACTAGTGCCATGATGTATTTATTATGTATTTTTGGCTGAATTTCAATGATTTGAACATAAAATAAGGACAAATTAGACATATTGCAAAAATTGAAAATTCTCATGAGCGCGGACCTATCAGCTTTGGCCGATTTTTCAGGGTTTTGGTTTAGATGCTATTTCTAATATTTACACTATAATACTAGTGCCATGATGTATTTATTATGTATTTTTGGCTGAATTTCTATGATTTGAACATAAAATAGGGACAAATTTGACATATTGCAAAAATAGGAAATTCTCATGAGCGCGGACCTATCAGATTTGGCCGATTTTTCAGGGTTTTGGTTTAGATGCTATTTCTAATATTTACACTATAATACTAGTGCCATGATGTATTTATTATGTATTTTTGGCTGAATTTCTATGATTTGAACATAAAATAAGGACAAATTTGACATATTGCAAAAATTGAAAATTCTCATGAGCGCGGACCTATCAGCTTTGGCCGATTTTTCAGGGTTTTGGTTTAGATGCTATTTCTAATATTTACACTATAATACTAGTGCCATGATGTATTTATTATGTATTTTTGGCTGAATTTCTATGATTTGAACATAAAATAAGGACAAATTTGACATATTGCAAAAATTGAAAATTCTCATGAGCGCGGACCTATCAGCTTTGGCCGATTTTTCAGGGTTTTGGTTTAGATGCTATTTCTAATATTTACACTATAATACTAGTGCCATGATGTATTTATTATGTATTTTTGGCTGAATTTCTATGATTTGAACATAAAATAAGGACAAATTTGACATATTGCAAAAATTGAAAATTCTCATGAGCGCGGACCTATCAGCTTTGGCCGATTTTTCAGGGTTTTGGTTTAGATGCTATTTCTAATATTTACACTATAATACTAGTGCCATGATGTATTTATTATGTATTTTTGGCTGAATTTCAATGATTTGAACATAAAATAAGGACAAATTAGACATATTGCAAAAATTGAAAATTCTCATGAGCGCGGACCTATCAGCTTTGGCCGATTTTTCAGGGTTTTGGTTTAGATGCTATTTCTAATATTTACACTATAATACTAGTGCCATGATGTATTTATTATGTATTTTTGGCTGAATTTCTATGATTTGAACATAAAATAGGGACAAATTTGACATATTGCAAAAATAGGAAATTCTCATGAGCGCGGACCTATCAGATTTGGCCGATGTCTCAGGGTTTTGGTTTAGATGCTATTTCTAATATTTACACTATAATACTAGTGCCATGATGTATTTATTATGTATTTTTGGCTGAATTTCTATGATTTGAACATAAAATAAGGACAAATTTGACATATTGCAAAAATTGAAAATTCTCATGAGCGCGGACCTATCAGCTTTGGCCGATTTTTCAGGGTTTTGGTTTAGATGCTATTTCTAATATTTACACTATAATACTAGTGCCATGATGTATTTATTATGTATTTTTGGCTGAATTTCTATGATTTGAACATAAAATAAGGACAAATTTGACATATTGCAAAAATTGAAAATTCTCATGAGCGCGGACCTATCAGCTTTGGCCGATTTTTCAGGGTTTTGGTTTAGATGCTATTTCTAATATTTACACTATAATACTAGTGCCATGATGTATTTATTATGTATTTTTGGCTGAATTTCTATGATTTGAACATAAAATAAGGACAAATTTGACATGTTGCAAAAATTGAAAATTCTCATGAGCGCGGACCTATTAGCTTTGGCTGATTTTTCAGGGTTTTGGTTTAGATGCTATTTCTAATATTTACACTATAATACTAGTGCCATGATGTATTTATTATGTATTTTTGGCTGAATTTCTATGATTTGAACATAAAATAAGGACAAATTTGACATATTGGAAAAATTGCAAATTCTATGAGCGCGGACCTATCAGATTTGGCCGATTAAAACCTTGAGAAAATTCATACATGGCAAAATTCGAAAATTTTCATGTACGCGGACCTGTAAGAATTTGAGGGTTTTTTCTGGAAGTGTTTAAATGCAAGTTTTAATATTTCCTCTAGAATACAAAGACTTTAATGTTATTTTTAGGTATTTTTGACTGATTTACTTTGATTTAAACATAAAATCTTTAGAAAATTCATACATTGAAAAATTCGAAAATTTTCATGTACGCGGACCTGTAAGAATTTGAGGGTTTTTTGTTCAGTTGTTTAAATGCAAGTTTTAATGTTTCCTACAGAATACAAAGACTTTAATGTTATTTTTAGGTATTTTTACTGATTCTCTTTGATTTAAACATAAAACCGTGAGAAAATTCATATATTGAAAAATTCGAAAACTTTCATGTACGACTTTGAGGGTTTTTTGTTGAATTGTTTAAATGCAAGTTTTAATGTTTCCTATAGAATACAAAGACTTTAATGTTATTTTTAGGTATTTTTGACTGATTTTCTTTGATTTAAACATCAAATCTTGAGAAAATTCATACATTGCAAAATTCGAAAATGTTCATGTACGCGGACCTGTGAGACTTTGAGGGTTTTTTGTTGAATTGTTTAAATGCAATGTTCAACTATTTGACCAACCAAATTCTAACATGTAACCTTAAAAAGCATTCTTTCCTTAACTTGATAAAACTCCTAGAACTGGTTGCTTTGGAATTGAGTAAGACATGCAACTACCCTAATATGCACTTAACTAAAATCAAAAGAACTGTTAGACATTCATGATTGAAACCAATAGACAAATCTGGCTTTGGAGTTTAGATCAATTAGATTTCAATAATTTCACAAAATAAGCAATGTAGCATCTGCAAATGAATAGATAACAAAACAGAGTTGCTTATTTTTTTTTTTATGTCACAAGGTCGATTTTTAATGTAGGGAAAGATTTATGAAATATGTATTTTTCAATATCAGGAGTGGACTTGTTTATTTACAAAACGTTTAAATAAATAAACACAGCATGCCGCTACTATTTTTAATTTTTGTTTTAAAATGAGTTCATTCTCTTTGATTTTTCGATTTATATTTAAACTAGCTGGACGCCCAGCATTGCCCAGTCTTACAATACGCTTAAACATGATATTTTAATTCATGTAGATTGCATATGTATTATTATTGAATATTATATATTACAAGTAATAATTTGCCCGGTGGCCTAATTCACAAAAAAAAATTTTTAAATAATTATTATGTCGTTCATCAAATTCCATCTGTGCTTGTTTACAATATCATGTAAGATGATATTTGGGCTTGACAATGAATGTCCTGGAAAAGTCATTTCTGATTAATGTTTAGTTTTAAAATATGTAAATGAAGAAATGATTTGCAATGTGTTTAAATTGTATCTCTTGTCTTATCGTAAATTGAACTCGTTAATAAGAAAAAATTTAAATAACATGGTGATATACACCCAGGTTTGAACAGGGGATCATTCGAATACTCTACTACTGAGCTATATTTCCAGATGATAATAATTCTGTTAAAGAAGAAATGATTTGCTGGAATTTTATAATCTCCTTTGGCTGGTGTAACATAAAATATTTCCCAGTAAAAATTCTTCTTTTTTATCTATAAGAAAGAAAGAAAGACTAATTTTACAATCGGATTTTTACGCTTTTTGATACTTATCAGATGAATTTCTGTAAAAAAACATATCTAAGAATACTGCTAGACATATTAATTAGCTTTGTGTGAAATTTGCAAAAGATAGACTTAGCCGTTTCGGAGCCTATGAAGAATGACTTCACACACACACACACACACACACACACACACACACACACACACACACACACACACACAAAGTGACTTTTATATAATAGCAGAGATAGATATTATTAAATATAATTCTAATATATATAAATATTTTTTTCTTTTAAAGAGGAATTATTGTTTTACATTTTAATATCCATATTATTTGGCGGCGGTGGGGGGGGGAATTTTAATTTTTAAATAAAAAAAAACAAAATGTTTTACTTTTCCATAACAAGGTCGATTTTTAATACAGGAAGTCTAGAAGGATCCATTTATATGAAATACGGTTGATTTGCATTTTTGCAAAAAATAAATGTCGTTGTACAAAACAGAAAGCAAGTCAGAGTTTATTTCCTATTCTTTGTCTTGGTCTGCTTTGCAACTAAAACTGTACACAACATTTGTTGGTTCGCAGACATTACATAACCATTCAATAAATAATCTCTTAACATAAAAATAATTGCCAGCTAAAATAATTTTCAAATCAGTAAAAAGAATGTCACCTTCTGAAATGCATTTCTTTATGTCTCAACATGGAGTCTTTTCACCACCAAACGCAACGCTCGAGTTCATTAACTTTCCAGCATCCTTCTCCTTTTTATTCGCTTAGAGCATTGTACATCTCGCACACACATGACAGTTTGATATTGTAAGTTTTTAAAACATTGTGTTGGAGCAGCTATTTTTTCTTTACTTTACAAGATACCTACATCCAACATATGCGCTGCCATTTTCGTAAGTAGTTTGTGAATTCTGTTGGATGGTAATTTTTTTCTTTGGTGTGGAGAGTCATCCTATAGTACTAAATAATTCTCCTTTTATAAATATGGAAGCTCAAAATGGTAAGAACTGATATGGAAATAGTATTATGAATAATAAACGTGTTGACAATATGGATGGCAAACAATCAAACAAAGCAGCATAAGAGAAGAGTACGAAGATGATATAACTAAATGACATGAACAAAGAAGAAAAGGAAAAGTTGAAAATTACAGAACATTATAAAAATAATAAGCAGAAGTCCTCATTCATTACTGGGTAATTTCATGGAGCTTTCTTGTGAATATTAAAAAAAAAAACAAATTAAAAATATGATAACAATTACAATTAAAAATAAAAAAAAATTCTTGTTCAGAATTCCTCCTATATTAAAAAATAAAATAAACAAAATCTGTATGATATAGATACTCGTGAAGAAATAAAAATATCATATTCCAAAAACTATCTTAATTGATTACATAGTTTTATTTTTAAATAAGAAAATCAAATTTTATGTGCAACAAAAGAAAGATTATTTTACTCTCCATTTTCAAACCAAAGTCCAGAAAAAAAGGGATATAACTCAACAATACTTCAATCTTGTGAGATGTATGCTGTAATGCCTATGAATTCCTATTTATTGTTTAAAAATGATTTTCTTTATAAAAATAAAACTACTTGATCAATTTACATAATTTTTGGAATATGATATGTTTGTTTCATTACAGGTGCATACCTCATACAGATTACTGTTATTTTTTTTAAATATAGGGAGAATTTTGAACAAGAATTTGCTGTCTGCTTCCCTGGCTGTACTGATATGCAGAAGTTTAAATGTAACAAAAACAAATATCTTGTTAATCTTTCCTAGACATGACACCAAATAGTAGCCTCTTACATCCAAGTGGCGATATGCTTTGTGAGGGGTGAACATGATTTGAAAAAAAATAAAATAAATAATATGTCACTTACTTTTCAATGAAGTATTAGTCACCTTCTCCAAAATACTATAAAGTAAGTTACAAGGCACTGAAATAAAAACAAATGAGAAATGGTTTAAATGCATTCAGAGAAAAGAGGCAAAATAATAATTTTTTTTATTTTTTAAATCCTTTAAGATGAAGCTTCATAATTTGTGTATTGATTCTTTTAGCGGACGGTTATCCTCATCTCCATAGTCATTGTTGTTTCACCACGTTTTGACCAACTCATCCTCTCACTTTTTTCAGGTGATTAGTTGAGTCTCTACAATTCCAGCTGAGCATTATCTGAAGATAGCGATTTCAATTCTACTGAAGCAGGCTAGAGGATTAGTTGGCCAAAATAAGTTAAGACAATGACTAAAGGCAGTAATTACAAAGGATAAATTACAAGACTCAGAATTCCTATCCCGTTGCAGTTAATTATCTGAAGAAGGCCAGGTAGGACCCTGTGGAAATGTTAATAATAACTATCAGGGTCAATACCTCGGAGAAAAAATATTCAGGTGAGGAGGAAAAAAGGACTATAAAAAAAAGAGACAAAAATCTTGGGAGAGGCAAGATAACGTTCGAGATCTTGTGAGAGCTGTGGAGAATGTTCTAGGTTATGTGTGTGACGAGGAAATAAATGTCATTGTACAAAACAGAAAGCAAGTCAGAGTTTATTTCCTATTCTTTGTCTTGGTCTGCTTTGCAACTAAAACTGTACACAACATTTGTTGGTTCGCAGACGTTACATAACCATTCAATAAATAATCTCTTAACATAAAAATAATTGCCAGCTAAAATAATTTTCAAATCAGTAAAAAGAATGTCACCTTCTGAAATGCATTTCTTTATGTCTCAACATGGAGTCTTTTCACCACCAAACGCAACGCTCGAGTTCATTAACTTTCCAGCATCCTTCTCCTTTTTATTCGCTTAGAGCATTGTACATCTCGCACACACATGACAGTTTGATATTGTAAGTTTTTAAAACATTGTGTTGGAGCAGCTATTTTTTCTTTACTTTACAAGATACCTGAATCCAACATATGCGCTGCCATTTTCGTAAGTAGTTTCTTCTATTACACTTTAAAATAGTACTGTTTTAATTGATAGGATAACTGAATTTGGTTTTTGGAACAATTCATTTTAAAATCAATAAAGTCAGAATGCTTTATGTTAGTAACATCTGATCAATCTGTCTTTGCAAATCAGACAATCTTATTTTCTTTTTTAATGTGGGACAGGTGATAATGTACATACAGATATGAAATAGCTTAGCATATTACATGGATGTGATATCTGCTCGAAAGTAATGTGCAAAAAATATTTGTTTCTTTTATTTTTCCATGATCCTCCTCCTCCAAAATAAATGTTACCCATAAAACCGTTAATAAAATTTACATCAAATATAGACTTCAGTTTATTTCTATCCAGTATGCTTGGATGGCAGAAAGGCTTGTGGATTTAATCAAAAATTCCATTGGTGGAATTTGAGGAAGAGGATAACTGTATAAGATAAAATATTAACAATAAAACTATACTTTAAAAAATCAAGGAAAAATCATCAATTTTAAGAGTAAGCGTGTCTTCTAATAAGCATGTACGTGATTTCATATTTTATATCTTATTAGCAGTTCAACCCGGTTTTGCTCAGGCCCTATGTACTGTCTATAATTTTATGTGCATATGTACATATATTAAAAAGTTTGACTCATGTACATCTAAGATTTCAAGTGTTTAGACCCAAAATTAGTGGAGGAGTTTGGTAGAGTCTGCAAAGGTCAACTCTTTCAACTTTGACCTCTTGGCAACCAAATTTTCGCCCAAAAAACTGATTAAAAAGCTTGCTACATGTCTGAATACCTTTTATGTAAAACTTCAAATGTTTAGACCCAAAATTTGCTGAATAGTTAGCTAGAGATCGCAAAGGTCAAATCTTTTGAACTTTGACCCCTTGGAAGCCAAGTTTTCGGCCAAAAATCGATTAAAAAGCTTGCCTTATGTCTGAATACACTTTATGTAAAATTTCAAATCTTTAAACCAAAAAATTGGCTGAGTAATTTGGTAGAGACCACGGAGGTAAAAATTTTTAAACTTTGACCCTAATTTTGACCCCTTAACATTTATTGTTTCAGGCTCAAATCAAATTAAAAAGTTTGATCCATGCCCAAGTAACCTACATCTAAAATTTCAAGTGTTAAGACCCAAAATTGGCGGAGGAGTTTGGTAGAATTTTCAAAGGTCAACTTGTTGAACTTTGACCCCTTGATAACCAAATTTCTGGCCGAAAACTTATTAAAAAGATTTTCATAAATCTTAGTACCCCCTTATGTCAAATCTCGAGTCTGTAGACTGAAAATTGACAGAGTAGTTTAGTAGGGAAATGTACACATACACACACAAGATATATACATAGATAATTTCACTGACAGTTAATAATATTTTTATTCAAAGAAATTAATGCTTTTGATAGTTTTTCATTTGCAATAATATAAAAAGTTGATTTTTTTAACGATAATCTAAGAACATTAACTCTTTCAAATTTTGAAAGAGTTATCTTTCTTGAATAAAAAAAAGAAAGCGAGTTATTGCCCTTACATTGTGTCGTTGCTTCTTCTTTCAAAACGATCATGATTACAAATATTAAATTATGACTATGGCTATGCTAGCGGCATTCATTTTAGTCGGGTTAAACCGATTTCCTCCGAAAGAGGAAATGTTATGGGAATATAACATTTCCAAGCGATCCTCAATCACATGCATATCTCGATTAGGAGACGTTAAACTTTAGCAGTTCTTGCAGGAAAGTGCCAAGGTGCTCCTAGATACAGTACAGCGCCTGGTATTCCCAAATGGTCACTCATCTGGTACTGACCAGGCTCAACGTTGTTTAACTTCGATACTCTAACGAAGAACCGGTGTGTCAACATGATCATGCCGTATATAGATTATGAATATGAATATCAGATATTTAGGTGCTTGTGCAGTATAATGAAATTTCAAACAAATGCATTTTAGGTAAAAATATTATTATGTATTCATATGTCATGCCAAATTTAGTATAAATTTTAAAAAATTACAAAAAATGATTTAGTAGAATCGATCCATTTTTCACAAAACACCATAGATAATATAGATCCGGCATTTACTATTTTTTCAATGGAGGATTTCAAGGAAGGCAAGTGAAATAAGTCAGTTTATCATACAGAATTGATCGCACAACTCTTCCACGATAAAACTCAATAATTCAAACACTTTTTATTTTTTTTTACTTGCCATTATTTTTCATCAAAATCATTTTTGATAATTTTAAAAATTTATACTAATTTCGCCATAACACAAAGTGCATGATAGTGTTTTTATGTGGAATGCATTTGTGCCAAATTCCATCATATTGCACAAGCATCAACATTTTTGTTTGTTTTTTTTATTCAATTTTCACCCCAAATAAGGCACAGTGCCACTTTGAAGCAGGGAGCTACTATCAGGGACTTAATTTGCAGGGGCATTATGAAGGGAGATGAGTAGAAAGATGTTTGTTCACATTACACTTGAACTTCTGCATATCAGTACAGTTGGGAAAGCAGAATCCCGGAAGGGAGTTCCAAAGACCTGCAGTTCTGGGGAAGAAACTATTGGAGTAAAAGGCTTTCTTGCACGTAGGGATCTCTACTGTAAAGGGATGAGACTTACTAGCTTGTCGGGTTTGTCAGGGGTAGTTACGTCGAGGAGGTTCAAGTGTTTGCAGTTCGTCAGAGCATTCACCATTAAAGTATTTGTAGAACAGGCAGAGGGATGCAACATCTCGTCGATGGGGCAGAGGCTGAAGCCTAGATGACAGTTCAGGACCTATCAGGTTGGTGACTCTCTTTTGAACCCTGTCCAGGAGCGAGAGACAAGCAGCAGATGCACCAGCCCAGATGTGACACCAGTACTCCATACATGGGCGAATGGTGGCCTTATAGACGTACAGGATACTTTCAGGCGTAAGTAGTTTTCTAGCACGGTAGAGGGAGCCAACCTTCCTTGCAGCAGCCTTGGCAATGCTCTCAATGTATCTATTCCAGTTCATATTCCCTGTAAACGTTAGGCCGAGGAGTTTAAAAGAAGTACTTTCAGGCAATGTGTTCTTGGCCATTGCTATAGGTGGTAGAGAAGGTTTCTTGTAGTTATTGAAGGAAACAAGCTTAGTCATATTAGTTTATAGTCAAGAATGTCAAAAAGAAGCTTCCTCAGCCACATCCAAGAAGAAATCAGATGCTCAGAAGCTAGAGAATGCCCCTCTTCTGATGATATGGTAGTCTCTTCTTCTAAAGCTCAAAAGCACATGGGTCGTTTTTTTTTGTGTGTGTTTTGTTTTGTTCATCCTAAAGGCGGCATATTTCCACTAGCGCAGAAGGGGTTGTGGGCAGCAAGATGTTTATTTACATAGCATTTTAACTAATGCATTTTTATATGGTCAAGAAAATAGGAAGCAGGGAGGGAATTCCAAAGACAAGCGATCTAAAGACAGAAACTATCAGAATAGAAAATCTTCTACCACATAGGGATCTCTACAGTGAAGGGGTGGAATTTTGTAGCTAATAAAACAGGTCTGAAGTATTTATGCTGGGATGGCACAATTGTAGCGATTTCATCCGAACACATTCCATGAAAGTATATGCAACTATATGGCGATATGACAGGGGCTGGAACTTGGTAGACAATACAGAACCTATTAGGTTAGAACTTCATCATTTTATGCTGTTCAAGAGGGAGATGATAGTGCTTGGTGCACCGTCCTAGATGTGGCAACAATACTTCAGGCACAAAAAAATGGTGGCTTTATAGAGATATAGGATACTAATGGGTGTATGAAGTTTTCTAGCTTAGTAAAGGGAATCTACCTTGTTTGCAACAGATTTGACAACATCTTTTATGTACTTATTTCAGCTCATGTTGCCTGAGAATGTCAACCCAAGGAGTTTCAACATTCAACTCTCAGGAACAGTGCGATCGGCCATGATTTGTTTAGTCAGTGATTGGAAAAGTTTTTTATGGCTGTCTATGGAGAAGAGCTTTGTTTTGGTAGCATTAAATGCAACCATCCATTTTTAGTCCCATTCTACTGCAGACTGAAGGACATCTTCTAAGGATTCAACTATTGCTTGGCATGTGAGGGCATTCGGTTTGTTCTCATACCTGGAATAATGTGTATCATGTCGTCGGCAAATACATTCATCTTAAACACGATTGTATTGGAGAAGTCGTTTATGAAAATCAGGAATAATATAGGTCTAAGTATCAACCATTACAGCACGTCCAGGTTCATGTGATGTTGTTCACGTCTACGGCTATCAAGAACATGGCAGAAGCTCAATCACGATAACAGGAATGGGACAATCAAAAGTTACTGTGCCAGCATCATCCATTCTAGGTGGGTTGAACCTGCTTCCACCGGAAGAGGAAGTTTCAAGGGAACATTAAGTTCACAAGCAGTCTCCAGTTGCATGTATATCCAGATTAAGGTAGATGATGATGGGTTTTGCAGAGAGATGTTGACATCCTTCCACATACAGTGCCTGGTATTTCCAAGTGGTCACCCATCTAATACTAGCCAGGCTCAACGTTGCTTAACTTTGGTGATCTGAGAAGAACCGGTGTCTCAACATGATCATGTCATATAATAAAAGTTATTATAGCCAAATGAAGCTACAAGACTGGTTCGACCATGTGTGAGTATGAAGAAGAGGACAATTTTGTCTGTGTTCTACTTCCCAAGCAGTACAAGTTATGCTTACATTTTTTGTATGGACTAGATTTACACTTAAACTAATGAACCGATCATTATGAACTTTGATAAACAGCTAACAAGCATAATGGGGACTATATTTAGTTTATTCAGTATCATAAAAAGCAGCTAAAAGAATATGAACAACATTTGTGAAAATTTGGATGTCTTCAATTTTTGTTCAAGTTTTTACAACAATTATTAAGCATCAATTAATATATATTCACCAAATTTCAATTGCTTCTGGGCTATTTCAAAGGGATTATACACAACCAGGGGGCTTGGGTGTAAAATATGCTTAAATATGATATTTTAATTTGTCCAAATATCATATACATTATTAAAGAGTCGGGATTTCAAAAGTTTAAAAAAAAAAAAAGTATTTAGGTGCCATTAGCATGAATCGAAACTGAAACTATACCATTCAAAGCTGGTGACGTTACTACTGTATCAAAGTGAAATGCATATAAACCAATTAAAAATGAACCAAGATGAATGTATGAAATGTTTAATGATATTTTCAATTTTGACCCCTTAAAAACAATTTTAATCGCTAAAGACCCATAAAAGAACAGCCCGTAGAAAATCCAATCATTTAAAGCCCCTAGCGCCGCGCTGTGACTTTTAGTTTCGGAGAAGATAGAGCTTGAAAATATGGAGACAGACTTACAGACATATAGCCGTTTATATATTAGATTTGCATTGTATTTTATCCATAGAAATTAGACAGCAATTTAGCTATATGCCCTGAATTTCAATTTCTTCTGCACAATGCTTAAGCCTTACAATTTATAAATTTCCAAGAATAAAAATAATATTAATGGATTTGGAGTAAAATTAATCTCTGGATGTTAGCATAAGGTTTAGTTGCCGAATTTAATGATGTAAAGAACTGCATAAAATCATGGAAAGCTGTTTAATAACAACATGCTTTGAACACACAAAAAAAATAAATTATGGGTGATGATTATGATCATGATGATCTTCCATAACAGCGTTGAAATCCAGCAAGAAAAAAAAACAATATCTGGTTCTAAATTTGCAAGCAGTTGTTCTTGGCCTTTTGGCCAAGATCAAAGTGTAGTATCTGTCCAGCAGATACTGCAAGCAAAGACCATATGTGGGGGAAACCCCACATATAAGACCTTGGTCAAGGTAGGGATCACCCTACGACCACAGTTACTATCCAGCTCCCATTTCCCACCTCTCGGGAGCAGGATCCCCTTTCCCTCCCCCCTCCCTCCATCTCCACATTAAAAAACGGCCTTGTGCCTAATTTGCTCAGTGGGGAAGCAAATAAATAGCAGACCTTGGTCAATGTAGGGGCAACCCTTCATACCAATTGTCATTATCCAGCTCCCCTACTCCCCGGGGAGTTGGTCCCCATTTCCCCTTCACTCCTCACTTTAAAAATCGGCCTTGTGCCTAATTTGCTCAGTGGAGGAGCAAATAAATACCTCAAAGTGTAGTATCTGTTCTGCAGATGCTGCACTTAAGATAATTTTTACCAGTCAATGGAAGGGAAACCGTCTATACTGGGACAATTATTATTTTTGGTAACCAGAGTGCCCCCTTTTTGCCTACTTTTAGGGGAGCTGGTTTTTACCCCACATTAAAAACGACCTTGTGACTAATTTGCTTTGGTGGGGAAGCAAATAAATACACTAAATTTGCAAGCAGGTGAATTTAGACATTGCAGAGTAAATTGTAGTGATTGCAAATATTACTTTGTCTCAAAAATGCCCACATGTCTGTGCGTCTTGTAGAGTTCAGCTGCTAAATAGCAGAAAAAAAAAAAAACATCAACGTGCAGTTGATTTTATCCTCAATGGTAGCATAAATTAATGCAAATTCTTCCCATTCATATGCATATTAGACATTTACAAGCAAGCCATTTGAAGAACAGAGGAGTTTTTTTGAGAAAGGCAAGTCATGCACACATGCTACATTCAGGCGTGACATATTATTTGGAACCAAGGGAATGCATTGAAGTTAAGAGGTAGTGTGAATTACAGCATCAGTGAAAAGGAGTGTTGTTAACTTTTATTGAGATCACAAATATATTTTTGTTTTTGGAAAATGGAGAATGCATTCTCTGTTGGCAAGTATAATTCAGGGGAAATAGCTTGAATAGAGTTCACCTTCTGAATATTCTGTGTTAACAGCAATAAGATGAGACTCACCATTTTTGTCTGTATTTGATGCATCTGTTTCAGCCGTATAAAACACTGCATGTATTTGATACACAGTACGCACAATAAGTTGCACCACAAGAGAAATTTGCTGCTTGACGCCGATACCTTGCTGTGACATGTGAAACAATTGCTGCATGGCATTCTGAAATAAAAATAAAGAAAACAATTACAACTTTGAATAGATATGATTTACATACACTTTGGGGGGGGGGGTTTCTTGTTCAGAATTCCTTCTAAAATAAACAAGAAACTAAAGAAAAACCCTGTATAAAGTATGCACCCATAACAAAACGAAAATATCATATTCCAAAAAATTATGCAAATTGATCAAGTAGTTTCATTTTTAAATAAGAAAATCAAATTTTATGAGTATCCGAGAAGTGACTGTCTTGTCTGCCATTTTGAAAAAATCTCAAAAACACAAGGGACATAACTCAACAATAATTCATACTTGTTAGATTTATGTTGTAATGCCTATGAATTCCCATTAACAGCTTAAAAATGATTTTCTTTTTAAAAATAAAACTTGATCAATTTAGATGATTTTTTTAATATTATATTTTTGTTTCATCATAAGTTCATACGTCATACAAATTTTTATTTATTTTAGTTTAATATGGAGGAATTTTGGGCACAAACTGACATTTTTTTTCCTTAAAGACAAAAATCAATGAAATATCTTTTATGAAATTGATTTGGGTTAACTTCTTCATTTGCTGTGACATTTTTTCTGTTTTTTCACTTATATCATACATACCTTACATACAAAATAAAGTCAGTCTCCTATCCATTCCACCGTAACTTTTGGATCAATAACTTTTTATTACAAGTTACATAATAAAATCAGCTGTCAGTCATATAAGGCAAATATCAATCTGTGTTGTTTAAAGCAAAAATTTTATTTTCAGTCGATTTTCACATTTAATCCAATTAACAGCTTTTGTTTTATTACTAATATCATAAAGGGAGTCAGAGGGCACAGCTTCTTACAGTCCAAAGAACTAATATTGTTACCCAAAACACTGAGTACTAATTTAATCAATATTTATCAATAAAAATTTTTTTTTTTTTAATTTTTTCTCTCGTTTCTTTTTTGCCTTTAGTTAACTTGATTCTAAAGAAAGAGAGAGACAAAAAGAGGGATAAGAAAAATAAAAGGATGATCTGATTTATGCATGTAGCATCATAATTTTCCACTCTCTACCGTGGATCAATCAGTTATCTCGCAATGCTTAGGGACAGAGTTTGTAAATTCAAACCTTCCCCGGCTATAATTATTTTTACTCTGATTTTGTTCCAAAATGAACTTAGATATTTCAAATTACAATATTAAACACATTGTTTAGTTTTAGTTACTTCTGCAATCTACATAATTTACAGAAATTACCCCCACCCTCTACCCAGGGCAACACCAGGTAATCTTGCTAATAGTAACATAAAGATTACTATATCCAAAGATGTTATTCAATTAAAAATTACTGGTACCAAAATCTGTTACATTCAGGTTTATAGAATGAAATGCAAAAAAAAAAAAAAAAAAAAAAAACACTAATATAGTAAAGAACAATAATAGTTTATGTTACTGTAATAGTGTGGTGTAGTTGCATGCATGCCAGTCGATTTTTCATTGGCCAGAAAAACTTCTAATGCAAACTTCGTTTTTTATAAAAATATAAAAAATATTATTTTCTTTTTTATTGCCTCATGTGCATACACCAAGCTAGAGACAGAGAGGGTGGACAGGTGAGTGGGTGGATTGAACTGTGAGCTTGTCTAATATTGCTACACCTGCTGGCAGATGGCTTCTCTTCTTTTCTCTTTTGCCGTTCCTCTAGGCTATATATGTGACCTGCTCTCTGACAGGTGTTCTAACCTCGGCAGCTGTGAGAGTCAAATACTTGACTTTTCACCACTGGCGACATCAGTTTTGACAG
The DNA here is from genome assembly GCF_053919585.1 of Euprymna scolopes. Classification (NCBI taxonomy): domain Eukaryota; kingdom Metazoa; phylum Mollusca; class Cephalopoda; order Sepiida; family Sepiolidae; genus Euprymna; species Euprymna scolopes. The sequence continues at coordinate 43,204,744 of NC_136486.1, read as the reverse complement.
CTTGACTCCAAATCGTTCAGTGCGTTTTGGTTACCAGCTGTCATGTGTGTATGCATAGTTTCAAGGCGCAATAATAGGGGCGAAGGGCTAACCCTATTCATAACTGCAAAAAAGTGTTACTACAATTCCTTTATAGTAAATCATATAGAAAAAAAAATCTGAAGATTGCTAAAGTTTTCAGCATATATAATAACCACACAATGACAAAATTAAATATTCAATAATTATTGATATTTGATCAAAGGAAAGATATTACACAGGTTAAAGTTTATTAACTGCAGAGTGACCCCTCAAAAAAATGCCACCCATGGAATCATTAATAAAAATTCATAATCCTTTCTACAATTCAAACATATTCAATACAATCATTTTCATCCAATTATTTCTTCATATTTGTGACTCCACTTTAAAAAGATAAATTAACAATCCTTTCTACAATATAACCATATGGAATCATTAATCTGCAATCCACCAAACATATTTAGTACAAATAAATTTCAGTAACGAATATTCAACAGTCTTTGCCGTTGTTCAATAATAAGCATACCTGAATACAAAGAATGCAAAGTGAAAAACTTTTAATCCTTTCTTGGTACTGATCAGATTTTAGTTATGATGTTCCTCTAGTTCAGTGATAGTCTAAGGTTTGTTTTAATAGAGATTATCATGACGTAATGCTACAGATAAAAATCTGGGGGGTTAAGATTATGTGAGTTTAAAACACGTTTGGGATGGTGTCTCCTACTGATGAGATGATCACCAAAATGTTCCCTCCATATCAGTAAATAACAAGAAAAATAAGACTGTTTAACATTTATGACTGAAACATGGTGGACATGTCAAGCTTGTGTACTTCTTACTTCTTGTGACATCACCAAAATTGGTCATTCCTAGATTTCAGTTGGTCATGTAAAACCTGCCCGCAAAATAGTTTCTGCTCTGATAACGATAGCAGTTGTAGTTACAAGATGCCTTAAATAAGTTTCCAGACTTTGTACAGCCATTTAAAATTGTTGTAGACTCTTGAAAATTCAGTATGTTTTTGCTATACATCTTATGAGATGATTGACCAATTTTTATTTCAGGTTCAAATGAATAATTACAGCAGGAATTGGAATACGCCCTACTAAAGTCTGATCATCACAACTGGTGAATTTAAAAAATGCAATTTGGACGTGAGGACCGTTAGAAGAACGATACACAATAAAATTCTGTTTTAAACTTGGAAAACATGCCACGGAAACGTATGGAATGCTTCAGACTGATTTTGAAAGATGCAGAATATTAGCGCAAATGCACCAGTCCACAAACTTTATTCTTGTCACAAACTTAGACCTTGCTCTCTGTGACTTGGTTATTCCCTAAGTTCAAGGAAAACCTTAGAGTCATCATTATGAGACAGTTGAGGAAATGAAAGAGGCTGTGACAAGTCATTGACATGCTCACATGAGAGAATTTCCATGGAGCTTTCCAGAAGTTGTTGGAATGGTACAAGTGCATTGCAGCCGGAGGAGATTACTTTGAAGGGGACTAGAGTTTTATGTGTGTACTAGCAATAAAATGCTAATACAAAAAAATCTGGAAACTTATTGAAGGCACCTTATATATTCAGGGTCTCTAGAATAAAGCGTTTCAATGAACTTTTGAGATTGGAATGCCAACTGGCTTACCTGTCAACTGAATTTCCTGTTCACATGATGAGAAAAACAATTCTGTTTTCTTCTCAGCAGATTTTCTAATTAAATTGAAAGTTTTTTTTTTCTTTTTCACAAAAACCAGGTTTCACATCATTTTACTTTCTGATCTGACAATATTGTCACACTTAGACCACAATTCATTTGTAGTGAATTGCAAAACAGATTGTAAATTTTATTAACAATTCCACAAGTGGCATTTTTTTGCCGGTCACCCTATATATTACACAGATATAATTTGATTAAATCTGAAGAAAACGTATTCTTTAACAATCCTAGTTGATATTTTCATGTTGTCTAAGTAAATAATGGATTAATACTTACAGTTCTGGCAAGAAGGAATTCATTGAACACTTGTCTTGGAGTGCTATCTTCAAGCAGAAGAATAGAGCATAAAGCATCTGCAATTTGCTGCAAGCAAATAAAAAAAAAACAGACATTAAAAACCGAGTAAAAATTTTATCAGTTATTACAAACATCTATAAATGTACTTGTATTGTCTGGTTGTCAAATACGCTTAAATATGATATTTTAATTAATGCAGATTTCATATTTATTATTATTATTATAGAGTCAATTGTCTAGTGATTGTTGTATTATACTGAATATATTAGTGATTTCAAAAGTAAAAAAAAAATATATGACTTTGGTGCCATCAGCTAGAATCAAAATCAAAACATATAGCTTTCTAGCATTATTTGTTACCATATGTACTATGTCCTTATGCGTAGAACAACTTAAAAAATAATGTTGTAAAATATATAAATGTATATTTGCATATGCTTTAAGTCAACCAAGTTCCAATTTTTTTCAATTTTAACTTAGCATTGGCAGCTATTTTTACCAACTAAAGACCAAATCAAGTCCAAATCCTCTATATATTAAGTTTCATGTCTGTAGACCAAAAATTGATAGATAAATTTGGTAGAGACTCTTCTTCAGACAGACAGATAAACAAAATCACTTATATATATATATATATATTTGTAGTCATCGACATACAGTCCTTTTTCAGCCAATTAAGTAGCGGGTGAGATTATTTACGACAGTGCTCTACCCAAAGCGGGGGGCTTAAAATATATTTGTAGTCATCGACATACAGTCCTGTTTCGTTATATCACAACTCATCAGTATATATATATTAGCAGGTTGATTGGTTTCACCCGGTTGTAAAATAGGTTTAAATATGATATTTTAATTTATGCAGATTTTGTATTTATTACTATAGAGCCAATTCTCTATTGATTATTATATTGTACCCACTGTATAGTCGTGGTCACCTAGCATAGCCTTGTCGTACACTTAAATATGATATTCTAATTTATGCATATTTCATATTTATTATTATAAAGCCAATATGCTACTGATTATTATATTGTACCTAATATATAGTAGTGAGTTAAAAAGCTTTTTAAAAAAATATGAGTTGGATGCCATCAGCTAGAATTGAAACCAAAACATTTAGCACACCAACCTTAATCGTTACCATTTGAGCTATCATCAAATGGACTAGGAACATTTAAAAAACGACCTGACTGCAATGTATAAATGTATATTTGCGCATGCATAGAAGAGCACTTAGTCAACTCATGCTTGCTAAGTTCCAATTTTTTTTTTCAATTTTGACCCCTTAGCAGCTATTTTTAGAGGCTAAAAATCAAAGTGAATTTGTTCCACAGGTCCAAATCAACTATAAATCAAGTTTCAAGCCCATAGACCAGAGGGGTTTGGTAGAGACCATTCCTCAGACAGACATACAAGGTCATTTTTATACATATAGATTAGTTGGGTTGTTGAAATTACTATTCTCATTTTCAAATCAAATCAAACTTATTTGGCAAAAACTAACAAAGTGCAAAAGCCATATAAATAGACAGATCGAACTATTTACATCTACATGTATTCTGGATGTTTGTCCAAAGCTGCTTTAAGCTTGGATATGGTAGTCATCATCACAACCTCCTCTGTTTCCAAATTTTTTTAAATAAGGATTTATTATTTATATCATTTGGACTACTGTTCTCATCTCAAGTGTCATTCTCACAATGTTTTGGCCAACGTAACCTCTGAACGTCTTCAGGTGTATGCCATCAAATTCGTGAATCTTCCTGTCAAACTTCTCAATCTGTACAGAATTTCAAACGGAACCCTTCATTTAAAGTCAGAGGTTACATCGACAAAAAAAAACAGAAAAAACAAGTTGGTTCTTCTGTTATTGCAGCAAAATTCGAAATAAGTGAAAACGGTGGTATTTGCTGAATTGTTATGTCACAGTAATGAACATATCCAAAAATTATGAAAAGTTATAATGTAGACAATTTATTATTAATGATTGCTTTATCGTTATTTTCATGGAAAGTGCTCGACTGAGCTACAATCTATGGTCCTCCCCCCCTCCTCGCCAAACTTTCACAAGAAACACTCGTCTATCTGAAAACACTATCAATAATTTCCCTCACTCTTTATCTGTTCCTAAACCTAAATGTAGATTCCATGAACAAAGCTTCTTTCTTAGAACTGCACGCCTGTGGAACTGTCTTGTTTTCCTGCTTTCCAGCTGATTACAATATGGTTGTCTTCAAGTCCAACGTAAATAAGTTCTTGATGAGCCGTTCTATATAAGTTATCAAATTTACCAAATTTCCATTACTAACGATTACTATATTGTCCAATTGACTACTGTACACTATTAGACCCTTATCCTCGAGTGGCCCCTGGGCCTTGATAAGTGGTGATGCCTATGTAAAAACAAAATAATATTTAAAGACAATTAGTGAAAATTAAGTTTTTCATAAAAAATAAACCAGAAAGTTTGTAACAAAAGGGGGGTAAATATTTTCTGAAAACTGAAAATCTTTGGTCAAACTTAATTTTCGCTAATTGTCTTCGAAAACTGTTTTCATTAATGATTAATTTTCTACCTTATCGTTTTTTGTTATTTTTAGATGTTTTCATTACTACGACATGACAATTCAGTAGTTACAATTGGTTTCACTTGAAATTCAATATTTCAATTTTTTAATTTCACTGCAATAACGAAGAAGAACCAAAAATTTATTAACACAATAGATCAATAGGCAAGGAAGAGGTAATCTATTTCAGGAAACAAGGGAAATAACCGATCCATATACTCATTTTTCATATTCTATTACATAAATCTCACCTGTCTGTGTAAATGTATGTATGTATGCCTAAAACTTTTGACAGAAGCGACGGATTTTCACAAGATCAGTATCATTTTGAAGCTTGACCCTTCGGAGGACAAAGATCAAAATATTGGCTAAAAATATTAATTCATTCACCCTTAACTGGACACTTTTCTACAAGGAGGGATCGAATTTTTCACCGATATTTTCGAAAGTCATCTCTTCTTTTCGATTAACTAGCCTTAATTTAAACCTTCGCCACTTCTGGTTTAGTGATGGCTGCACTAGCAAAGACATCACGTTTTTTTTTACATTCTTTTTCTCCTTCGCGGTACAGGTTTGAGCCTGCCTGCCTACTTTTTTTTTTATATTTGCTCAACCCACACCTCCAAACACCTGGGCAACGATGGGTACCCAGGCTAGTCTAATATACAAAAGGCAAAATGGGCACGCACGTTTGTTTATGTCTACAAAAGGCTTTTTGAGTGGGGGTCCTTGTGTCGGTTAGATTCCGGGAGAAGTTTTCTTATACTTCCTACATCATAATATCTCAGATTCACAAACAGACATTGCCTCTATCTTTTCTTGATCGAGTTTTAAAAAATTCCCTCCATGCCGTCATTTCAAGTGTTTGTTTGTCTTTCTCATATGAATAAAGCAAAACTAATCGAACACTGGTGCCTGGCCTTCCAGCCGGGTAGAATCTATTCTATATTTCGTCTTTGGTCAATGTAAGGGAAACCTTTCATACTGAGACAATTACTATTTATTTGGATACTGCCAGAGTGCCCCCTTTTTGGGGGAGCTGGTTTTCCTCCACATTAAAAACGACCTTTGTGGGAGGTTTAAAAGCAATGCCATTTATGCAAGTCATCTTTTTGATTGACTATGTTTAATTTGAACGCTTTACACTTCCGGTCATGTCATGGCGTAGCAGTAAGACATCAGATTTTCTTTCACTTTCTTTTCCACCTTTGTGTCGCGGGTTCAAGCCTGCCTGCCTGCCTATTACCACTTTTTTTTTTTTTTTTTTTTTTTTTTTTTACACCTCCAAACGTCCAGGCAACGCCAGGCATCCAGGATAGTATAAAATAAAAATAAAAAAAAAATAAATCAACTGATAAATTTTTATAACAACTAAAAAAAAAAACTTGAATATCTGCTATTACTTACCTTATCAGTAGCAGTCACATCACGTAGGAGCTTACGACATCCCTATATTAAAAAAAAGGAATAATGTTATACATTTGTCCAATATAATACTATTATGTAGAATTAAATAAAGGCATGAGTTAGAGAAAATTTAGGTGCTTGTTCATAATTACACCTATATTGAATATGGATCGCATAAACATAATAGCAAGCAACATTTATGATGTCCTAACTTGTGAAGAAACATAAATACCATTCACTAAAAATTATGGAAATTATTCCACTAGTTTTGTTTTTATAAAATAAATTTAACTTTAAACTACATATAGAATAGTGGTACCATTATCATCATATTCAAGGGAGATAATTCCTTTTTTCGGCATTTAAACAAAAAAGATGGATGTCTATTCAAAACACTTGAATTATCTCTCTTGATTTTCATAATGATGCTGATAATGGCGGCAAAATACCTCATGCAATTTGAAGTTCAATATATTGTATAAAAACAAAACTAGAGAATAAATTTCCATAATTTTTTATGAACAGTACGTATTTTCCCTCACAAGTAAATACATCAGTAAGGTTTCTTGCTATTTTTTTTTATTACATCCATATTAGAAACATCTGAATTAATATATATGAAAAGAAAAGTGTAAGCGACAGATAATTTAAATTCAATTTTTTGCATTAAAAAATTATTAGATAATCATCTTCCAACAAATTTCAGTTTTTCATGAAAACCAAAAGCAAATTTGCCCTAAGTTATTCATGTGAATTTTTATCATTATCCCAAATCATGTTCATTTATCATTGAGAATCAACACAGAGCAAAAATATTCATAAACTGGCAGTCATACAAAACAGTGTTGCAATTTTCTCTATTGTTTTTGGAGGGGGGGGGTATTTTTTATTTTATAAAATGAAAAGGGAACAACAATGAAAAAGTGACAGTGTTAAACAGTCCTCTTGTCGATACAATGCACAAAAGTCTTTTTTTCCTTGCAACAACTCCTCGTGTATTCAATATTATCTTCCACCATTCATTCTTGTTCTAAGCTGTCCAATAAAAAACTCAACTCAACCCTCATGTTTTATAATTCGTCCTTTTTAACAGTTACCAATTGTGTGCACATATGCAAATTAATGGCATACGTTCACCAATGAGCGACCCACAAAATTACGCTTGTCTTTTCTTTTCTACATTTTCTGCTGTCATTTTACAGACTAAGCAAACACAAGGTTGTTTGCAAGAGTGATAATTTTTATTACAGTTTGTGTGCGCACACACACACACACACACACATATATATATAGCGAGAGAAAGAGAGAGAGAGCGAGAATATAGAGAGAATAGTCTTTGAGAAAATAAAGACAAAAAATAGAGAAACTTGCAACTCACTGCTTTGTCTGATTAGAAGTTGAAGAATATTTTTACTCTGTGTTCATCACATTTTGACCCCTACATGTAATTCTATCTTTTGTGGTGAGTAGGAGACACTCTCTTCAGCAACACAGTATATAAGGAACTGAATATTCCATCACCCATCATCGCCTTCCACTCTGGATCCCCACAGATTTAAAGATACATATTGATATGTACATCTAATGTGAATTGGATTATAGAATTTAAATGTCCCTCCATTTACATCAAATCTTCTTTTATAAACAATACCCTAATAATGACAGGTATTTTTCTTTCTATTTTCGTGTTCATATGAACCTCATGACGATTGCTTTTTATCTTATTTCTATTTTACAAAATTAAATTTTTTCATTTTATTTTTTTTTCTTTTCTCTTCATATACATTGCCTCTTCTTCAATTACTTATTATCTCTTCCTTATCTTTCTGTTGCTTCCACCCCATCTTGCAACGTTATTTTCTTGTATAAAACCTCTCCATTGTCCTTTCTGTCTCTAATCCCTACCAATATCCCAGGTCTTTCATCGCATTTTTTTTATTTTCACTATAAGCTTCTTTATGCACTATATGTTTACTTTGTTTTATCCTTAGATACCTTACTAGTATTATTACTCTCACTTTTCTATCTCTTATATTTTCATCCTATGATTTGAATTTTTCTATGTATTTTTTAAATGTTTTTACATTTTTCATATTTTTTCATTGTTTCATTCTTTTTTCATTGTTTCATTTTTTTAAAATCTGTGTAATCTTTATCTTTGTTTTATTATTGTACATTTATTTTAGCTTTTAATTTTTATTATTTTATAATTTATACTTTGTTTGATACTGCCTTGTACTTCTATGCTCTTTCTGACATATACTGACCAAACTTCCGTTTTCTATTTCAAGAAACCTTCCTCTATAATCGTACCCCCTAATTCTTTATATTTATAAGAGCCTCTACTATTCCCGCTATCACTTTTTTCCCCTATTGTTTCTGGATGTTAAATGTACATCTCCACATATGAAACGCATTGAACTTATACTCCCTAACGTACCACGGCAAACCACCTAACCCCATTACATACCACTTATATTCATTATGTGATAATCCCAATTTTATCTCATACCACCTTAATCACTTTAATTCTCCAACCTTCCTCCCTCTACACTTATACTGTTTATCCTCTGCCTTAAGCACCCTATTATGTCATTCCTAATGTAGTTATTGCTAGATGCCACATTTCTAATATGTTACCTAGCACCTTCTCTCCTCTTCTGATGAGAAGCATTAGGCTTCAAAAAACCTAGGTATAAAGAGTATATATATCCCGTATCCCTAATTGATTGTAATATCACTATTGAATGAATTATTAAATTTATATGGATTAGTATATATCTTTGTATTGTTGTTTTTTCCTTTTTCTTTCTGTGTATGTGTGTACACACACACATGTATACATATATGTGTTTACATAGATTATTTTCATAAATAAATAAGTCCTTTATATGGGTCGCTTAATGCATATAATCCATGCAAGGGAGTTAACTCTCATAATTTAGGAAGTAACATCAAAATATGAGAACATTCAAAACAAAGCCATCATTATTGCCAAAAAATAACAAATCTCAACTATTGGATAATGGGTTTCAACAATATAAATTTTGTTGCAGTCATGACGGGATTATGTAGATGCTGGTGTGCATCGATATGGTGGAGGCAGTGTTTTTATGCTTGTTAAGTATATTTTTGATTGTAAAAGAGAAAAGGCTAGAATATCAAAACAAAATCTACCGTTACATTTCCCAGTCACAAACCCAGTTACTCTTCCTACAAATCCACACAATCTTTATTCCATGCTATTCAAACATGGCAAATAGTCAACCCATCTCACTTACTATCAAATATATACTTGAGAAACAAAAAAAAAAACCGCTGATCCCCAATGCCATCAATACATACTCACATCGTGTCTGCAACAAAATTTACGTAAGACTAAACATCTCTTTTAAAACAGTTTATGAGCATAACAGAGTCAGGCCATCAAGTTGGGTGACACCATGAGTTGACTTGTCACATATTTGTTATCCAACAATTCTAACAATAAGCAAGATATACTCACTAAAATGAGTCTTGGGGTGATATGAAAAAACAATTCTGAACTGGTATCAAAAATATTTCTCATGTTAAACATTATTACATGGGGAATGATTTTGAGTTAGTATTTATTTTATTTTACCCATCGAAACTCAAGAAATGCACAATTAAAATATATAAACATTGCTTAAATAATATTATCCATCTAAAGCATAATAATAACAATTTTTAATAATTAATTATTTATTGCGGACTATTATCCTCATCTTTTCTTAGTTGTTTCACAACGTTTCGGCCAACTATTCCTATGGCCTTCGTCAGGTGGTAACTGCGATAGGATAAGAACTCTGAATCTCCTGACTGCATTCACTGCAATTACTGCCTTCCATAGTTGTTGTCGTCTCACCACATTTTGGCCAAGTAAGCCTCTGACCAGCTTTGGAGAGGATTGAAACTGCTATCTTCAGACAATTCTCACCTGGAACTGTAGAGATTCAACGTCTCTATCCACTGTGCCATGGGCCCCGAAGGACGATCAAGGTTGAATTTTTTGGTCTTATAAATTCATGTTTATTTATTATCTGATCTTCCATGGTCGGGTCAGTACCGAATGGTATATATATTATTTTAATTGGAATTCATTATGCAGCAATAAATAATTAATAAATGATATTCATCTTAATGAATTCCAATTAAAATAATATATATACCATTCGGTACTGACTCGACCATGGAAGATCAGATAATAAATAAACATGAATTTATAAGACCATAAAAATCCAACCTATATCGCCCTTCGGGGCCTGTAGCACAGTGGATAGAGATGAATCTCTATGGTTCCAGATGAAAATTGTCTGAAGATAGCGATTTCAATCCTACCCAAAGCCGGCCAGAGGCTTACTTTGCTGAAACATGGGGAGATAACAACAACTACGGAAGGCAGTAATTGCAGTGAATGCAGTTAGGAGATTCGAAGTTCCTATCCCGTCGCGGATACCACCTGACGAAGGCCAGAGGAATAGTTGTCCGAAACGTTGTGAAACAACTAAAATGAGGATAATAGTCCACAATAAATAATTAATAAATAATCAATAAATAATTAATAAATAATTAATAAATAAAACTCATCTCGATAATGAATTCTAATTAAAATAATAATAAATTTTAACTTGAAATGACACCAAATGTAATAATATTTAACATAATTTTTTGGATGGAAATGGCGCTAACTCTATACGGGTTTAACTGACTTACTCCAAGGGAAGAAGTTCCATGGGAGTATGAAATTCACAAGCGGTCGCCAGTTGCATGTATATCCCCATTAGAAGAAATGTTGATGTTAGACTTTTGCAACTCTTTCTTGCAGGGAGGTGTCAATGTCCTCCTACATACAGCGCCTGAATTCTCAAATTGGTTACCCATCTGGTACTGATCAGGCTCAATGTTGCTTAACTTTGGAGATCTAATGAGTACCGGCATGTTAATGTGATTTTGCTGTACATATTAACATAAGAAACATTTTTAATACCTACACATCTCCTTAAGTGATCCAATTTACCAAATTTCCACTACTAATGATTACATTTTCCCACTGACTTCTGTACACTCATCAACCCTTATCCTTGAGTGGCCTCGGGGCCTTGATAAGTGGTGACTCGTTTGTAAAAAAGAAAAAAAAAATATCCCCCTCAAAACTTTCTTTAGTAGCTTTACCAATATAGGTTAGCGATTAGAATGCGTGGAATGAGGTTTTGATGGCATCTGAAACTTAAGCCAAGGTTGTTTTAACTGTTTGCCATTTACAGAAGTCTGTAAGTAAACTTGTAAAATAAACGTTTGCGTGTTGTTGTTTCAAAATAGAATATGTAAAATAAAAAGAGATTGTCACGTTTGTCACGTGATGTAGCAACAGAACTTTATTATCTCCCCTGTCAATTTATCTCTTTCTTTTTTTAAGTGTAATATAGTGATTTTGCTTGATTTCAAAAATTTCTTTTTTCATTTATAATTATTATTCTACCTTATCGTTTTTTGTAGTTTCTGGATATATTACTATTTATGCCATGACAATTATGTAGGTGGCATTTGTTTTATTTGAAATTTAATATTTTAATTCGTTTGTTCAAGATAGAAGCACCTAATTTTTTAAAAGTTTTTCAGCATACGGAAATAATGAAAACACAAAACCAAAATTGTGTTTACATTATTGATGCCTAAAAAGAACATTTCTATGTGGTGATCATTTTGAAAACATAAACATACCCAAATTTAATAAATCTAGAAAAACTCAAGCAATGGTCAGATTTTCATGAAATTTTTAATACTTATTCATTTCTAAATTAACTTATATTTTAAAAGCAGTTTTTGTTAAATATTTGAGGGGAAATTTTTTATGTGTTCTATGGAAACTAAACAAAATAAATTTAGGTTGATAAAAATTGCAACATTTTATGAAGCTGAAGAGTTTAAATGATTAATATATATATATATATATATATATATATATATATATATATATATATTAACCCATTTTTTATTTGAAGTTCTAAAAAAAAAAAAAAGATGGACAATATTGATTTTATGTCCATTTTTTATTTACAACTTCAATATTTTCCTTCATATATTGTTTTAAGGCGTTGATAATGTAAACACGATTTTAGTCTCCCATTTTCATTTTTTTTGGTTTGCGGAAAAACTTTTTAAATTATTACTAGTTCATTTTTAGCTTCTTTTAAATGGTACAAAAGTTATGATAATAATATTAGATAAGATTAGTTATATCATGTTACATATGAGGGGTAAATTTGTGGCGTGCATTCGAAGTCCCTATGAATCAACATTACGCCTTACCATTTGAATTACATTGCAGATTTTCATATTTAGGACCACCTTGAGTATGAAATAAAAGATGCTACATAGCATACATCTATTTGTTGCATTTTAGGAATTAAAATAATTGGCGATTGTGCAGTATAGCTAACATTTTCGATCAATTGGTTACAATTATTAGATGTATTTTGTTAAATTTTCGATTTTTGTTAATTATACAAAATTGGGGCTTCACATCAAGTAAAATATGGCACCATTTTGAATCAGCAAGCCTCCTAATGCAACAATACGAAGTCAAAAAATACAGACACTTAAAAAAATGTCATACCTAAAAATAGCTATACAGATCAATAGAAGATTGATTTTTCTTGCATTTGGTAAAAGTTTTTATAAATTTGTTTTTCAATCCTTTTTTTCCTCGTGAACTATACTGAACAATTGGTAAAATGTTATAAAAAGAAAACTGAAAAATAGATTACCTGAAGAATGGTAGCTTTGAAATGACTAATTGCTGTCCATTGCCGACTGAGGACAGGAAACCATGAGAGAATGCTGGCTGATTGTTGGGCCTCTAGTTGAAGACCAGTATGAACATGACGGGACAGCATGTAGGACTGAGTAGCCAAAAGATAATCTTGTTGGTCAACAGCACTCCACATCTATTGACAAAAAGCAAAATAATAGTTTTAAATTTTTGAGACAAGGATCGATTAATTGGATTATTAAGACTACTATTCTTATCTTGGTTATTTTCACAATGTCTAGACTGATGTAAAAACGGTGCCTTTGTTTGTCGAGCTTGTGAATCTTTATGTTTAACTCGGGAACCTGTTACATCTGATGATAGACATTATCAGTTTAATATCAACTCAAAAATGAGAAGAGAACGAAGTATAACCTTTTACAAATTTATCCAACGACTTACATAGCAAAGTTGGTAAGGTAGAAGCTGCTGGATGCGCGGTGATTAAAGTCTGTGATACAAAACACATTTGTTTACCTTCCAACTTTCATGGCAAATTTCGCTCCTCCCCTCCCTTCCTTCCACAAAGAGTTATAACCCTTTCGTCTTCGGTCCAAGGGAAATAACTTTTATTTTTAATCTTTACTTAACATTATCCAAACAATCCTCAAACTATTCCTGAACTGAAGCAAGTCATCACAGCCAAAATAAGTGTAATACCAAGAGAGAAGTTTGTCACATCATCATATTCAATTTAGCATCCGTTTTACATACCGACATGTCTTGGACGGCTTTTAGAAACCAGAGTTATTGATGAATTCTACACATCACATCCAGCAAAAAATGCAGCAATAAAACAGACTGTTGTAATGATTGAAACTTGGTGGGCAAGTCAGGCATAGATTGAAGTTTATTTTTACCAAATAAAGTTGGATTTCAGAAAAGATTGCAAATTTTATTAACAGTTCAATAGGTGGCATTTTATTTGGGCCATTCTGTATTTTAAATACTCTCTCACTCTTTCTCACTCTCTTTGTCTATATATATATCTATATATATATATATATCAACACATAATTTAGTTCAAAGAAATCATGACCTCTGGTATCTCTCAGCCTCCTCTTCTGTATAAGAATATAATTAGGCAAGTGATTTTGCTCTGTAATAAAATATAGTGAGAATTCATCAATTAAAACACTGCAAAATATCCATGCCGTATTTCATACGAAAAAATAAATTTAAAAACATCTTTCTTGTGTTAAATGCTTTTTATATCATTTTTTTCGATTAAAAGAAAACAAAAAATGCAATTTACCTTTTCGGGCATATCTATTAATAGTTTGATCTGAGAAGCGATTGCGTAGAAATGATTTTCTGTTTGCTTCCTGAAATGAAAAGGAAGAAAGCAAATAAGTTCAAGATAGTATACTTAAATAATAATCTTAAAATACATTTTGTAGATATTCCATGTTTGATCATAAGTGATAAATTGGTTTTACTGAAAGTTTCACGTTTTAAATCATCAAACTCATTTCACCAGTAATCCAAGCATTTCTCAAAAGAAAAATGTCTCTTTGAATGCGAGATGATGCTACACAGCATATGAACAGTGAAAGCTAAATGGTCTGATAGAACAACAGTGAAGTGTGACTGATATCTTATGCATGCAAGAGGTTCTTCTTTCGGGAGATGTAATGCGAGATGGATGCTCAGCATCAGGAGGGCTTTACATTGCCAGTGATTTTTCCAAGTGATGACTAAAAATACAAAAACCCTTATCTTTTAGCGATTATGTTTTTTTTTCAATGACAATCTTCCAAAGCTCATTATTAAGTGAAAAATGTTTTTTCAATCTTTTTTTTTTTTTTTTTTTAAATAAAAACAAGCAAAGTCAAATTATTTAAACAATAAAAGTTTAATAGAACAATATACTCAGCTCAACATATGCCAAAAAGCTAAGCTAAGCATAAAACAACACTTGCCACTGCCTGAAGCCTACCAATCTAAACAAACTGCTCCTCCTCATTATTATTATACTATCGTTATTTGTAGAACTTACCACTAGTTCTATTCATTCAGCATTAGTTTTGTGGTGAGGAGGGATGGGCAACACTAGGCAATGTCTCTTGCCTGGTCTTCATGTGTTCTGATCCAAAAGGTTGATATCAGTTACAGTTCTACAAAATGATTTTGTGGCTTAAAATTGGGGTCAAAATTGATAAAATCAGATTCCTTTGTAATCACATGTGCCGTGGCCCCACAATCGACAAGAAAATTATTATTGTTTGTTGAAGCATTAAATGCACACAAAAATAAAAATGTATGTTCGCTAACAGAGCTCTCTACATTTTTAATGGAATCGCCATTTTGAATCCTGTATCTACATTTGAAACTCTTGTGATTAGGTCGTCCACAATTATAGCAAATAATTTTTGTACTTTTCTTAGGAGAAAAACTGTTTTTGACAAAGTTGCAGTTTTTATTCCTGGCATGGGTATAATTCAATTTTGGTGTTTTTATGTGTGTATCTTTAAATTTCATGATATTTGTGGATTCGTTTTTTTCTGTGATCATTTTTTTCAGTTTCTTCGTAACTTCTGAGTGCTACCTTGAATTGGCTAAAAGTCATGGGTTTTTCTTTCTGGGTTATCACGGTGGTAAATGGCTTGAAATCACTCGGTAATCCCTTAAGGACCATGGAAATTAACAGACTGTCACTTATAACTTCACCAGACATTTTTAAAGAATTTGCAGTCATTTCAGCTCTTATAATAGGTAATAGTTTCAGCTTCCATTCGTTTTAGATATGTCAGTTCAGTGTATAAAGAAATAATTTTGGGTTTTCCTTTCGATAAATAATGCTCTCTCAATATGTTCAATGCTTTGCAGCCATCGTCCAGGGCTTCTCTCATTAGCAGTGATAGACTTCGGTCATCTAAACACTGTATTAATTCCGCAAAGACAGTTGCGTTCTTTTCAATGAAGTTAGGATCGTTTCTGTTTTCAGGTTGTGTTTGACGTACTTTGTGTAGCTTTTGGATTCATAGATATCCTAGAAATTTAACTTGCCACAATTCGAATTTTGATTTGGATCCATCGAAATAAAGACGCACGCTGGGCACATAACCTCTAGAAGTGTAAGCCATGTTTAGTTTCAGAACAGTTTCAGATGGTTCGTTGTTCTAAACAAGTCTTGAGAGGTGACTGATTTGCAGAAGACAGTTCCACAGAGCAAAATATTCCTACCGTGTCGAGACGGAAAAAACATGTGAAATTGCTACGGAAAAGGTTTAATATTTATGGAGCAATTCTGGTTTCTGATTGGTTGGTAACAGAACGTGAATTAATTCGATTCGTCAGTTCCTAGCAGCATCGTTTATAAATAGAATCATCTGACTGTGTGGGATCATACCCCATTATAAATCCAAAATATTGTAACAGGTATCATTTTGAAGTCCGATATCTTGGACGACAAATATCGAAAAATTGGTCAAAAACCTTAATTCCTTCACCCTAAACTGGACACTTTTCTACAAGGAGGGGTACCGAAAAAATCGTTCCTTCATTTTCTCACCTCCTGCTACTACGATAATGACGTCATGTTT
The DNA here is from genome assembly GCF_053919585.1 of Euprymna scolopes. Classification (NCBI taxonomy): domain Eukaryota; kingdom Metazoa; phylum Mollusca; class Cephalopoda; order Sepiida; family Sepiolidae; genus Euprymna; species Euprymna scolopes. The sequence goes on along the minus strand of NC_136486.1, from coordinate 43,188,354 downwards.
GACCTAGAAAACATTGACATTAGTTTAAACCACCTGCAAGTGTTTTTAAAGGCTTAATTTTATCCATTCTCAATTGTATGTCACTTTGGCGTAGGGGTAACGTGTCAGGCTTTTTTTATTTCCACCTCGATGCTTCAGGTTCGAGTCTGTCTTCCTACCTAAACTTTTTTTCCTCTTTTACACCTTTTTTTTCCTTTTTGCTTTGTTTTGGTTTTTCCAAATTTTTTTAACATCGTGTTTTTTTGATATATAAAATTTAAAATAGGCGCGCGCGTTTTTTGTATGTTCACAAAAGGCTTTTTGCCTTGGGGTTCTCGCATCGGTTAGATTACGGGAGAAGTTTTCTTATACTTCCTAGATCGTAATATCTCAGATTCCCAAATGAACATTGTCTCTATCCTTTTTTTTTATCGAGTTTTAAAAAATTCCCTCATTTCGAGTGTTTGTTTGTCTTTTTCATATAAAGAAAGCGAAACTAATCGAACGCAAAGGCCTTGTCTTCGAGCCAGGTAGTATCTGTTCTGTAATTGGTCCTTGGTCAATGTAGGGGAAACCCTTCATACTGAGACAATGACTATTTATTTAGATACTGCCAGAGTGCCCCCTTTTTGGAGGAGCTGGTCTTCTCCCACATTAAAAACGACCTTATGTCTAATTTGCTTTCATGGAGAAACAAATAAATACCACGACAGAATGTGGGAAGCTTAACTGGTCTTAGGTCAAGTTTTAAAGCAACAACCATTTCTGCGTATGCGTGGCAGCTTCTTTGATTCTTAACTTAATTACCAACTCATTGAATTCACTAGCCTCTTTGGCCTAATGGTTAGCAAGGAAGACTAACTACCCTAAGTTTTCAAGTTCGATCCCACCTCTCTCTCTACCTTTTCTTTTTCACATTCTTTTCCTCCTTCGCTGTTCAGGTTTGCGCTTGCCTGCCTACTACCACTTTTTTTTTTTTTGCTTAACACACACCTCCAAACACTCGGGCAACGCCGGGTACCCAGGCTAGTCAGTAATAAAAGAAAGTAAAAACACAAATCTCTTTCTCCCAATAAGTTATAGACTTGTTATAGATTTATTAAAGAAAAATGTAACTTCACCTCCACGAACCCTTTAAGTGTAAAAATGTTGTTTTGTGAACTTTGAACCCCTTTCATCCAATTAGGATCATATATATGAGACTCGTACGTGTGCCTCTGAAAACGGGACCATCTAAAGCGGGTGTTGCCTCAACTAACGAACCGCACGGTCAGAGAAAGCTAAATTTGTACAAATAACTCATCTTGCAAATTTGAGATAAATCTTAGTTTATATTCTTAACTTTTTCCAGAAATGTAACTACGATCTTGTTGGAATAACGTTCAGCAGCAAATGTTGAGAACTAGTTATATAATTAATATTGTATATTTATTCATATAGAATCGATAGTATGTTATGTATCATGCTGTGTTCTTGGTGAAATCATGTTTGCCTAGGTAACATTAAATAAACTGTTAATTTAGTCCATGGGGCTGGGAATAAACAAATTAAACTATAAAGTGGAATATAGGACTTATTATTTCGGAGGCACAAGTTCAAATCATGTATGAGCATCAATTTTCACTTTGTGGGTTTACTCATCCTGTAACATTAAAATATAGCTAAAGAAAGAAAACAAGGGAAATAACTCTGGTTCAAGGGAGATAACTTCGTCTACCAGAATACAAGTTTGAACTCACTAGGAAAGTAAAGATCATACAGTTTCTGTTGGTGATATTTTTTTCAAATATTCCAATCAGAAGGATCGCATGCCTTGGTGAAATCAATTAGATTTATTTTTTTTCGATGTAAGAGTTGTGTAAATTTGAATTGAAATTTGTAAGTTTAAGAAACCAATACATTGTAATTGTTTTTAATAAACATTTATTTACAAATTTAAAGCCAACTTAGTTTCGACAATATATGTTATCATCAGGTATAGAAACAGTTTGTGTTTTTATTTTTTTTCTTCCTCGTAACATAATGTCACTAGAAAAGTAAAAAATTGAAGACCACAAAGACTTTACTTTTCTTTGAAAGCATGTCATGAGAAATGAAAAAAGAAAGAAAAAATATTAACTATTTCTATGCCTAATGATGATGTCTATCACCAAAACTAAGCTGATTTTAAACTTTTTAACTAGCGAGGGGTACCCGGCGTTGCTCGGGTGTTTGGAGGTGTGTGTGGAAATAAGTATGAGGATCGAACCCGAACCCTTGAGGCAAAGTTGTAAATTAAAGTGTGAAAAAAAAAAAAAACGTGCGACGTTAACCATTGCCCCACGGCGAGATGCTAACGGAAACGCGTTTGAATTTATATAATTACTTGGATTTAGCAGGTGCTCGTTTTAATGAGTTAATGAGGTCAAGTTTGACTGCGGAATTTCATTTACTGCTGAACGCTTTTTTTCCCCACCCCCAAGATGTTATAGGAAAAAGACTAACCCACATGCGGCGAGCGACAAATATTGAATATTTATCTTCCCGAAATCGAGCAAATTAAATAGACAGGCGAGCTTCGCTGTTAACTGTGAGATATTATGATTTATATGTGATATAAAAAGTTTTTAAAAGTTGCGAAGCGAGCAACCACTTCTCTGAAAGAAGCCTTTTGTAGACACACAGAAAAAGCGAACACACATACATACATACATTTTCGCTTTTATATTTATAGATAAATGTTTATTGAAGAACAAAAAATTCTGCATTTTATTGGCTTTCTAAACTTACAAAATCCAATACAATTTTTCATATTTCAAAAATGCAAGTCACATTTAAAGTATAATAGAATAGCACTAACCTTGCTTTATCTGCAAACGGCCGTTGTGTGTAAGAAGCGCCTTTGACCATGTGATTCTGCTTCAATTGTTTGCAAAGATCTTCCATCCTTGAAATTGATTTCATTACCTGAAATACAATCAATTCCAATGAGACGTTATTACAAAAACTTTCATTTTCTATAAAAATATACTTCATGTGAACATAGAAAGATTAGATGCTTCTACATGGTAACACTCATATAAAATATTGCACTTATAAATAATCTAGCAGGGGTAACCGGCATTGCCCGGGTTGAGGATATTGCCACAAGAATGAAGCGATGTTAAGAATGGTTTCCACGTGGTTAAAATTTTTTTTAAAAATAGAGAGAGAGAGGTGGGATTGAACTCGAAAACGTAGGGTAATTAGTCTTCCTCACTAACCATTAGGCCAAAGGGGATATTAAATTCAATGAGTAGATAATTAAGTTAAGAACTGAACGTTGCTTTTAAAACTGGCCGAGGGCCAGGTAAGCTTGGTGCTTTCTGTCAGTATTTATTTGTTTTCCCACGAAAACAAAATGTGACACAATTTGCTTGAAATTTTCTCAGTATAGAAAGGTTTATCCCTCCATTAACCGAGAACGAATCTCATTTTGGTACAGTGCAAGCGCGGACACCGTTGGCCGTCGAGCTGTCGTTTGTGTTCAAACAGTTTCACTTTATACAAAAAAGACAAACAAACACTCAAAACGAGGGAATTTTTTAAAACTTGATTAATAAAAAGATAGAGACGATGTTCCTTTACGAATCCGAGATATTATGATCTAAGTAGTATAAGAAAACTTCTCCCAGAATGTAACTGACCTGAGAACGCCGATGCAAAAAGCCTTTCGTGGGCATACACAAATGTATGTGCCCATTTTGCCTTTTATGTATTAGACTAGCGGGGGGTACCCGGCGATGCCCGGGTGTTTTGAGGTAAATCAAAACTCCTGGGGAGGAGGGGTAAAATAATTTTAAAAAATGTTTTGGTAGGTGAGTATGAGGATCGAACCCGAACTCTTGAGACAAAGTTGAAAATTAAAGTGTGAAAAAAAAACCATGCAACGTTAACCATTGGGCCACCACGACATACAACGGAGACATGTTTGAATTTATTTAACTATTAAAAACAGGCGGCCGCAATAAAAGTTAACTCTGCTGCTTCCATTTTACCTAATTAAGAAGGTCAAATAGAAGTCACGCAGTTAACTTTTGCGCCGAGGCAGCGTTTGGGTTTGTTTACCCAAATTTGACTGTTTTTTTTCCCAACAGATGTTGGGGAGGGAGAAACCAGCTTCCAATTGTCCAGATTGAATAGCAATTGTCTGATATACAAGATTGATCAAAGCTGATTGCTTCTGGACGTTTTTCCCGGCGCAATGCCGAAAAACAAGTCCGTTTGAGTTTAGTTTCACTTTATTTATACTAAAAAGCCCAATCAACACGCGAGAAGTCAAAATAGCAATAATTTTGTAAAAATCGACGTAAATAAATCTAGACGCTACGTGCATTCTCAAATCCTAGATATTATTATCTACGGCCTATATAAATTTTCTAAGCGATCATTACCCCCCCCCCCCCGGGAGCGTGTACGAGAAAAGCCTTTGCGAGACATACACGAAATGGTCACACACATTTTGCCTTTTATATATATAGATTTTTGAAAGTCATCCCCTCTTTTCGATTGACTAGCCTTATTTAAACTTTCACCACTTCCAGTTTGGTGATGGGTGCAACGGCAAAGACATCACGTTTTTTTTTTTTCCACATTCTTTTGCTCCTTCGCGGCACGGGTTCGAGCCTGCCTGCTGACTACCACATTTTTTTTTTTGCTGAACACACACCTCCAAACACCCAGGCAATGCCGGGCATGCAGGCTAATCTAATATATAAAAGGCTATATGTCTGTCTGTCTCCATATTTTCAAGCTTTATCTCTTCCAAAATTAAAAGTCGCACAGTGGCGCTAGGGGTCTCAAATGATTGAATTTTTTATGGACCGTTTTTTTATGAGTCTTTAGCCGGTTAAAATAGTTTTTAAGGGTCAAAAATGAGTCAAATTGAAAAAATCGTTACACATATTGTATATTCATCTTAGTTTATTTTTTCATTTTTAATCAATTCATATGCATGCCACGTTAGTACAGTGGTATCAGCTTTGAATACTACAGTTCTGTTTTCAGTTTCAATTCTAGCTGGTGGCACCTAAATATTTTTTATTTTACTTTGGAAATCAGAACTCTATAATAATATATGCAAAATCTAGACAAATTAAAATATCATATGTAAACGTATTTTACAACCAGGCAAAGTAGATTGTTCTCATTCTATCAGCCATGACTGGAATTGAAATGCTAATTTCAAGTTATTCTTAGTAATTATCGCTTGCAGTAAGATTTGAATCTTCAACCTCCAAAAGACTATCACTTTGAAGTGATTGTTAACAAACGCTATTACCGATAATATCACGTGTCTATATATACAATTCGAGTGTGAATTTTGGGAGCATTACATCTAATCTTATTTAAACATGTAACGTTACTGCTTATTATTATCTCCTTTTTTTTTTTACAATTATTCATATTGGAATTTTCTTATTGGTTTCAAAAATATAGTAATAAGCATTATTACACATGTAGGCAAGGCAAGATTCAAGGATTCAAAATACTAGAATTGGTCGCACAAATATATGGAATATTAGTTAAGGGCATTGGTTAACAATCCATGACAGTTTTCTGGAGTTAAATGGGGGAGGTTACATTTAAACAATCTAAAAAAAAAAACATGGCGCAGTGGTTAGAGTACTTAAAAAAATCAGTTGTAAAAGTGATATTCTCCTGAACGCTAAAAGTTCAATCTACAGTGTGAACGACCAAAATATGACCACACTGAGAATTGAATTTTCAACCTTCAGGAGAACATCACTTTTACAATTGATTTTTCAATTGCAAATTATTTAGAGCCTCTATTCAGTCATGGTTGATAGAACGAGAGCATGCTACCTCCATTAAGTAAATAAAGAGTTCCGTTGAAAATTTTGTCCAAATTCCTGAGTTCGACAGAAACATTTCCAAGTTCAACAAGATACACCTGAATAAAGTCAGAGGCTACATCGACCGAAAGATTGTGAGAATGACACTCAAGATGAGAACACTAGTCTGAAGAATCCAAATAATACAAATCTGAAAAATATCTGCAAAGAACAAGACCACACACTCTCTGACCAGTTAGCAGTAAGTGGTGATCGATTGGAGTTTTCAATTTTGGTGGAGTAGAAATTCAATAATTTACGGATAGTGCTGAAATAATAATGTTATTCCAAAACTCATTCATAAAATGTGAGGATGAGGCTCTTTTTTTTTTTTTTTTTTTTAACTATTTTGTATATATAATAATAATAATAATAATAATAATAATAATAAATAATAAACAAAAAATACTGTAAAAATTAAATTTAACTTTCTTTTTCCATTACTGAGAGAAATTGTATTTTATGTGTGATCACTGTATGGGTGGGCTAATTTAATTGATAATATTTTGGAAGAAGGATGGGAAAAATGTGTATTTGTTCCTGCTTTAAAAAATAATTAAACCATGAACTATTTAGGGGGGGGTGCTACTGCTAACCCTTAAAAAATGCAGATTCTCCTATTTTAGGGCGATTACATTTTTGTGTTTTTATCTGTTTAGTACTTTTGCAGTTTACTAACCATGCTATTTTCATCTCTTTGTCCTCAGTCAGTGAAAAAGAAATCTTTCTAGACTGAGGCAATTTTTAATTTAGTTCCAATCACAAAGGCCCCATTATGAAGAGTTGGATTTTCTCCGTGTTAAAAACTGACTTTCTGCCTTACTTTGTCTTTTTTTTTTTTCACTCATTTTATATGCTGACACAATATGCTGGAGATAATAAAAATAATATAAAATTCATTTGGTCTTTCTCTCGCATCAAATCTTTCTCGCAATTCATATATTAGATCCATTGCTCTTTCTGCTCCTTATAATGTCAGTTCTAAACACTTTCTCACACCTGAGGCTATATCTACAAATCTACTATCAAACCATGTATGGAGTACTGTTGTCATATTTGATCTGATGAATCTGTCCTATTTGAACGTTCTCTAAAAGTATCTGTAACTTGATTGGCCCCACCTTATCTTCTTCTCTGCAAACTCTCTTTCACAGACGTGATGTTGCTAGTCTCAGTCTCTCCATACTATTATGGCATGTGTTATCTAAAATTGTCTGATCTATTTCCTGCTTCTTTTGTTTCAGCTCATTTGACTCATTGATCTAGTGGTCTCCATGAATTTCTTGTTTTGATACTTCATTGTAATACAGATTCCTATTCCATTAGCTTCTTTCCAAGAACAGCAAGCTTGTGGAACTCTCTTTCTGCTTACTGTTTTCTCCTACCTATGACCCTGGTCTTTTCAAGACTAAGGTCAGTAGGCATCTCATGCCTTTTCACTAATCATCTTTTGTTCTTGTTAGCTTCTTAGATCAAGTGGCTTCACTTCTTATCTGAAGCGATTTTCAGAAAAGAAAAAAAAATACTTCTATCCAGTCAAGACTGACAGAATGAGAAAAATCTACCTGTGTAGATGAAATAAAGGACTCGGTCCAAAATTCTGTATGGTTATCGACTTCAGCATAAAGCTTCCCAAGTTCAAAAAGTTGGATCCTGAAAACAGTTGAAGGTTACATTGTTGGTTGTTTTTGTTTTACGGCATATCAACCCTTTTCAGGTTATTTAATGCTGAATCCAGTGATTTTGAAGAAAATATTTTTCATAGAATATATTTGTTTTTTTCAAGTCGGTTTCTATTTGAGTCATAGTTGGGACCCTAACAGGTACTACCACTCCGAGTTAGAGTGGACCTGGGAGCAATGGCAATTAAGGGTGGCTCCACACTCCCCAAAGCCTGCAAGCTGGGGCCTCACCATTGGATATAGTTTAAGGTCATATCCAGGACCGAAGGTTAAATTGAATAAAACATTATGAATAAAACAGCCTAGACTAGCATCATAGTGCGAATAATCCAAATTATCGATCGTAATAAAAAAATAAAGAGAATATATATTTATATATATATATATAAATTATATATATTTATATATAAATTATATATATTTATATATATATATTTAATATTACGTCGCAAATTGATACAATTAAAATAAATTTCATAAAACAGCAGTTAAAATAAAAAGGTTTTTAATTAAAAACAAACTAATTTTTATGAATATTAGGTTGGTGCAAAAAGTTTTGCAGATTTAAAATTTCTTGTAGTTTTCTTGAAGTAGCATTATTGAAAATCTTTATTAATAACAATTACAATCTTTGCTCTCTATAATTTGATTCCATCTGTCAACGAGCTTATAAATGCTTTGCTTGTAAAATTCTTTAGGTTTTGATGTGAAATATGAATCTAAATTGCGTTCAATCTTGTCTCATGATGTTAAAGCTATCGAAATAGTTTTGTAATCCTCAAAATGAATAATAATCCAAGGGAGCTAAGTCAGGTGAATATGCAGGATGGAGGAAGATTACCTAATGAAATTCTCCTAGATCTTTGGTCAATAGAGCTGTGTAAGAACAAGCATTATCATGGCAGAAAATGACTCCGTTTCTGTTGACTAAAGAAGGTTGTTTTTCGGATTAATATGGGTAAAAATATTGCCAAAAAATATGAATAATGTTTTAATAATCTGAAAGAAAAAGTTATAAATTACTCATATTGATATGTTTAAGTAATGAATGTATGCATAAAATAAATTATATTGGTTTAAAATGCTCCTTCTACAAATGAGCAAAAACTTTACACCGACCTGATAATAAGAATTTAACTCACATTTTGAGAGCTGTTCTTCATTTCTGTGATCGTATCAGCTGCCTCGATTAAATCACGGTATCTTTCTCTGTTTGGGCAAAATAAAAATTTCAAGAGCGTTTCAAAGAAATATAAATATATGAATTGTGACACAAATAAAGAGATTAAAAGATAAAAACAATCTCCTTTTATACAAAGTTAGGTATGTGTTTATATATCTGTATTTACAACAGCAATCAATTCTAAACTAATTAACCAATCATTATGAATTTCGGAACATAGCTGCGAGATGTAAAGGTGTGTAATATGGGTTATATTTAGTTTCATTTAATTTTATGAAATTTAAATTTTTAAAATTTAGATCTTTCTAATTTTTGTGAAACGTTAACAATGGATATTAAACATCAACTAATAAATGTTCTCCAAATTTCAGTTTCTTTGGAGTATTTTAAAGGGCTTTTAGGGGACATAATAACGGCATGACTATCCATTTCGAAATCTAGATATATCATACTTGCATTTCAATTTCTTTTTAAAATCCCTTCAGTTTAAGTTTTAAATTTGAGACCTTTTCTAGAATTAAAATAGACTAAAATTAGAATAAGGATTCTAGACATGTTTAGTATCCTTATATTTTGAATTTCATCCTCGTAAAGGGACATAGAAGTATTACAAAACTGTAATGTTTGGGGAATCAATTTTACCTCTATCTATAAAACAAAGTAATTGTGGCTTTAAAAGTAAAGAGTTATTTCCCCTTCTGGGTTAGTTTACACTGAAATCTATATGTATAAAATATGGTTGGATTGAAAAAAAGATTGAATTTTATTATCAATTCCATGAATGGCATTGGGGAAGTAGAGACGTCATCCTATATTTAATTGACAAATGTCTGTTACTAATTTGTATTCAATGTATTTTTACAAAAGGTAAAAACTTATTTTAAGAGGTTATCTTTTGAAACCTACACAACAGTAATGGGACGATTCAATACTTTTCCCTCAATTCCGATACAATTACCAATTCTATTCTAAATTTCTGATTCCAATACAATTAGCGATTCCAATTCTTTTAACCCCTCTAAATATTTAGTTACAGTTGTTTTTATTTTATTTTATTGCCAAATTACCGTAAATAAAACCATGTAATATGTGCATATACTTTTGCAAATGCAAAAATACAGTTGTGGAGGTTGATCAATAGATCTTAATTTTATTAGTAGTCTAAAATCAAAAAAATATTTATCAATTTATCATTATTACTAGCAGTGAAAAATTAAATTTAAAAAAGAAATTTAATTGTAAAAGTAAGTCATTTTTGGCATCGGAGAATAGGCACATTTTTTCCAATTTCGATACCCCCAAAGGTTTGCAATTCCAATTAATCATTCCAACACTATTACATATATGGGGGGGGAGGGGAGAGGTATATCCTCTTACCCAGGATGAGTGTGGTGTTACCCCCACTTGTTTTCTTTGATATCACTCGATTTTGTCACTGAAACTTGGCAGGTGTAAACATAAAAATAATTAACTTTCCAAAACTTACCCAACCATAACTCGTAGTTCTTCCTTTTTCCTTTCTATGTCAACTCTGAAACAAAAACACCAAAATTTCTTAATAAAATCGTTTCCAAAAATATTCCAATCACACAAACAATATTAGATTACTACAATATTATATTTAAAGCAATTATAATGATTGTATTCGCAAATCTAAAAGATAAACTAGAAAATAAACAATAGGTTGATTTAGAGTAAGAAGTTAGATTTGTAAGAATGTTAGGAGTTGGAATCAGAATTCAAGCTGAATTTTTTAATTACAAAAGAATCAAGAGTGTGAATATTGAAAGATATCAAAATCAGAAATCAGAGTCAGATATTTGGAAATTCTAGGACTCAGAGTTTGAATGTTTTGGAATCCTATAAGTCAGAGTCAGACCATATACATTCTGACCCTGCAACCCTGATTATAATCTGTTTTTTTTTTATTTTAATTATTTTTAGACTGAGTTTACATTTTATGTCTCTATAAATAATATACACAGTGCATCTGCATAATCTGTGCATAAAACTCAACATGTTTGAAGCGCCCTCCTTCTCACAAAAAAAAAATATGCTAGTTTCAGCAGCATTATTTCTATTTGTAAATCAGTCATCATCCACGTGAAAGAGGGAGAAAGAATTTGCTAAATTTTTACTGCAGGATATAATTCAGTTCTATGAAACCATCCTCCCAGGCATTACTGCTTTCTTTGAGAGGGGAATATTACTGAATATCTGACGAGTTTGTTCTCGGTTATTTTTGTACTTTTCCAGAGTGACCTCTTGAGGAGCTGCTCCAATGTTAAATTGATTTCATGTTTAATCTTGCCACAAGGTGGAAGCAGGTAAGCATGCCTAAGTAGTAATGTTAGTATGTTCTTTCCTAGAACAGTGGCTCCTTTAAGAAATGCTGTTTTTCTTTGCAGAGCATGCTTGCACCATAATAGTTAACTTTAGTTCATAAACTTTAATTAAAGTGTTTTCCTTCCATGTCCTGTTTAAAATAGTAAATCAAAATGATGAAATATTACCAAACCAAATTGATGATCAGTGGCTGTGGCATTGGAAAGTCCCCCGAAAAAGGAGAAAAGGTTCACCTGCTTGTGGAAGGGGAGCAACTCAATTTTTTGTCGTACTTGTACACATTGGGTACACAAGAAGTGCAGTGAAGAGAAAGCGATAAGGATGGATTTATGATGGAGTTAAATAAAAACCTGTCCAGAGATGGGTTAGTTTTGAAAACAGATGTTAAACCAAATATGATGATGATGATCATGATGATGATGATGATGCAAAATAATTATAATTTAATGAGACAAAAAAAAAAAAGCTTTTAAAAATATAAAACCAATTACCGATTCTTCTTTTCAATTTCTCGGATCTCTTGAATTGTAAATTTCTCAAACATGAGATTCGTATCCATCTCATGAAGAGGCAGATCTGAAAATAAAAATTAATTAACATTAAAAACAATTTGAAAAGATATACAAACTATAAAGAATAACTTATGCTATACTAGCAGGCAATCCTGCCGTTGTTCGGGAATCAACATAAACATCTGTCTATTCATTTTTTTTTTGCAGACTGTTATCCTCATTTTCATAGTTGTTGTTTCAACACGTTTCGGCCAACTAATCCTGTGGCCTTCTTCAGGTGGATGAAGCCTCATCTCAAAGGATTCCAAAAAATGAAAATAAAATAATATATAACCCTGGTCTACTCCTAGTCCCAAACCTATTACATTAAATTACTATTTTTATTTCTTTTTTTTTTTAATTCTATAATTTTCAATTTTAATCGGTTATGGGAAAATAATGTTTAAACTATTTATAGAGTTATGTCCCTTGGTTTATTTTGGCATTAGTCTCATACCCCTTTGAGACAAAAACAAAAATAAAGAAAAATCTTTATGATGTACATCCTCATAATGGAAAGAAAATATCATACACCAAAAATCAAAATTGTTCATGCAATTTTATTTTTAAGCAAATTTGAGTTCTTCTAATGCCCCATCCCCAAGTTAAGAATGGCTTTCTAAAATCTTGCAAAAATTTGAATTATTTAGAATTATCTCCCTTGTCCTGCAATATGGCGTCAAGAGATCATCACTGATCACATAAAATTTGATTATCTTTTTATTAGAAAGAAATACTTGATCAATTTATATGATTTTTGGTGTATGATATTTTCTTTTTGTCATAGGTATGTGCACCATAAAGATTTTTCTTTATTTTTGTTTTTTTTTCATGGGGTGGGGTTATAGACTTGCACCTATATTTTTTCTGACTTCATACTCATTAAATTGATCCCTGTTGACCTCAAAATGAATGAACATTGCAGTGAATTGTTTACAAAAACGTAACCGAGGTGATAATGAAGCAGATATATAATTTGCTGGTGGATATTTAGCAATTTCTGAGTTTTAAAAAAAAACATATACAGACAATTGCCCTCTATGAAAATTATCTGATTTAATTAGCATAATAAATTTTGGTTTTTTATTTGCATTTTGCCAAAGTTCGATACTACTGTAATTAAGAAAAACAATATTGTGGTTGCTAAGCTAAAGATCTATTCAAATCTTAGTTAAATCGTCTGAAAAAAAAAATTCAATTTATTGAAGCATCTCACATCGTTACAAATTCGTAAATAGTTTTATAAAACGGTTTAACCCCTTTTTTATGTTTATAGGATTTGAATTCTATATTTTAGAGGAAAGATATAAATAATTCATACGCACATATTAACCATCGTAAACCTCACACATGTATACATACCGATATGTAAAAAAAAAAAAATGAAGCGATATAGATACTTCAGGAAGCTGAATGCCACTGACTAGTATAATTCCAGGTCACCCTTGATCTTGAAACTCTTAAAACACTAGGTTGGTGTCTGGCGGGTTATGTCTTTGAGAGAAGGTCCTCTTTAGTAGTAGTTGGTATGTAACATAGTCGCTGGCTTTGTCATTAAATTACCAAATTAGGACATGTATGCATATCGACAACTCACATGTCAAGTTAAATTTTGCATCAGCATTTAAGACGTAGCATGAATGTGAGGTCACAGAATGAAATGCATATATATATATATATATATCAAGATCAAAAATAAAAAGAAAGAAAAAAATCGCATGGCGATTTGGAAGGTACACTTGATAAGCACACGTCTCCTCCTCCTCCCCATTCAAAAGCGAGCCAGTTGACCTGTGGATTCTAAAGAGAACTACTCAAACACAACAACTGATGTTAGCTGAAAAACAAGGGACTGCTATCTGATGAGGAAAGAGAACGACTAAGCAAACATATTGTGTGGTGTTGTAAATACGAGTATGTGTTGCTGACTTGCATGTGAAATCAAACGAAATAAATAACCTTTTACTTTAGATAAAGTTTGTGTCAAAATTTTATTTTCTGTGCAAGTCCTTATATACAGCACTTGGTCCCTTTGTAAAAATAATAACAACATTAAAGGTAAGCCTTCTGATGCTGATGTCATGATAAAAACGCTCGTTTCTGATCAATCATTAACAAGTTCAGGGATAAACTTTTATTTGCAACTCGTTCTTTCCTTGAAAGGGTTACTTTTTGGCTAGCCTGTTCATGGGATTGAATGCTAGTGGTGAGATATCTTTTAGGCTTGGTTTGTCTTGAAGTGATTTTACCTTCTTTTTCTTTCATTATTATGCAATAATGTCATAGTTTGAATAAAATAAAATATGTATTATATACGTTTTAAGCCGAAACAACACATTATTACAAAATAAACAGACATTTATTTTGTTTGAAATTTATATTGAAATTCATAAATATATTTCAAAGGAAACCTTCATCTTCAGTATGTCTGTCTTTTTTTTTTTTTTTTTTTTTTTTTGCTACATTGTTGTTGGAGCAGAGAATCAGTAAGTAGAAGTCCGTTTGTTGTTTTTACAGTAGTTTTCTGTTTATTTTGTAAGAATGCGTTGTTTTTGGCTTCAAACGTATATAATACGCATTTTATTTCATTCAAACTCAACCAGTGTTTCTAAGGAACAAAAATCTTAAAATGTCAAAGTTGTTTTTTCTTTTTAGTTCCTTAGTTAATGCCTTATCTGGAGTGATTTCCATAAAAAATATTTAAAAAATAAGAATGATCTTTTAAGCTGGTTGAAATCCTTCATTCTTAGTCAAAAAAAAATTATGGTTCTAGGATAACAGTTTCCATCGTATGGAATGTCAACAGGTGCATCACAGAAATCTGTTCTTGGTCCCATTCTGTTTGGTGCATATATTATCAAGATAGATTATGTTTATCTTTCTTCCATGAAAAGATCAGGTAACACAAGGGTCAGAAAGTGGAATTTGAAGAGCCAGCACTCGAGAGAAAGAGCACTGCAAAAAATGCCTAGTTAACACCATAAACAATAAACTAACCTCTTCTCAAAGAGTGGAAAGGGTGGACCTCCTAGAATTGCACAAGACCAGAAGCATACCTCAATCAACAGGGGACAAGAGATCTCAACAATGGCTAAGACTCTGTTGACTTTGGTACTGAGGGAAATCTCTCCAGCTGCTTTTAAAAGAATGACAAAACACTGAAATATGAAGAAGGCATCAAACTGCATCTTGAGATAAACAGAACAAATTCTTGTTTTCCACAATTTTCCCAATCAACTCAGAGGACACAGGTCTCGATAGTCTAACAGTGAAAATAAAATTCCAATAATGTTTGTATTCGAAAGTGATTTTGAAGCCTTTAAATTAGTGAATAGAAAATAATGGCATATATTCGGAATAGACGCCAGATCATTTTTGCTTTCCTCAAAATATGCAGATAAGGCGATCATGTAGTACAGATAACAAGAAAAAAAGGTGTGGGAAAAAAAGTTGACAATAAATAACTGTTACCAAATGCAAGAAAATTTTCTTTTCTACTTATCTGCATAATTTTCACATATATTTACTAATTGTAAGATTTATTATCCATGCATTTCTTATCACGACTTTTACTTAGCCAAGCTTAGTTTTTAATGTGGCCACGAATAGTGATGGGATTTGATTGAAAATTTTGGGTTTAAAAAAATAATTTAGAAAAAAAAAAAATCTAATCTATTTGGCAACCACTCTTGGACTTACTGTTTCTGCTTTTTTTTTTTTTTTTTTTTTACTATCTTTTAAGCCTTACATTCGCAATTAATTCCCAACAAAATTGGCAGCCATATTGGAAACCACACTGACTTGGCTAAGTAAAAATGACACTAACAAATAAATGGATAATAAGTTTTAAAGTCAGTAAACATGCATAAAAATTATACAGAAAAATAAATTTTCTTGCGTTTAGTAATAGCTATTTTTTTTTTCTTTGTTTATCGCCACTTTTTTTTTTTTTGTTAACTATATTGCACAACCGCCACACTTACTGTCAGTTACCACATTTTAAGAAAAAGGTGACAGTGGTCTAGTGGTTAATGAGACAGACTGATGACCTGGTTTTTCCGAGTCTGAATCCAGTTTATTCCACAAAAATCACTTTCACTTAGGATGTTTGTAACCTTCTCGTGATCCTTCCCCAATGTCTTTCTGGAAAGAATTCTGACTAGAAAAATATTGGGGAAACCAATGCCATAATAGAATCTTCGGATTCACACAATATAGTGATGTTTAAAGAATAATTCTCAAAAAATAAATGTCATTTTTTTTTTCCTGTACCCAAACAAAGGGGTGACAGTTCCTACTGGTGAAGGTATTGAATAGTTGTGCCCCCTTGGCAAACTTTCACAAAAAAGCACTCGACTAACTACAACCACTACCAACAATTTCCCCCACTCTCTATCTGTGCCTAATTCTAAACGCAGCTTCCATAAACAAAACTTCTTTTCTAGCACTGCCTGCATGTGGAATACTGTTCCATTGGACTGCTTCCCAGCTGATTACAATATGGTAACCTTCAAGTCCAATGTAAACAAGTTCTTGTTGAGCCGTCCCCTTAAATAATCCAAATTCTACCAAGTCTACACCATTAACGATTACTACACTACCATCTTACATTCATTAACCCTTATCCTCGAGTGGCCTTCAGTCCTTGATAAGTGGTGGCTAACTTGTAAAAAATATTTTTAAAAAGCCCTCACTTTCATCATGTTAAGAATAGGGGTACTTATGCAGAATACAAACCGTGCTGAAAAAATAACATTATTTAGAAAGCTGTTAATGACATGGGGAGGAGAGAACATTTTGTAATCATTCTGTACTGTTAGCTAACAATTTAATAAACAAAAGATACCCTGAAAATTGAATTGAACTTGAAAGTCCTATCTAAATCATAGCAAGGTCCGTATTCTGCATATATCCTCAATTTCCAAGTTAAATGTAGCAGAAACGGCGTTTTTACATTGTAAATTACTATTTCAGTTACACTGACCATTACGTCAGTGTCCATTGTACAATGAAAGTATAATAAGTGACACTGAAAATATAATAAGTGACAATGAAAATATAATAAGTGACAATGAAAATATAATAAGTGACAATGAAAGTACAGAATAATTAAAGTTTTTGTCTTCTTCATATTTTTTTAGAAACTCTTTGTTATTTATGCAGAATACGGACTGTGCTATTTTTTAGATAGAATTTTCAAATTAAATTCAATTTTCACGCTATTTTTTGTTTATTAAATCGTTAAGTGCAAGTACAGAATAATTAACAAAATGCTCTCTGCCTCATGTTAAGAATGGATTTCTAAATAATAACATTATTATTTCAGCATGGTTCATATTCTGCATATATATCAGGATTTCATTACACTTATTGGATTTTTAATAAATTATATTCGATTAATCTTGTACATAATAAAGTCAAGTCAATTTCCCTTATTTCATAGACCATTATAGCTTTTGAACTAAAACTTTTCCATCACTGATAGTAAATAAAAAATGCTGCTTCTCTGTTGAAATTCTAAAAATCGAAATATTGAATTTCAAGCAAAACTAATGGCATTTACTTGTCATGTCACAGTAATGAACATATCCAAAAATTGCAAAAAACAATAAGAAGAAAATTAATTATTCATGAAAACAGTTTTCAAAGACAATTAGCGAAAATTGAATTTTGCTAAATTGACTTAAGATTTTAGAAAATCGTTACCTTTCTTGTTACAAGTCGAATTCTCCGTTTTATTTTTTTTTTTTAGCAAAACATAATTTTCGCTGTCTTCGAAAACTATTTTCATTAATAATTAATTTCCTACCTTATAATTTTTCATATTTTTTGAAAATATGACAATCAAGTAGGTTCGATTGGTTTTACTTGAAATTCAATATTTCAATTTTACAATTTCGCTCTATTAACAAAGAAGTACTCAAAATGTAAATAGTAATGTTTAAAAATGAAATAAATAAAATGTCACATTGAAGCAAGAAACACATATACATGGACGCACCCAAAAATTGCAGCATTTTTTGGTGCTTATTCAAATAGGCACTTATGACGATAAACAAAAATGAAGAAAAACTTTTATCGTGTATCTACTTGTGTCAAGGAATGAAGATGGTATATTCCAAAAATCACAAAAATTGATCAAGTTTTTTTTTTTTTTTGTAAAACAAATTTGCTGTTTTTTCCCGATAAATGAAGGTCAAAGTCATTTTAATAATCTTCAAATTTTGTTTTAAACTTATATAAAATGACCCTTCTAAAAAAAGTTTTCATGATTTCTAGATTTCATTTTCTGAAAAAATAAAATTAAAAAAAAAAATACACATTATGTTAATGCATTACTGTTTGCTTTTAAATCTTCCATTTTGGTTGCCTTTCTAACATTATCAACAAGAAAAAAAAATGAAATTAAAATCGGTTATCTGCCCTTGATTTTACCATTGCTGCTACTTCTTTCTCCCACATCGACACAGAGTAAAACTTGATTTTCTTGAATAAAAAAAATTCTACTTAATCAAAATACGTGATTTTGGGAATTTTTCACCATCGTTCCATGACTGGTACATACATCATACAGACTTTTCTGTATTTTCTTTACATTTAATTGCCATCATAAGTGCCAATTTGAATAAGCACCCATATTTTTTTTTTTTTTTTTTTTTTTTTTTTTTACAAGAGCCAACAAAACAAAAAGTGGTGAAAAATAAACCATACAACAAATATGACCAACGGTAAGATAAGTTCCGCTTTCTACCTACCTGGATAAATTTATTTGTACTTAACTTATCTGAAAGTTTTTTTTTTGGGGGGGGGAGTTACTTTGAAACAAAAGTAGTGTTAGGACTGGTGACTTTAAACAAACAAAAATGACCGTTTTGTTATAGTTGTTTTGAACCTTAATAATAGCTCAAAATCGAAAATCAAACAAAATATTAGTAGAATATTACATTTTTACACAACTGGTGACATTTATTAAACAGATTTCTACCAGTATTTTAATTTTTAAACGATTATCGAGGGTCCAAATAGCTGTAACAAAACTGACATTTTTTTCGTTCTAACTCAATAAACTTGACAGTACTTTTGTTTCAAAGTAAATAAACGCTTTAAATAAATTAAAACACAAGAAAAACTTATCCATTGGATGTATAATAATAACTTTGCTTAATGATATGATTCCTGTTAATTGTGGTGCAATAGTGATTCTGTGCGGTTCCAGGTTTTCTCGGGTTTTGCCTTTTCTCTTTGAGAAGGGGTTAGTTTATTGATAATCGCCTGAGGTGCTCTGCCAGGAATACTGACAGAACTGCACAAGCATCTTTAGCAGAGTCAAGAGCTCCTCATCTGGAACATTGATTTTTTTCAATCCCACTTTCCGACCCTAGTGTAATAGTTTTTGTGGTGGGAGAAAACTAAATACCTTGCCTTTGGTAACATTTATGGTTCTTGTTAAGATAGAGTCGATAGATCGATTTATGTGATTTTAAACAAAAACAACAGTACAATTAAGTATTAATTGTCATGTTGAAAATAGTAATATATCAAAAAATTACGAAAATTCATCAAGTAGAAAATAATTTTTATGGAAAATTAGGGGAAATTGCATTTTCCCTATATGTTAACACCTTGAATATTAGGAATACATGGGACATATATGCCCCCCCCCTTCACCACTTTAATGGCTGACATTCTGTTTTAAACCGTAGCAATAGGTTTGGGGTTTGTATTACTGTACACATAGATTCGAAAAAGTTGTCAAAAAAGAACAAATATTTAACAAATAGATGTTATTAAAGGCAAAATAAGTTACTTTTCTACCTAAGTGAATATGGTTTTAGTGTTTTTATTTAATGTAACATGTTTATTCAGCTCGGAAAACATACAGTGTTTACCGATGTATTGGAAAATTAAAAATGGCGCCCGACTCTCTCTTTGACACGGTAAGTTTGGGAAAATGAGTTTAAAATTTAAAAAAAACTAGACAAAATACTGTTAAAAACCCACCGAATATATGTCAGCCTATGTCACAGTAACATATATTGAGCGAGTTTCTAACAGTATTTTGTCTAGTTTGTTTTATTTTTAACTCCTTTTCCCAAACTTACCGTGTCAAAGAGAGAGTCGGGCGCCATTTTTAATTTTCCAATACATCGGTAAACACTGCACGTTTTTCGAGCTGAATGAATATGTTACATTAAATAAAAACCCTAAAAACATATCCAGTTAGAAAAGTAACTTATCTTGCCTTTGATGACATTTATTTGTTATATATTTGTTTTTTGACAACTTTTTCGAATCTATGCGTACAGTAATACAAACCCTAGGTTTGGTTTTATTTTAAAAAAAAAAAAAAAAAAAAAAAAAAAAAAAACAATAGCAGTTGTTCTACTCGATGAACATTCGTAATATTGGGATATATTACTATTTTCGACATGATAATTAAGTAAGTACTGTTGTTTTTGCTTAAAACCATATAACTAAAAAATCGATCTGTCGACTCTATTTTAAAACGCACATTTATTTGTTGTATTTTTTTCACACCTCTTTTTTGTTTTGTTGTAAAAAAAAAAAAATGCCCTAAAAATTAGATCTTAACGTTTACCAATAATAAAAATAATAACGCGTAAAGTCACGTAGAGGCGAGAAAAACACATACACAGACGCACTAGAAATTGTCACACAATGTTATTGATGAAGATTAATTAAAAAATCTACGGTAACCAAGTGAGGTTTGACAACTTAACTTCGTTATTTCCTCATAAAAATTTGAAATTGACCAAAAAGTTTCAACTTTCAACTCAATATTCAATGTTTTTTTCAGCTTGGACTTTATATTATGTCTATAAAAATAAAACGGACTTTCTTATAATGTAAACTAACAATGTATTATTTTAATCGAAACTATTTAAACTTAAAAAAAAATAATAAACAAATTCGTTTTATTTTCAGTTGTTTATAATTTGAGATTCACCGTAATGACGTGTTAAAAGCTCTTTCAAGCAAAGCTACGATCAAAATTTCAAACGCGAAATACAAAAGAAAAGTTGTAATTTTAATATCAGCCTGTCTTTTAAGAAATAAATGAAAGAAAATCGGAAAAAATTAAAAAATATCTTCGTATATCTTTAACAAAACAGATTAATAAACGCAATTTTAAGGAAACACTTACTACGGATCGTTCCTTCGGACGCCATGCTTATATGCCAGCTGTGGCGTAACTTCAAGGGAGGTAATTCAATTTCTTAGTGATCGAATGATCTCCCTTTGTCCATTTATAACAACTAGTTCGCTGGCTGTTTATTTTTGTTTTGTTTTTTGTTATTGTTTTTTTTTGTTTTTGTTTTTGTTTTTGTTTTTTAAGGAGAATCTGTTCTCAGAGTTTCGTCCAACAAGGTAGAGACAGCATTCGCAGGACCAGACCCTTTCTTTGTTCAAATGAAGTACAGTATGATCCAGCTTGGTACGAGAAGGTGCATTCTCTCAACTGCAACCTCTCAAGTATTATCTCCTCCTTCAGTAGCAAATATTGATTTATTGTCAGTCGTCTGAAGTGGAAGCGCTTCTAACAGAGAATGCAAACGTTCTCTGCTATTTTTACATACAACAAAAATGTCCACGAGAGGAAATTGTTTTTTTTTTTCTACCCCATCACCACAAAATCTATCTTTTCAATTCATTTTTAACTTATTTTCTACCTACCTTGTTTACAAATCCTATCAACAACTCTCTCTAATGCCAACTGTCCTATAAAACCCGGTTCTAGTGTGTAACCAAATCACCTGACAGGGACATTTCTCCAAAAGAGAAAATATGTCATTATTTATGACTGCTACACCAATCCATCCATCCAACCAGCGCGGCTGTAATCGAGATTGAACTCACTACACAAGTAGTGCAATTCAAATCTTGTCGGTAGCTAAATACTTGATGCTTTGCCAGGGCTATCAAGGGTATTTTTTATTGTGACGCCATCACTACGAGCGCTGTTGCACTGTGGATAGAGATGTTAAGTCTGTACGGTTCCAGGTGAGAATTGTCTGAAGATAGCAGTTTCAATCCTCCCCAAAGCAGTTGGTCAAGAACGTGGTGATACAACAGCAATAACTATAGAAGGTAGTAATTGCTGGGGATACAGTTATATTAAGATTCAGCATTCCTATCCCATTGCGGTTAATCATCTGAAAGAAAGCCAGAGGATGAGTTGGCCGAAACAACAAGAACTATGAAGATGAGGATAACAGTCCACAAAAAAATGAATATACAAATTAAGAAGCCTCATCTCAAGGATTCCAAAAAATAAAAATAAAATAATATATAATCTACTAGCAGGACCTGTGGAAATTCCACAGCGGACTCTTTCATATATAATACAAATTAATAGATTAAAAAATTTACTTTATAGCTATTTTTAATTATATTATTTTATGTAGAAGTTGCTCCAGACAAAGCATGAAGCCATTTGATGGAACTAAAAGTAACGAAAGATAATTGATATTATTTAGATTATTAAGAGTACTATTTCGATTGATGTAATCTCCAATCTTTTTTAGGTGTATCTTGTAGAATCCAAGGATCTTTTTATTGAACTCTGGAATCTACATGGAATTTTGAATGGAACTTTACATTTAATCCACAGAGGTAGAATTCCTAAGTAGTTAGCAATTGTATTCTGAGTATTGCCAACACTGAGGATTGAACCTTAAAACTTCAGAAGAGTGAATTTTAGTAGATCTGAATAATTCAAATAATACGAATTATCAGTCCTCATCTCAAAAAATTCAGAAACATAAAGATAATTAAGTTGTATAATCTATAAATATAAAAGCGAAAACGTATGTATGTATGTATGTATGTATGTACGCTTTTCCTCGATGTCCACAAAAGGCTTCTTTCAGAGAAGCGCTCGCTCGCTTCACAACTTCTTAAAACTTTTTATATCATCTATAAATTGTAATATCTCACACTTAACCATGGAGCTCACCTGTCTATTTAATTTTATTGACTTTCAAATGTTAATTATTCCACATTTCCCGCATTGGCACGCGTTACATTCGGTTTTCAGTATAAACAAAAAGCGAAACTCGACTCTAATCACAGGCCCAGAGCCAGTGGTCTCTAGAGAGCTAAGTAACGTTTGGTCAATGTCGACTTCATCATATCAGACGGTAGCTTTCATTTCGAGACGAGGGAGCGGGTTTTTAAAAACAAACAAACCGATTTATTGACCTCATTAAAAACTGTCCCACAGAAAATGATAACTGCTGAATAGCTATTGCCGTCCCGTCAATCAAAAATGCACACCTGTTTTTTTTTTCACACTTTACTATTTTCCAACTGCGCGTCGTCAAGGCTTTTTTTTCACGGGCACCTGTTTTTTTTCACACACACCCACAAACACCCGGGCAACGCCGGGTACCCGTCGCTAGTCTATAATATAAATCTCATCTGTCTGTTTAAATTTGTGTGTGTATGTATGTATGTCTCGCATTTTTTTTTTTTTTTTTTTTTGCGCTTGCAATTTCATTTTTTATGCTCAATCAACATCCTTAAACACACCTCCACTTCCTTTTCCGCCTTGCATCACAAATTCGAGCTTGCCTTCCTACTACAACTTTTTTTTTTTTTTTTTGCTCAACACACCTCCAAACAACCGGGCAATGCCAGGCACCCAGGCTAGTTATTAGATAAACCACTGTTGGAGAATGTCAAGTAACCTGAACAATTATTATGATCGTTGTTGATGTTGAGAAAATAGAATGTTTAGAAAATATGTATCAAGGCGAATTAAGTATTTTTACAAATAATAATATTGATGGCAGAAATGTATCGGAGATGCTAACGTGGAATGGAGATGATTTAGTGATGACATCATCTTAATGCTACATGTATTAATGACGTAATGAGATAGTTTAGAAGAGACACGCACAGTTTTGGTTACAATTTAGAGTCAAACTGAGAGAGTTGGATAGGAGCACGAAAGATACAAGTATCGTCTCCCTATTTGGAGGCCAGAAGAAATGCGACCTCAGCATAACGTAGAAATCATAAGAAGTTGTTGCAAACTTTGAAACGCAAATAAAGTTATATCGAATATAGAACCCATTGTTCTTGGTTTCCTTCGGTGGGAGATGGACTTAAATAATGAGAAGAGACAAAGACAAAACGGAGTGAGAGATATGTTATTTGCCTGTGCGTTACACAGACTGAATGTTAATGAACTGATTTATTGTATGTGTTGCACACACGCACGCACACACACACACATTGACCATGATAGACGTAAGATATAAAAACATAATAACACACACCATGGTATAGCAAGTACATGTTCTGCCACACAGAAGGAGAGAGTGTGAGACACTTGACATCCAACTATAAGGTTCTGCAGGAGTATGACTGTCGTCAGACGACCCGACACAATGGAGTGTGTAAATATCTCCACTAGACGATCTATAAAAAGTTGAATATCGAATGCAGCAGCTAATCTTGGGAACATGTTTACCAGCAAAAACAGTTGGAAATAAGTCATACACCATCCACTATGACTATACAATTCCTACAGCTATGTACCTAGTAAACGGAGCCATAAAACCTGACATAGTGACATTGGATAAGAATGAGAAAGAAGCAACCTTAGTAGAAGTTAGTGTCCCCCCAATGATGCTTGGTTAAACAAAGCTGAAAGGGAAAAAAATAACGAAATACCAACGTCTTATGTACAACATGAAAAAAAAAACTAGAATCTTAAGAAGATCTCTATCATGCCAGTTATCATAGGAACAACTGGGCTCATGAACAATAATTTCAAAAACTACCTGGCAAATATACCCGGTGAACCAAGTGCAAGAGAGATTCAAAGAATTGCGCTTAAAGGAACAATCAGTATCTTAAAAAGATGTCTCGGTTGAAATATCTGATTTAGCAGATAAATGTTTGACATCCAGTAGGATGCCCCCATCCCCAGCTTGAACAAACTGATAAGAAATTTTTTTTTTTTAAAGTTTAGCAGGAATATATTACATAATTACAAAAAAAAAAGAGAGAAGAATGTAGAATAATTTCACAATCTTTTAACTGAATTCAGATGTAAAATAAACCTAAAGCCGAATTATCGACATGACAGTGACGGACTCAGTCATTCATCCTGGAAATACAAGGTGACTTCAATAAGTTTCCAGACTTTTTTTCATATGAGCACTTTTATTGATTGAACACACATGAAACTCTAGTCCCCTTCTGAAGTAATCTCCTCCGGCTGCAATGCATTTGTTGTAACGTTCCAACAACTTCTGGAAGATCCCATGGAAGTCCTCTTGTGTGAGCGTGTCAATGATCCTCATCACAGCCTCTTTCATCTCCTCAATTGTCTCATAATGACAGCCTCTAAGGTTGTCCTTGAGCTTAGGGAATAGCCAAAAGTAACAGGAAGCAAGGTCTGGGCTATAGGGAGGATGAGGAACTGTCTTGATCCCCATCCTGCTGTCATGACAACATCTTTCTTTCTAATCTTCTCTGAGCCCCCTTGGGACAAACTGCGTGCAAATCTTCCACATCTTCAATTTCTTATGAATAATAGCGTGTACAATTCCCACATTGGCATCAAACTGTAAACATAAACATACGATGGTCCTTATTCATGAAATTATTTATTTGTCCAATCAACTCTGGTGTTCTGACTTCCATAATCCTCCCACACCTCTCATCATCCCTCACAGAATCCCTGCTTTCCTTGAATCTCTTATGCACTCAAAAACTGATGCTTGATTCGTGCAAGAACTTCCAAAAGCAGTCTGAAGCATTCCATACGTTTCTGTAGCATTTTTTCCAAGTTTAAAACAGAATTTTATTGCATATTGTTCTTTTAAACTGGCCTCACGTCTAGATTGCATTTTTGAAATTTACCAGCTGTGACAATCAGGCTTTAGTAGGGTATATTCCAATTTAATGCTGTAGCTATTCATTTGAACCTGAAATCATAAAAAATTGATTAGTCATCTCATAGGATGCATAGCAATAACATACTAAATTAATAAGAGTCTACGGCAGTTTTAAATGCCTGTGCAAAAAGTTTAGAAACTTATTTGAGGCACCTCATATCTCAAGGGACACAGAACCATGTGTAACACTACATACCCCAACATCTAGTGAGTGCTGATGGAGAAGCCTCTCAAGGAGTTACTGTGACATGGTCCCTGGAATTCGTAGATGATGATAGCATCTTTGGATTTAACTAAGAACCACACTAACAATTAATACAAATTGGGTATAAAAGTTATGCTTTAGCAAAGGTTGAAAATGAAGGAAAGAGCGTAGCATTTAGAACTATTTGCTTTTTAGTATTCGTTTGAATCACTACACGATTCAGTCTCTGCACTATCACTGAGTTCAGATCTCCTGTACTATGACCCAGGAAACTGTTGACCGGAAAAGCACTATGACATTGCCCACTAAATAATACTGAACTGCCTTCATTCTTTGTCAATTATTAGAGAAACTATTATGGGGTAATCTGATCTACCCATTTTAACCTTTAGGCATCGCTGGCTGTTAATTTTTTAACACCTAGTTTTCTATTATAAATAACTGCAACAATAGTGTCTTCAAGGACTATGAAATTCTTCTTTGCCTTAACTGCATTAACCAATGAATGAAACCCAAGTTTGAAACTCATGTTTGAATGTTTGTATTTTTTTTTTTTTGATAAAAATAATTCTTTTTCAAAGACCCTAGACTTGATTTGATGTGATGTGAAAAAATTTACAAAATACCATCGTAACCCAAGGGTTAAGAATAATGGACTTACCTAGAGAAAATAAATATTGTTCTATCCAAACATCTTCGACAGTGAGCTGCACCATTCATTTAGTCATTCACACTCATTGTTGATTCATTTTTTTTCTTTTTTTTTTTTTGCTGTTATTTCAGCCTAAACAAGACACAATGCCATTTTAACATAAGTGGCTACTATTTGGTGCAATATTTACAGATACACTCTGTAGGGAGTTGAGCAGCGAGATGCCTGTTAACATTACACTTGAACTTCTGCCTGTCAGAACAGTCAGGGAATCAGGAACATGGGAGGGAATTCCAAAGTCTAGTTGAGTAGAAGGTTTTCCAGCATCTTGCGATCTCTACAGTGTAGGGGTGGGATTTTTCTGCTTTTTGGTTTAGTCGGGAGTATTTACGTCAAAGGGATACAAGTGCCTCAAGTTCATTGGTGCACATTCATTTAAAATACTTGTAAAACATTCATTTAAAATACTTGTAAAACATTCATTTAAAATACTTGTAAAACATTCATTTAAAATACTTGTAAAACATTCATTTAAAATACTTGTAAAACATTAATTTACAATACTTGCAAAATATTCATTTACAATACTTGTAAAACATTCATTTAAAATACTTGTAAAACAGTCATTTAAAATACTTGTAAAACATTCATTTAAAATACTTGTAAAACATTCATTTAAAATACTTGTAAAACATTCATTTAAAATACTTGTAAAACATTCATTTAAAATACTTGAAAAACATTCATTTAAAATACTTGTAAAACATTCATTTAAAATACTTGTAAAACATTCATTTAAAATACTTGTAAAACATTCATTTAAAATACTTGTAAAACATTCATTTAAAATACTTGTAAAACATTCCTTTAAAATACTTGTAAAACATTCATTTAAAATACTTGTAAAACATTCATTTAAAATACTTGTAAAACATTCATTTAAAATACTTATAAAACATTCATTTAAAATACTTGTAAAACATTCATTTAAAATACTTGCAAAATATTCATTTAAAATACTTGTAAAACATTCATTTAAAATACTTGTAAAACAGTCATTTAAAATACTTGCAAAATATTCATTTAAAATACTTGTAAAACATTCATTTAAAATACTTGTAAAACAGTCATTTAAAATACTTGCAAAATATTCATTTAAAATACTTGTAAAACATTCATTTAAAATACTTGTAAAACATTCATTTAAAATACTTTTAAAACATTCATTTAAAATACTTGCAAAATATTCATTTAAAATACTTGTAAAACAGTCATTTAAAATACTTGTAAAACATTTATTTAAAATACTTGTAAAACATTCATTTAAAATACTTGTAAAACAGTCATTTAAAATACTTGTTAAACATTCATTTAAAATACTTGTAAAACATTCATTTAAAATACTTGTAAAACATTCATTTAAAATACTTGTAAAACATTCATTTAAAATACTTGTAAAACATTCATTTAAAATACTTGCAAAATATTCATTTAAAATACTTGTAAAACAGTCATTTAAAATACTTGTAAAACATTCATTTAAAATACTTGTAAAACAGTCATTTAAAATACTTGTAAAACATTTATTTGAAATACTTGTAAAACATTCATTTAAAATACTTGTAAAACATTCATTTAAAATACTTGTAAAACATTCATTTAAAATACTTGTAAAACATTCATTTAAAATACTTGTAAAACAGTCATTTAAAATACTTGTAAAACATTCATTAAAAATACTTGTAAAACATTCATTTAAAATACTTGCAAAATATTCATTTAAAATACTTGTAAAACAGTCATTTAAAATACTTGTAAAACATTCATTTAAAATACTTGTAAAACAGTCATTTAAAATACTTGTAAAACATTCATTTAAAATACTTGTAAAACATTCATTTAAAATACTTGTAAAACATTCATTTAAAATACTTGTAAAACATTCATTTAAAATACTTGTAAAACATTCATTTAAAATACTTGTAAAACAGTCATTTAAAATACTTGTAAAACATTCATTTAAAATACTTGTAAAACAGTCATTTAAAATACTTGCAAAATATTCATTTAAAATACTTGTAAAACATTCATTTAAAATACTTGTAAAACATTCATTTAAAATACTTGCAAAATATTCATTTAAAATACTTGTAAAACAGTCATTTAAAATACTTGTAAAACATTCATTTAAAATACTTGTAAAACAGTCATTTAAAATACTTGTAAAACAGTCATTTAAAATACTTGTTAAACATTCATTTAAAATACTTGTAAAACATTCATTTAAAATACTTGTAAAACATTCATTTAAAATACTTGTAAAACATTCATTTAAAATACTTGTAAAACATTCATTTAAAATACTTGCAAAATATTCATTTAAAATACTTGTAAAACAGTCATTTAAAATACTTGTAAAACATTCATTTAAAATACTTGTAAAACAGTCATTTAAAATACTTGTAAAACATTCATTTGAAATACTTGTAAAACATTCATTTAAAATACTTGTAAAACATTCATTTAAAATACTTGTAAAACATTCATTTAAAATACTTGTAAAACATTCATTTAAAATACTTGTAAAACAGTCATTTAAAATACTTGTAAAACATTCATTTAAAATACTTGTAAAACATTCATTTAAAATACTTGCAAAATATTCATTTAAAATACTTGTAAAACAGTCATTTAAAATACTTGTAAAACATTCATTTAAAATACTTGTAAAACAGTCATTTAAAATACTTGTAAAACATTCATTTAAAATACTTGTAAAACATTCATTTAAAATACTTGTAAAACATTCATTTAAAATACTTGTAAAACATTAATTTACAATACTTGCAAAATATTCATTTACAATACTTGTAAAACATTCATTTAAAATACTTGTAAAACATTCCTTTAAAATACTTGTAAAACAGTCATTTAAAATACTTGTAAAACAGTCATTTAAAATACTTGTAAAACATTCATTTAAAATACTTGTAAAACAGTCATTTAAAATACTTGTAAAACATTCATTTAAAATACTTGTAAAACATTCATTTAAAATACTTGTAAAACATTCATTTAAAATACTTGTAAAACATTCATTTAAAATACTTGTAAAACATTCATTTAAAATACTTGTAAAACATTCATTTAAAATACTTGTAAAACATTCATTTAAAATACTTGTAAAACATTCCTTTAAAATACTTGTAAAACATTCATTTAAAATACTTGTAAAACATTCATTTAAAATACTTGTAAAACATTCATTTAAAATACTTATAAAACATTCATTTAAAATACTTGTAAAACATTCATTTAAAATACTTGCAAAATATTCATTTAAAATACTTGTAAAACATTCATTTAAAATACTTGTAAAACAGTCATTTAAAATACTTGCAAAATATTCATTTAAAATACTTGTAAAACATTCATTTAAAATACTTGTAAAACAGTCATTTAAAATACTTGCAAAATATTCATTTAAAATACTTGTAAAACATTCATTTAAAATACTTGTAAAACATTCATTTAAAATACTTTTAAAACATTCATTTAAAATACTTGCAAAATATTCATTTAAAATACTTGTAAAACAGTCATTTAAAATACTTGTAAAACATTCATTTAAAATACTTGTAAAACAGTCATTTAAAATACTTGTAAAACAGTCATTTAAAATACTTGTTAAACATTCATTTAAAATACTTGTAAAACATCCATTTAAAATACTTGTAAAACATTCATTTAAAATACTTGTAAAACATTCATTTAAAATACTTGTAAAACATTCATTTAAAATACTTGCAAAACATTCATTTAAAATACTTGTAAAACATTCATTTAAAATACTTGTAAAACATTCATTTAAAATACTTGTAAAACAGTCATTTAAAATACTTGTAAAACATTCATTTGAAATACTTGTAAAACATTCATTTAAAATACTTGTAAAACATTCATTTAAAATACTTGTAAAACATTCATTTAAAATACTTGTAAAACATTCATTTAAAATACTTGTAAAACAGTCATTTAAAATACTTGTAAAACATTCATTTAAAATACTTGTAAAACATTCATTTAAAATACTTGCCAAATATTCATTTAAAATACTTGTAAAACAGTCATTTAAAATACTTGTAAAACATTCATTTAAAATACTTGTAAAACAGTCATTTAAAATACTTGTAAAACATTCATTTAAAATACTTGTAAAACATTCATTTAAAATACTTGTAAAACATTCATTTAAAATACTTGTAAAACAGTCATTTAAAATACTTGTAAAACAGTCATTTAAAATACTTGTTAAACATTCATTTAAAATACTTGTAAAACATTCATTTAAAATACTTGTAAAACATTCATTTAAAATACTTGTAAAACATTCATTTAAAATACTTGTAAAACATTCATTTAAAATACTTGCAAAATATTCATTTAAAATACTTGTAAAACAGTCATTTAAAATACTTGTAAAACATTCATTTAAAATACTTGTAAAACAGTCATTTAAAATACTTGTAAAACATTCATTTGAAATACTTGTAAAACATTCATTTAAAATACTTGTAAAACATTCATTTAAAATACTTGTAAAACATTCATTTAAAATACTTGTAAAACATTCATTTAAAATACTTGTAAAACAGTCATTTAAAATACTTGTAAAACATTCATTTAAAATACTTGTAAAACATTCATTTAAAATACTTGCAAAATATTCATTTAAAATACTTGTAAAACAGTCATTTAAAATACTTGTAAAACATTCATTTAAAATACTTGTAAAACAGTCATTTAAAATACTTGTAAAACATTCATTTAAAATACTTGTAAAACATTCATTTAAAATACTTGCAAAATATTCATTTAAAATACTTGTAAAACAGTCATTTAAAATACTTGCAAAATATTCATTTAAAATACTTGTAAAACAGTCATTTAAAATACTTGTAAAACATTCATTTAAAATACTTGTAAAACATTCATTTAAAATACTTGTAAAACATTCATTTAAAATACTTGTAAAACATTCATTTAAAATACTTGTAAAACATTCATTTAAAATACTTGTAAAACATTCATTTAAAATACTTGTAAAACAGTCATTTAAAATACTTGTAAAACATTCATTTAAAATACTTGTAAAACATTCATTTAAAATACTTGTAAAACATTCATTTAAAATACTTGTAAAACATTCATTTAAAATACTTGTAAAACAGTCATTTAAAATACTTGTAAAACATTCATTTAAAATACTTGTAAAACATTCATTTAAAATACTTGTAAAACATTCATTTAAAATACTTGTAAAACATTCATTTAAAATACTTGCAAAATATTCATTTAAAATACTTGCAAAACAGTCATTTAAAATACTTGTAAAACATTCATTTAAAATACTTGTAAAACAGTCATTTAAAATACTTGTAAAACATTCATTTAAAATACTTGTAAAACATTCATTTAAAATACTTGTAAAACATTCCTTTAAAATACTTGTAAAACATTCATTTAAAATACTTGTAAAACATTCATTTAAAATACTTGCCAAATATTCATTTAAAATACTTGTAAAACAGTCATTTAAAATACTTGTAAAACATTCATTTAAAATACTTGTAAAACATTCATTTAAAATACTTGTAAAACATTCATTTAAAATACTTGTAAAACAGTCATTTAAAATACTTGTAAAACATTCATTTAAAATACTTGTAAAACAGTCATTTAAAATACTTGTAAAACATTCATTTAAAATACTTGTAAAACATTCATTTAAAATACTTGTAAAACATTCATTTAAAATACTTGTAAAACATTCATTTAAAATACTTGTAAAACAGTCATTTAAAATACTTGTAAAACATTCATTTAAAATACTTGTAAAACAGTCATTTAAAATACTTGTAAAACATTCATTTAAAATACTTGTAAAACATTCATTTAAAATACTTGTAAAACAGTCATTTAAAATACTTGTAAAACATTCATTTAAAATACTTGTAAAACAGTCATTTAAAATACTTGTAAAACATTCATTTAAAATACTTGTAAAACATTCATTTAAAATACTTGTAAAACATTCATTTAAAATACTTGTAAAACAGGCAAAGTGATGAAACATTTTGGCAATGGGATAGAGGTTGGTTGATAACGTGAACCTATTAGGCTGGGGAATCATTTTGGAACCCTATCAAAGAGCGAGAGACTCATGACAGATGCATCAGCCCAGATGTGGCAACAATACTTGATGCATGGGTGAATGATGACTTTTTAGAGGTACAGGATACTCTCAAGTGTGAATAATTTTCTAGCACGTTAAAAAAAAAATACCCTACCTTCTTTGCAGCAGCCTTGGCAATGTACTCAATGTATTTGTGCCAATTTATGTTGTCTTAATTTTAACACATCAAAACCCAAGCTCCTATCTTTTCACCATAAATGCTCTGATCTCCATTAAGCCCCAATTGATATGAATGTCCCTAGTCTCAGAGAAATTGGTAAGCTTCTGAGTCTAACTTTTACTCCTGACCTGAAATGGAACACTTGCATGAAATCTGTTGCCAATGCCACCTCACTGGAAAAATGATAGCGTACCAGAAGATATCACACTTATGACGCATCCTCCACCTGTATAAGAGCCAGATACGTATTACTGTTATCACATCTGGGCAGGAGCTGCTCGGACATCCTATCCTGCCTTGACAAAGTTCCAAACCGACTTTGAAACCTAGTAGGAGATGCTCCTTTCTCTTCCTTGCAACTTCTTTCCCACAGAAGAGACATTGCAGACGTCTTCTGCTCTATCATTATTTTCATGGTAAGTGCTTGTCTGAGCTTTAATGTATGGTGCCCACCTTGCCAAACTTTCATAAAAAAACACTCTTCTAACTACAACCACTATCAACAATTTTCCTCACTCTCTATCTGTGCCGAAATCTAAATGCAAATTCCATGAACAAAGCTTCTTTCCTAGAACTGCCATCTGTAGAACTCTTTTCCACTGGCCTGCTATTCAGTTGACTACAATATGGTCGTCTTCAAATCCAATGTAAACAAATTCTTGTTGAACCGTCCTCTTAGATAATTAAATTATATCCAATTTCCTCCATTTACTATGACTTGTAGAAATTTTATTTTCCACCTTCTGTCTTTCCTTCTCTCTCCCTCCCCTTCTTTAACCCCCCCCCCTTTCTTGTGCTGCTACTGCTTGTTATATCACGTGTTGAATGTGTGCCTTTCGATTGATAAAAGGAGATGTGTGTGCCATTTTGTAGAAAGTTTTGAACATGAGAAAGAAGTTGGCTCGCTATCCCGCGTCAAGAGAAAAGACATTAAAACTCGTGAGTTTAAACAAGAGAAAT
Organism: Euprymna scolopes; assembly: GCF_053919585.1. Taxonomy (NCBI): domain Eukaryota; kingdom Metazoa; phylum Mollusca; class Cephalopoda; order Sepiida; family Sepiolidae; genus Euprymna; species Euprymna scolopes. Next base: position 43,154,573 of record NC_136486.1, on the reverse strand, counting down.
CAGTGGTTTGGTTTCTTTTTCTTCAATCGGGATTCATCAAGGAAAACGACACAGAATTAGTCAGAAAAGACCGTTTAAAAAATCAGTTGTAAACCAAATTACAACGACCTCTTCACCAAGGAAGAAATAACTATTTTAAGGCCTAGAATTGGTCTTGTAAAAAAAGAATACTAACTGCAGTGTGGCATTAGAATTCACGTCAAAAGGAATCAAGAAATCTTTATTTCTATAGAAATACATTACACCACAGAAGATTTGGATTATTTTCTTGGATTACAGAACCAAGAGGATTGAAATTTTCTCGAATGAGAACATTTAAGTTAATGGCGCAAGGGAGGTAATTTACATACACCCACTTTTTAAAAGATTAAGTGTTAACGTGTTTTATTTAAGTTCTTTGACACACAGTAAGCCCTGACTACACCTATATTCTTACCGCTACTATCCCTTACAATATTGTTAATGGAGTTCTTTGAGAACCGCCAGAGAGACTAATTTGGCAGACACTGTTATTGGTGAACATAAAACTGACTATATCTTTCTTTCCCTATTTACCTTTCCATTTATTAAAAAAAAAAAAAAAATTTTATCGTAGTATTCTTTCGGTTTTTTTTCCTTCTTGTTATGCAATGGGGTAATCTTCATTGGACATCATTATAAAATTCCCGTTAGACTATGACGACTTGTTAACCCTTATGATGTTCGTGCCTTTGGTCAGCTTTCACTTGCCGACTGGTGCATCCATGTTTCATCCTCATCACATTATTAATTCAACAACTTCTTTTTGTTTCATTGAAACAGTTGCAAACAACACTTTGAATCATCAACACGTTTTTATCGACTGAACAAAAGCGGCACTTAATTTGAACACAGTTTTCTTATTGACAAATGTGTATGCAAAATGGTAATATCTTCTGCTATCTCATGGAATTTCAATTTATATTTAATCAAAAGGAGATTGTGGAAATTTTTTGTGTTTTGAGATAACAATTTGGACAATCTGAGCATTCAACATCATTTTTATCTGTATGAGTGCATTTAAATTCTAACCATTGTTTCTGGCAGAACAGTATTAAAATTAAGCCATTGTTTTCCTTGAACAGTATTTTTTTTCCATCAGTAAGTTAGGAGTAAATGTATAAATTTCTAAAAGCTGTCAAACACAAGGTCATGTGTAAAATGAAGGTTAAACCAATAATGATGATAATGATGATGATGATAAAATAATGTTTTATCAAACACAAATTCAGTTTTTTTCATTATTTTAAAACTTGCGTAGTATCTTAACTTAAATAACAGTATTTTAAAGATATCAATCATCTCAACTTTTAGTTTTGAAATGTTGATAGGCATTAAAACCTCTTTACAAATAGAAGTTTGAACATGAGTCAAATAATTTTCAACGCATACGTCTATGAATTGTACTTGTGCATTTGTGGGGAGTCACCACTTTGTGGGGGCCTTTTGTACGGCGGTGTCACCACTTTGTGTGGTGCTTGGTTGACATTCACCGATGCCTCGTATCATGATCATGATGTGAGCATGGGTAAATGTTTCCCAATCCCCAACAAAAATATGAAAATAAAAGGTTGTCAGAAATGGCATAAAGACAAAGGCGAATTTTAAAAGTTCAATATGATTTTTATTTAACAATATAAGAAAGGCGAATGATATTATTGTGTTGATGTATTTTTATTTGTGCATGTGCTGGTTTAGCACGAGAGTCATGAAAGTGATAAAACTGAGTATTTTGGCAAAGTTAATGTTTGTAACATCTTGTATGGTCGCTAGGACTCTATATATGCATTTGTATTTAGTCTGATAGGTTTCGTGAAGAGTTTGTTGATGGAGAGAAAAGTGTTCCATGTATTTAAAGATAGGATTGACACACATTGCCAGCCAGCTGAAGGAGACAATAGTTCCTTGTTCATGCTTACAGCAGTAGTCGTCGAAACAAAAGAGAAAGAAAAGGCAAAGTCCCCAGTGTGTTGGCGTGGGTGAGTACGAGTTGTATTGATGTATATTCTTTAGCGTGACAGAGAATGTTCGTTTCAGGTTACCGCACATGGAAACAAATAGTAGAAAAGAAGTTTGTTTCGCACTCACGTTAGGCTGGGGGCCAAAGCCCCTGGCGATGTCTACCGCTGGGCAGACCAGCTAGAAAAAAGGGTTAATGGTTTCAGGTATGGCCTGAGTATTTATGAGAAGGATTAGGGGGAGGAAAGGATGCCATAGAGGCCACAACCAAGAATACCTGAAATGAATAACGTTGGAAGTGTGTAGATTCTGACTCCATATAAAGACAGACGAATATTGAAGGTTGAGAACCGATTTTATTTACTACTAACAATTTGTATTAGGAGAGGCAAAGTGTTCGTAGCATGGAATGTGATTTAACAAAGGAGATGAATGTTCGTAAAATGTTTGTAGGTATGTATGAATTGACAAGGAATGAATGTTCGTAAAATGTTTGTGGGTATGTATGAAGTGACAAGGAATGAATGTTCGTAAAATGTTTGTGGGTATGTATGAATTGACAAGGAATGAATGTTCGTAAAATGTTTGTAGGTATGTATGAAGTGACAAGGAATGAATGTTCATAAACTGTTTGTAGGTATGTATGAATTGACAAGGAATGAATGTTCATAAAATGTAACTTATCTTTAGACGATGGAGAGGGTCAGGGTAGGCCGGTCATCCTGCTGTCGGTGATGCGTGTCCTGACTTGTAACTGGAAAGCAAGGGACTTCTTTCATCAACTCTAGAAGCCCGGCGTCTTCATCGTCTTTCTCCTCCTCTCCCTTCTTTGGTTTGTGTAAATTAGGCATCATTTCGAATTGAAGGCGTTTGGCCCATAACATGAGAGCGTAGTCGGCTTCAGTTCACTGGTGCCTTATTTCTTTTTCTTCTTCATCTCTTTAGGTCGGGTGGGAGAATGTCCGTGCGTTCACTGATGCAGCTGGGTGAAAATTTCCTGTTCCCTCCTCTCGGTTCCCTCAAATACCTCGTTTTTATAGTGGCAAACTGGCTCCCAGCGACTGTGATATTTGAGGTGTTTATTTTAGGCGCAGAGCTCTGCCATTGGTTGATAATTATTTTGTGGTTATCTTATTTTTTTCTTCCCAAGCAGAAGCGATGCATGGAGCCATGTGCAAATGACGATTTTTTATTTTGTCTCTTATGATGGATGCGTTAGCATCCGGTTGGCTGCCAATTCTCATCAGGTTTTGCCTTTTATGAACTCTGTCACGTGATAGAGAGCTGGCTTGTGATTGGATAAGCCAGGCGGAAATGAATTTAAAATCTAGAAGCTGTGAGATGTCGCTCTGCTTGTACAATCACTTAATATTTGTAGCGAGTCGCTACACATTCATTGAGTGACGTGTATATGTTTTACTAGATACTGTATCTAGAAGTCCATAAAGGTTTTATTCATCCGTTGAGTCCTTTATCACTAGGGGTGGGAATTAGCTTTTAAGGACATACCCACGTACGTTGGCTAGGAATGAAAAATAATGGAACAAACAGAGTTTGGTGAGAGAATTTGAATATTTCTCAAAGCCTTTCAGGATCCTAAAGTAGTGCCGGCTGGATTGTAACACAATCTAGGAAAGATGCCGAAAGATGTCTTCAGACTTTTATACTAGACATCGGCTTTCTCTAGCTGGAAATGGAAACTTTGTCAAATGAAGAGTTGTTATGCAAATATCACATCTCAACAGCTAAAAATATTTAATTATGTTTTCTTTAATAGTTACTGCCAAATATAATTTTATGTGAAAACGGCGGAAAAAAAAATGCATAAAACTTTAAAAAGATTAATAACATTTTGAAGTTGATTCAAGAATATGTATAACATTTTCATTAATAATTGCTTTCAAATATATATTTGGAAAATAATTTTAAAAAAAGATAAAATACAAAAAGGCTTGCACAATATTTGAAAATTTATTTAGAAAATGATTTACACAACTTTTTCTTAAATAATTACTATCAAACAACTACTTTGATAAAATAATCAGGTGGGAGGGGAAACTGAAGTCAAGTTTTTAAAAAGGCCAAATACAATTTTTGAGGGCCAAACTGTTAATGAAAAAAAAAAAAAGAGAAAAAAAGCCAATCTGACAACCCTGACTGTTATTTTATAAATTATCTCCCTTGACCGGTGTACATAGATTCTTTTTTAAAAATTATCTCCCTTCAGTAATAAACACGCAGTCCACGTGGTTTTGTTTATAGCGATTTTATTCTACGCACATATAACTCCAATACGCGGGTTCGTGATATCATAAATCTTAGGTCATCATGGAAGAAGAAGAAATGACAACAGAAAATTGTGATTTAAACGAAGAAGAAGAAAACTCGACTCTTGTCTCTCTCGTCGTCCAAAAAAGTCTCCCTCTTCCGTCCATGTGTCGCGCTCGCCTCAACGTCGAGAAGCCCAAAACTGTTTCCAAGCTGGTTAAACAAATCGAAAAACACTCGCAAGTAGTCAACCAACTTAACACGTGCCTATCCGCCGAGGTGGCCGTCCTCAGCAAGATCGGATACAAATACAGCTGCAGGTATCGACCTTTCTATTTTTGGTCCAAAGTTCGTCGCCTCTTACAATGTTGTAAACGAATCAATGTTTTCAATCTGACCGGTCTCTTCTCTAAACTGCGGAATTCCTTCGAAAGCTTCGAACCCGAAGAAAGATTCACGTATCTACCTTCGCTCAGACTAGTGGAATATTTCCTGATCCGGTTTATCGGTTCCGTGTCTTTATTTGGGGCCACGTCTAATTACAGCTCCAAACTGTTTTCCACTTGCAAGCGTTATCTCGCAACTCATGCCCATAATGTCCCCCAACACATGTTGATTATTTCCGCGACTAGTCGCCTGTGGATTCTGTGCAGTTCTATAGCGAAAGAGATGATTGCGGCTTACACAACTTTGTTTAAGTTGAGAAAATGTTTGTTGTCGTCCAAGGGCGATGATCGGAGTCGTCCGAGCTCTGTCCTTCCCGACGGTGAAAAGTTCCCCAAAGACTTGTACGTCTGGCTGAAGAAACACATGGATTGGTGCGTTCATTTCGAAAAGCCGAACATTTCGAAAAACTTGTGGTTGAAAAAGGAGTTAAAGAAAATAAATGACTCGAAAAATGTTTCCTTAAATTTAACGAAAAATGTTTCCTTAAATTTAACGAAAAATTGGTTCACAACACATGAAGATATTGGCGAACCCGTATAAATATATTTGTTTCTGTAAATTTTTTTTGTTATTTTGTTTTTTCTCAACAGTGTGAGTGAATCATATGCATTTTCTTTTTTTTTTTTTTTTTTTTTTTGGTCAAATCTTACCTATAATAAGGATCGTCAACATTCCAGAAAACCCACTGGGGTTTGTTACTATACACATAGATTCGAAAAAGTGGTTAAAAAAAAAACAAATATATAACAAATAAATGTTATCAAAGGCAAAATCTGGAAAGGTTTTAGTGGTTTTACTCACTTTAAAACGTGTAATCGGTTCGAAAATCATACATTGTTTATCGATATATTTTAAAAAGAAAAATGGCGGCATGCTCGTTGTTGAACTCGGTAAGTTTGGGAAAATGAGTTCAAACAAATAAATTATACAAAATACTGTTAGAAACCCACCGAATATATGTCTGCCTATGTCACGGTAACATATATTGAGCGAGTTTCTAACAGTATTTTGTATAATTTTTTTGTTTAAACTCGTTTTCACAAACTTACCATGTTCAACAGCGAGCATGCCGCCATTCTTTTTTTTTTTTTTTTTTTTTTTCAAATATATCGATAAAAACTGCATGATTTTTGAACCGATTACACGTTTTAAAGTGAGTAAAACCACTAAAAACCTTTCCAAATATGTGGAAAAGTAACTTCTCTTACCTTTGATAACATTTATTTGTTATATATTTGTTTTTTGACAACTTTTTTGAAATCTGGATATATATGGTAATTTTTATTCTTTATTTTTTTTTTTTACTACAACTGAACATTCCCCGTTAAATTGACGACTTATACAATTAGTTGGGTATGCTGAAAACGAATATCACATTTACATTTGGTGCAGGCAAATAGTTAATGTAATCCATTATGTTTTCACTGGCGGTCATGTTTTCTCAACTGAAAAATACTAACACGTATGCATACCCCCCCCTCTCTCCTTGTTAAGAATTGCGAACGCCACTGACATTTATTAAGTAATACATTGAGAAAAAATCTTTTAAACCCAGAAAATTACTTGTCTGTCTCAACTTTGAATGTGATATTCATTTGGAGCAGATTCAAAAACCTTTAAAAGTCGTTAATTTAAAGGTGGGTGTTGAGTTGTAGTTAAAGTAAAAAATTTACCGTAAGAATAAATTTCAGTTTACAAATTGTATAATTCTGTAAACTTCTGAAAAGTCAATATAAATATTAGTATCAATATTTATGACAATCCCAACCAGATGAAAAAGCTCATTATTCGAAATAGGGGAATAGTATAAGTAAAAATTTGGAATTAAATCATGTAAAATGAAAATTTACAATAAATTTATTTTTGCGACAAGGAATGCAAATATTTAAAGATTTTCTTTATTCCATGGAGTTTCATCCTCAGAGGAAACGTAGTTGGCAAAATAATATTTACTGGTAGTCTATAAATTTTGTTAGTTAGCGCATAAATTGAAAATTAAAATTTGAGATAAATAATATTTGTAATTATATAAGTTTCCAATTTATGTGCTAATTAGCAAAATTTATAAACTGCCTATGAATATTATTTTATTTTTTTTTTTTTTTACATAGGCATCACCACATTATCAAGGCCAAGAGGCCACTCAAGGATAAGGGTTAAAGAGTGTACAGTAGAAATTGGACAATATAGTAATCATTAGTAATGAAAATTTGGTAAATTTGATAACTTCTATGGAACGGCTCATCAAGAACTTATTTACGTTAGATTTGAAGACAACCATATTGTAGTCAGCCGCTAACTAATGCTTCCTCTGAGGATATGAGCTACTCATTGAAACTCCATGGAATAAGGAAAAAAGAACTTTAAATTTGTATTCCATGTCAAAAAATAAATTTGTTGTAAATTTTATTTTACAGAATTTAATTCCAAATTTTTACTTATATTTAAAAGTAAAACTACTTCATCAATTTATGTGATTTTTGCAATATATTATTTTCATTTTATCATGAATACATACATCATACAGATTTTTGTTTTTGTTTGTTAATATAGGTAGGGGGTCTGTACAAAAACCCATTTTTTGTCAAAGCTAAAGAACTTTAGCACGGACTCTTTTTCTATTCTGAGTTGTGCTCATTCACTATATCACCTTAAGATCTTGGAGACTATTCACGTTCGACTTAGAAAACCTTCCCTTTGCAAGCAAAGGGAATGCCTCCTGGGTTTGAACGTGATTAATCTCTAGGGTATTTGATCATAACGCTGTTTTATTTTAATCGTTTTCCCACTTTTTTTTTTCTCTCCTCGTAAATTGAATAAAACGCAATTTTAATCGCTTTTTCATTCTTTGTTTTAAAAATTCCCTCAATACAGCTTTGAGAATCGAGGGTCGAAACCGGTCAGCTGGCTCCCCATTCCTTTTTCTTTCCTCTCCTGTTCCCTTTTTTGCAGAGATTAAAGGAATATTTATATATATTTATATATATATAAATTTACTTTTAATCATGAATCATAAGTCTTCCCTTCCTAATTGCAATATATATATATATATATAGTGGTTGTATACATTGGTTTCCTAAATGTAAATCCAATGAAACGCATGATTACTAAAGAGTGTTCAATGCAGAACAGAGCTGGTATATAGTCTGTTTATTGTACAAACATTATTGGTTACATATGTCCTTCAGTGGAATCTCAATTTAAAGAGACCATCTCATCAGACCAAAAAAAAAAGGGGTGGGGACCATATTGAAATCAGTCATGGTTACATTCGTTTTTTTATAAAATATATTCGGGTGTCGTTTACGCTCTGAAAAAAAAAGAGGAAGGGTATAGTTTGTAAATGTTGACCGTGAAGGTTTTCGAGGGAGTTTCCATAAAATTATACAGGTCATTATAAAATTAAATTTTCTTGCATTTGGTAAAAGTTATTTGGTCACTTCTGCATTTTAGCTTTTTTGTTTTCATTTTTGAAAGAGTTTGATTCAGAACAAAGGCAGACAATCACTAAATTTTTTTTTTTTTTTGTTTTTGTTTTTTTTAATTTTTTAAATCATCAAAACAAATGCATTAGAATAACACAACAAAAAACCTTAATTACTGGAACATTTATTGAATTGAATTTTTTTTTTAACAAACTCTTTTAGATACAGTTTTTAAATTAATTAAAAACGATCAGTTTTGAGGCAGTTTTAAGATAAATTAAAATTATAAATTTAAAATTGTCACTGGGGAAAAAGGTGAAAATTTGATTTAAAAAATGAAATTCTTGACAAAAGTTCAATAAATTTCGTTATTATCTCCCCTGGTACATTTATTTATTTATTTGCAGACTGTTATCTTCATCGTCGTTGTTGTTTCACGTTTTGGTCAACTATTCTTCCGGCCTTCATCAGGAGGTGTTGAATCTCTACAGTTCCAGGTGAGCATTGTCTGAAGATAGCGGTTTCAATCCTACCCAAAGCTGGTCAGAGAATTAGTTGGCCAAAACTTGATAAGCAACAACTGTATATTCATCAGTTGATAATTTTTGTCATTTCTATTCTCTTGTTTTACTGAAAATTCAACTATGTAAACAAAGAAATAAAACATTAATTTTTTTTTACCTTGTTTCCACCTTAACAGTTAAAATGATAACTTTTTTTAGGGTATGCGCAAAACAAATATCACATTTAAATTTTCTGCAAATAAGTATTTTTTCGGATATTAAGCAATGTCATTTCTTATGTTATCGCTGGTGGCCAGCTTGGTATGCGTGAGCGCACAAATGTAACCCCGAGAAACTATGCGCAAATGCACGTACCAAGATATCCATGAGCAATAACATAAGAAATGACATTGCTTAATATCCGGAAAGCTACTTATTTGCGGAAAATTTAAATGCGATATTCGTTTTCAGCATACCCGAAAACCTTAAGTCATTTTAAAGAAAAAGGTTAAAGTGGAAACAAGGTAAAAATCTACAAAATGCATCACAATGAAATTCTTTATCGAATTTCCTAATTATTATTATTATTTAGATATCCTCAGTTAAAAAAAAAAAAACGGTTTGTTTTACAGATTCGGAAAAATGGTCTTGACAATGAGTTAAAAATAAATTCAAGTTTCACGATATATTTTATTTAATTGTTACGTGAAAGTACAGAATAGTTAACAAAACACCCTTCGTCCCACATGTTAAGAATGGGTTTCTAAATAGTGTTATTATTTCAGCATGGTAACATAAGTGCACAAGTACCTTTTATTTGTTTTTGTTTTGTTTTTTTACTACTAAGAAACAAATGCATGTACTTAGTACATTTTGTTTTTAACGCTTTTAGTACACGTGTACTAAAAGCGTTAAAAATAACAATAGTATTGTTTGGAAATCAAATTTAAAAAACTTCATAATTTTTTTAAATTGACAAAGTCTGAATAAAAAATGAAACTTTTTTTCTGCTTTCATTTTAAAAGCAGAAAAAACAGTTTTCTATTTTTAAGAGAATATAAACTCGTTAATATGATGACAGCGATGGTTAGCGTATAGCTAACCATCGCTGTCATCGTTTCCCTTTAAGCGGATTTCAATTTCTATAAAAGATAACATTTTCAAGAAATTTCCACACAATAATTACTAAATATTTACATATTATACATGAAAATAATTCTGAAACTATTATCTATATGAAAATGGATGATATATACTGATTTATCTTATCAATTTTGAAATATTCTTCGTCACAGGAAGCAAAGTTACGACCAAGTAAAGTTGACAAACTTTGCTTAGTCGTAACTTTGCTTCGTGTGGTTGTAAAAATAAATATCAAAGTCCAATAGAGATGGACTTCTATGCTTATATAGTCTATAAAATTTCAACTGTATCCAATCAAATTTAACCCCGCACACGTATCCAAACGTAACGTATGAAATGTAAACATTGAAAAAACAGTTTCCCTTTTTGCTGTCGTAATTTTTTTACTGTTTTTTTTCATTTTTAACTTGGAGCATAAAAATATTGAACGCATAAAAGAAAAATAAATTAACATCATTGGAATGCTTATTCTATTCTCTTTTTATCAGTGTAATTCTTTTAAAAACTGACCAACAAATAAAAAAAAAGATATGACTTTAGGTATGTAATATTGCCGATGTCCATGAAAATACAGCATATGCTTGTAATGCTACTTTCAGTGCTAAAAACGCACCTTCTGTGGCTCTTTTTTCATATTTCTCAACAAAAACTTGATATGTCTGATTATATAGTGGTTTTTCACAGTAGTCAACTCAAATATACATGTGTTAAGGCTTAAACTGTACCGTTACAATTTACACTTGGGTTCGGCATCCCCAGGGGCTCAAAAGAGGTAAAAAAATGGCCCAAAATGACACTTTTTGCTACATAGCATTTGATCCATCGATTAGATTTTCCTGAAACTTGGCCAAAATGTGGAGGCGATTGTTCTTAATATGAATTCTGTATGGGTGACCGTGGCAAAATTCTGATTCACATCCCTCTGGGACTTAAAGCTAAAAAACATGCCTTTTGGAGCTCTTTTTTCATATTACTCAAAAACTTGATATGTATGTCTATAAAGTGTTTTTTCTATGATGATGAATTCAAATATACATGTCTTAAGGTGTGAAACTGCATCGTTTGTCCATTTTCACTGAGATTCAGTGTTCCCAGGAGCTCAAAAGGAGTCACAAATGACACTTTTTACCCCATAACTTTTGCCCCATCCATTATATTTTTCTGAAACTTGGCAAAAATTTTAAGGCAACGTTGGCCCTTCACACTTCTCACATTCATGATTTCTTCACTGTTTTTTGTGGCGTCATCTCACATGCAGCACCAGAGGGGGACCACGCATGCGTGGCTTGTTTAATCCACAGAGGGTATCCATAACCGGGTAGAGGTTCTAAGTAATTTGCAATTGTATTTTTGAGTGTCGTCCGCACTGAGGCTTAAACTTTCAACTTTGAGAAGAATGTGCCTAACAACTAAGTGTTACTTTGTCTACTATGGCACGGATATGGCAGGAGGTTGAAGATGTTGAACTTTATCTGCTGTGCCAGAGCGTGGCTTCACAGATAAAATACAAAGTAAAATTTAGTTCTTAGTGACACCGTTTTGGAGGTTGAAAGTTCAATCATCAATACGAGTGATACTAAGAATACAGTTGCGAATTACTTAAGATGGCTGACGGAACAAGAGCATGCTGCTTCTGTTGATTAAATAAAGGGTTCTGTTCGAAATTATGCACAGATTCCAAAGTTTGACAAAGATTCCAGAGTTCAATGAAATACTACTGAAGAAGGTCGGAGGTTACATTAGCCAAAATGTTGTGAGGAACAGTACTGTGAATAATTCAAGGAATTGGATGAATTCTGAAATATTGATGTAAAAAAACAAATAATTAGATGGATTCTGAAACAATAATGTAAAAAAAAAAACAAATTAATAATTAGATGAATTCTGAAATATTGATTTAAAAAAACATAAATAAATAATTAGATGAATTCTGAAATATTGATTTTAAAAAAAAAAACATAAATTGAGATGATTCCCGAAATATCGATATAAAATACATAAATAAATAACTAGATGAATTCCAAAATATTGATTTAAAAAAAAACATAAATAAAATAATTAGATGAAATCCGAAATGTTGATGTAAAAAATATAAATAAATAATTAGATGAATTCCAAAATATTGATATAAAAATATAAATAAAAAATTAGATGAATTCTAAAATATTCATGTAAAAAAACAAATACATAATTAGATGAAATCAAAAATATTGATGTAAAAAATTAGATGAAATCTGAAAAAATGATGTAAAAGACATAAATAATTAAATGAATTCTGAAATATTGATGTAAATACCATAAATGAATAATTAGATGAATTCCGAAATATTGAAACAAAACAATATAAATAAATAATTAGATGAATTCCAAAATACTGAAACAAAACAATATAAATAAATAATTAGATGAATTCCAAAATATTGATGTAAAAAAAAACAAATTAAGATGAATTCCGAGATATTGATGTAAAAAACATAAATAAATAATTAGTTGGAATCCGAAATGTTGTCATAAAAAAAACAAATAAATAATTAGATGAATTCTGAAATATTGATGTAAAAAAATATAAATAATTTTTTTTAAATTCCGAAATATTGATATAAAAACAAATACTTAGATGAATTCCAAAATATTTATGTAAAAAAACATAAATTAATAATTAGATGAATTTCGAAATATTAGTGTGAAAATATAAAAAAATAATCAGATGAATTCCGAAATATTTATGTAAAAAAACCTAAATTAAGATAAATTCCAAAATACTAATGTAAAAAAAAACATAAATAAATAATTAGATGAATTCTGGTATATTGATGGAAAAACATAAATAAATAATTAGATGAATTCGGAAATATAGATGTAAAAAAAAACATAAATAATTAGATGATTTCTGAAATATAGACGTAAAAAATATAAATAAATAATTAGATGATTTCTGAAATATAGACGTAAAACGCATAAATAAATAATTAGATGAATTCCGAAATATTGATGTAAAAAATAAAACCGTAAATTAAGATGAATTCCAAAATATTGATTTTAAAAAAACAAACAAATAATTGGATGAATTCAGAAATATTGATATAAAAAAAATCATGAAATAAATAATTAGATGAAGTTTTTTTGTAAACTATCTGATGAAATATTAAACAAAATTTAACCTGGAATAAATATTCGGGGAAATATTTTTTTTTTCTTTTGTTTTGGCATTTTTTTGTAACTGTTGAATTGAAATGATAGTTAAATAAGAAAAGCACCAAGACTGCAGAATCAAATAAACTACTAAGATTATGCAGCATTACTCAAGATTCCAATTTCTCTTAATTATGTGGATTACAAAAAAAAAAAAATTGAAAAAAAAACAAACAATCTGTATAGTATTGTTTTTTTTGTTTTTATTTTGAAACATTTACTAAAAAGTAAAGCTATTTTAATAACAAAAAATAATCACCTAAAAATAAAAATTAGCTTACATCACTAATTAAAAACAAGTACTTATCCAGAATAAGGACCGTGCTATCTGCAGAGTTTTCCTGGCAGTTTATGTAAAACATTGGAACGTGTCAAATGAAAGTTTCATGACTTTTTTGTTTTTTTTTGTTTTTTGTACAATAAAAAAAATTATTTGTTATCACAAAAATAATTCAATTAAAAATTAATTTTTTTAAAAAATGGCACTGCAAACTCGGAAATTTTCTGTAGAAAGAAATAAGTAATATCTGAACATTTTTAAATTTCAATGTTGAAAAAGATCACATGATGTATTATTCACAAACGGCCTCTTCAATCAAAAACATGATTAATACAAAGGGGAATAACTTATTTTGAATTAAAGAATATGATAGTTATTTACCTTGCGGCTAAAATTTCATTTTTTTTTTTTTTTCAGCATAAGTTTTAAAATATGCAAATAAATGAAAATTAAAAACTAAAATGGTTCTAACCCACCCTGGGTAATGCCAGCTAGGTAAAGCAATAATAAAATAAAAATTTATGGTCCATATTGGTTTCATTTAGTTTATCTTTCTTAAGGTGTATCAACTCTTGTGGTTGTTTAATGCTGAAGCACTCTAAAATATAAAGTGCCTCCGTATTTTATTTAAACAGCAGCCCTTTTTTTACTTTAGAGTGGCAAATTTTGATCATTATACATTAATGTTTTTTTTGTTTTTTTTTTTACTACTATTGTATTATGTGATTCAGCAACATAACATTTATTCCAGGTTAAAATATCCAAAAGTAAAAATCATTGAATTTCAACAAGGTTGTTGACAGTGCTCGATTAAAAAGAGCAAAATTTATTTAATTTATTCGAGGCAAGTCATTTTATGAAAATGGAAACCAAATTGTTTTCTATTTTTTTATTTGGTTTCCATTTTCATTAAATGGCTGGCCTCGAATAAGACCAGAGATCTCTTGTTGCTTGATTATGTCTTTTACGATTGAAATAGTAAATTTATTGTAGCGACTTATAGTAATTTTGTTTACCTAAATTGAATACAAGTGAAGCAAGCATGCATGGTCCCTCGTGAGCGCACAGTGAACGAGGCAGAAAAAGTTCAGTATTCCCCCCCCCCAATTTGCTGCATAGGGGACATGATGAGGGGAAGATATAGAAATTAAGATATACCTTTTCATCACACTGATTCGTTCGAATTTCCTTGCTTTGAACTTGATGAAAAGTTAGAAAACATCACCCTTAACTAAATAACCACCATCCCTTGTGCTACAATTCCTATTTGCGCACTAAATTCTAACTATGGCACGATTTCTGTGATTTTTCTTTTTTTTTTTTTTTTATCAGAGCATCTAAGATCCAGCAGAATATCCCGCATTCATGCATCTCTAAAAACATAAGGTTATATCTTCCTACGTAGTTACAGTATATTTTACTTTTCTGTCATTTCATAATGCTATGTTATTTGCCTGTGGTACTGACTCTTATGGTACCTTAAGGATTTCTTGTATCCTTCACTGCCTGCCTTTTTAATCTATTGAGCCAAGATTTATCAACCTGCTTGGAGCCGTCACTTGCGGCCTGCTTATAAGCACCCAATTTTGCAGGATCCATTATTTTTTTGAACAGGGCATTTCTAATGCTTACCTGGCAAGCTACACATTTTGCGACAAAAAGCAAATATCAAAAAAGAAAATCTCTTTCAGCTTATCACATCTGAAAAAACTCTCAAAAATACCCGTTTACATAATTTTCTATTTTGTTCCTCTCTAAAATTCTAACTTATTTCTAAGCCAACCATCTGTCTCGAATAACGTTTTATTTTCCTATGACTTGTTTCTTTCCATTTTAATGTATATACCTAATTATGACTTTGAATTCCTGTCGGAAAATACAATAACATTATACATATATTTAAGACAGTTTACAATATTATAAAAACATTTTCAAAAAAATACATTAATACATTTAACTATGATTTGCACAAAACTTACAATTATAACTTTTTTCAAGAGAAAAAAAAAATTTGTTTCTCTTACAACAACAAACCCAAAGTCTGTCAAAAAAATTGTCCCTTTTCTTTTCGAAAAACAACAAAAAAAAAAACACTTTAAAAGATGGAAAGTTCAACTATGAACAGAAAAATGCTTTTAACAAATATCTATGCTGCTTAAAAAAGTTGTGAAAAATTCTTGTTTGAAACAATTCGTCCAGACAGACACTCTGATACGAATTTAAACAATAAAGGTTGACCCAAATTTTCTTTTTTTTTTTATTTTACTTCAGTCGAAGTTCTCAGAAATCAAGGGGCCCACAACCTGGGGCTAACACTTGAAGTCTATATCAGATACATAGATATTCGAATGTTCCATTAAAGTTCTTTATTTCTCAAACACTGAGATCATAATTTTCCTCTCCCCAATTAACCATTTTTATACGTTGTAGTATATCTTTCATGTTGGTCTCATGGTCTCACTGGATTCCAGGACAAGAATTTATCTAGTCTGGTGGAGTATCCAGCTTCGTGCTATTACTTGAGGTAATATCACTTGGAGAAGGTGCACCATTCCTCGGAAAAGCTGTGGGGTAGCCGTAGTGAGGAGATCTTATTTGGGCTGCGAATACTATGTGATATTGAATATTTGGTCAGGGTTTACTTCTATGGAAAAAGTATCCTCATGCCAGATTGTTCTGACAAACCCTGTACAGAGAGACCTTAGACACTCGAGGATAGTATCTAGTAGGCAATTTGTATGTGTGTGTGTCTGTATATTTCAAAACAATGAAAATTAACCGAATTTATCAAAACAAATTTTTTTCTTTTGACCTTACTTGTGTGTGTGCGTGTATATCTTTTAACATAAAAAATTCATTTATGAATGAATTACGCGTGGTGACTTGTTTTTTTTACAACTGTTATATATTTTTTTTCTCATTCATTACGGCTGTTGTTTTTCTTTTGCGGAATATCGACACATTTTCTTTTCTTGTGAGAGTGTATACTTTTTTTTTCATTGTATATGTGTGTATTTCGTCTAGCTTTATTTTTTCTTTTTCTCTGTGCGTATGTGTGTGCGTGTTTCTCTTTTTTTTTTCTTTAATTATTTTTTTCATTTCGTCGAGCATTTTTTTCTTTGTTTTTTTTTTTATTATTATTGGACCTTAAGATTCGTTTTTTATTCTTGCAGAATAAAATGTGGTCACGGTAACCAAATTTACAATATGTTGTGTAGCTGGGGGCTTCATATTAAGAGATAAGATGGAGACATGTATTGATGATGAGGGGGCGAAGAGAGAAGGAGAATGACATTTATACATTTTACAGTCTGTGGATGTTCCTTCTTTTAACGATGATGAGTGGGAACAAGTTCATATAAGATGAGAGGACACAGAGTTCATATTAACTATTATTTCACATTACCTTCAGTTTGGTAGAATGAAGACTCAAGACGGCAATCACAAAATATGATGTGTTCTTTTATTACATTCGACCGATCGCAATGATGATGACATCCAGGAATTCAAAATCGACTACATGATTAAAACTCCCTCCCTCGCTTCCAAAGGGAGACCCTCCTCTGATTCGATCTGGACTCAACTCTGGACTCTGTCTCTCCTGTCTCCCGTCTATCTAACTCATCTTCGACTCTAGCTCCTATATTGAGAATTCATTTCTGCCATGACGTCATACACATGTCCAAAAACGTGCATGACCCACGTGGCCTGAACATGCGTGCTTCGCACATGTCTGCAGATAAGAATTCTTACTAACCTATTTTTCGACCTAACATTTTTTTAATGTTTTTAATTTTCTATTGTTCGTTCTTCTAACTGACCTTATTTTAATTCCGTTTTCATAAAAGAATTGAACAATCAACATATCTAAACTATTTTATGTGAAAACTGAACAATCGAAATTCTACATTCCATTTCTGACCTTATTTTTGAACCTTGCTTACAAGGTTCGAATCTCGGTCTATCTAATCTCATTTTTACTCATCGAATGTTTTTCTTACTTACAAGAAAAGGTCCCCTTTTCTTGTAACACAGCCCCAAAAGTCCCCAAGAACGATGCAGTTTTAGGCCTTAGCATATATAAATTTGAGTTCTGCACCATGCAAAAAAAGAAATGGCAAAGTCCATCATTTGCCTCCCTCCTCATTTAGCCCCAAAAGTCCCCAAGGCCTTAACATATTTGAATTCGAGTTCAGCACTATGCAAAACTGGTAAATAGACATACACAAAAAAGTTTTGGACAAATATGGTAAAATAGTCCCAAAAATGGAGTGTTTTTATTAGCCCTAAAAGAGCCCCTGGGGCACACCCAAGATTTATCGCGAAATATAGACAAACAAAATTATATAGAAATCAGTTAGTTACAACTTTTCAGAAAGTTTTATAAAAATCCAAGATATCAATGTTTTTTTTTTTTAATAAGCACAAAAGTATCAATTTTTGCCATTTTAACCTGAAAGGCACCCCTAGGGGGCAACCAGAGTTTGCTCAGAAAATTCATTTTGTTACGTTTTTATTCATATGTTTAATCTTTGTGCAAAAATTTTTAAAAATTCCAAGTTGTTGTTATTGAGAAAAGTGCAGAGAGACGAACAGACAAGAGGTGAATTTACAGGTCCACCCTCCTTTTATCGGGAGACCAAAAATAAAATAAAATAATATATATATGTTAAGTATTGAATATGATTTTCAAATTTCACATAAGCATGAAAAGATTACTGTTGTTGAATGGATATGATTGTGAAAGCCATTTTATTTTCTTATGCTAGCGTGAATACTGTGCACTTTCTTTGTTATCCCCATTCAAATTGGGCGTTGTATATTTTGTAATATCGAAAATAATGTTAGTCTTACGAGGCACCAAAAAAAACATGCATTTGTTTTCTAAATTACGATATATACAATGGACAATATGAATGGGGATAACAAATCTTGTTAACAACCGAGAAATCGAAATAAAAATAAAAAAATACATACATACACACACACATAATATATATATATATATATATATATTATGCAACAAATAACATTCAACGAATGTATTAATATTTAATTTTCTTTTTTTTTTTTTTTTAAATGATAAATATTTATTTACTAGCAGGGAGACCCGACGTTGCCCGGGATTGAATGATGATCAACAAATATTTCGCACTCTTATATTTTTATTGCCATTGAAATCCGTGAAATCGCCTGAGAGGAAGCTTCACATGCCTCCATGCAGCAACTTAGTCCAAAATATATGCTATTCTTCATTACACTCTAGAGAACCTAATGTTTCTTTTATAAAATTATTTCATGTAAACTTCTTTCCAGTTGACAAAAAAAAAACATTAAGAAATTTACGGTTTGGGGTTTGAACCTACAGACCACGTCATGCAACAAAACAAAAAAAAACATAAATTTTCAAGTCTTATAAAATTTTTTGCTTTTAATGAAAAAAAAAAGAAGAAATTTCTGTTTGGAGTTTGAACTTACAGACCAGGTCGTGCAAAAAAACAAAACAAAAAAAAAACATGCTATCAACTTACCCAGAGTAGAATTTTTATGGCCCCGTTGTTCTATCATTGTTGCTAAGCGACGACATGGAAAAAATGGCTTTACCGATGATAGATAAATTAAAATACAGTTTTGATTATCGATTATTGATAATTATTGTGGGTATTCTGAGACAAAACTTAACCAAGATCACTCCCAGATTTTAAAGAAAATCTGTTCAGCCATTTCAGAATCTATAAGGAACAGTCACACACACACACAAAGTTGCATTTATGTAATTGTACCTATTTACTATGCCTCCCCACGGGACAAAGTTAGACACCAGGGTCGTTTTTTTAACGTGGAGAAAAGGTACAAAAATAAAAATTGTCTCAGTCGTGAAGGATTTCTCCTCCACCGAAAGAGAACAAGAAAATGAAGTGCAGCATCTGAAGAACAGATACTACACTTTGATCTTGACTTTATGTAATTGTAGAGAACAGTAAAACTAAAATTTCTAAATCATAACAAATGTGAATAAAAATGACCCTGAAAACAAAAATAACCCAGTAAAAATAGCACAGTTAAAAATGCCAAGAATGAATAAATAAGAAAAAAAAATGACACAAGTAAAAAAAATATAGATGAAAATCTCACCAGTTTATCACAATCTTGGATACAATACAAAAAGGAAAACCATTAAGAAGTTTGTGAAATGAAAAAGAAAATGTAGCTACATTTACCTGCTCTCTCCTATTTTTGTAGGATATCAGATTTTGGAATCAGGAGTCTAAGATAGAATAAGTAATTTAGAACAGAATCTCTAATTGTATTGGAATTGGGAATATAAGACAGAATCTCACTAATATGGCATTGAGAAGCCCCACCAGAAACTACTGCATGGTCAAGAATCCATTCACCAAATGGTAATACAGCAGCCCCAGTACTTTGCACTTGTTGATAGGTTAGCTTCCTTAGGGGTCAATCAAAGATTTGTGTCCCTCAAGCAGATAACACCAGCCCAGTAAAATATTTACCTCCAGCACCTTTTATTAGTGACATGACTACAAGGATAAAAACAGAAAATTTCCGACATCTCAGGAGACTGCTCACGCAAAATTACTGCCGACCTAGAATGCAGCTTTTTCTCTTCCCTTTGTCAGAAAAATCACCCATTCTAAATGAGGACTGAGAAACAAATTAGGAGAAACAAGACTTATGGGAGCTGCCAACAACGCATCTACAATTCATTGGCTACTCTCCATTAAAAAAATATAATAATAATAATCAGCATTCTACTTTACTATAAGTGCAATTGACATGTTTAGGGGAAAGTATGGCGATAGATTCCCCTCTCACTAACTGAAATAAAGAAAGAATTCAGTTTGCAAGGTTCACATTTATAATTCTTGGGGCAACTCGGCTGTTTTCCTTGAATCATTCTTGACTTGATTTGAATGAAAATTGTCTATCCCTTTTGCTAACATATTCGATGCTAGGCAGCACTTTATTAGTATGACTATTTGAAAAGTTTACTAAAAGAGTAGGTTGATAGTTTTTTTGTTTTTTTTTTCAAAAGCACGCGTTGACAGACATTCGTTAAAAGTTGGAGAATGTATTTATTTTGAGGAAAATAGCAAGAAAATTACAAACCACAAATTTACAAACAATAAATTCCAATAATAAATTTTAACAATAGTTTTCTTACGGATGAGGGGAGGGGGCAAGTGTAAAAGAAAAACAATTAGGTAAATAAATTAATTAATATATAAATAAATTAATACATAAATACATAACTGAAATAAAAATGAACTTTTCTATAATTTAAAAACTTTTTTTTTTTTTTTTTTGCTTACCAGAATTCAGTTGGCACGGTTTACATATGTAATTCTTAGGGCAACTCGGCTGTTTTCCTTGAATCATTCCCAACATTAAGAGGAAAGTAAATAGGAACATCCCCTCAGCATGGGTACATACTAAACCATACAAGGAATTGTGAGCCTCCTCCTAGTGATGCTATCTGACATAACAACACTAATATGATTATTACATCAAACCAGATAAATTCTTGTCCTAGAATCCGGCAATACAAGACCATTAAAACATGAAAAAATTAAATAGCCAATTAATATTCTACACTGATTTACTAACCTCTTCTTTTTTTATGGAAATCGCTCGAGGCAAGCCATAAAGCCACTTGATGTAAGATGCTAACAAGAATGCAGGCTGATTATTGCAAAGACAGGAGGTGCCTAGTGACCTTAGTCTTGAAAAGACCTGGGCTGTAGGTAGAAGAAAAACGGTGCGGAGGAAGAGAATTCCACAACCTTGCAGTTCTTGAAAAGTAGCTACTGGAATAAGAAGCTGTATTACAATGGAATATCAAAACAGTGAATTGATGAAGACCACTAGACCAATGAGTCAAACGAGCTGGGACAAAGGGAGCAGGGAATAGATCAGACAATTCTGTTGAAGTCCAATCTAAACAAATTCAAAGTCCAATGTGCAAGTCCAATGTAAACCAATTCAAAGTGCAAGTCCAATGTAAACCAATTCAAAGTCCAATGTGTAAGGGACAGGAAAGCGGTTCAATCAGTACACACACAGACACGGTGACACGCCACCAACACAATCCAGCGTACACAATTACCAACTGGCGCGTCTTTCCTCCCAAAACGACCTGAATTTATAGTTGTCGAAGACCAACTGATTTGCATATATGCACGAGATTTTGCGAGAGTTTCCGAGATCATACCATTGCAAAACGCCGTCAGCGCCATCTTGGAATTCTTTTTTTATCCTAGCTTCGCAGCGATGACAAAGCACACACGCACACCTAGGTCGTTTGAATGGTAAGCCCTCATTTTCACAGCTTTTGCCACAGATGAACACATGCCATAATAATACTCATAGAAAAGACTGAGGCTAGCAACATGATTTCTGTGAGAGGTTTCAATGAAGAAGACAGTGCGGGGTCAATCAAACATTTCTGCAATTTATCACAAACCTTCAAATGGGACACATATTTACAAGCCTAAATATGACAATAGTACCCCATACGTGGTCTCATAGTAGATTTGTAGAGATAAAGAATAGCCTCTGGTGTGAGAAAGTGTTTACAATGAAAGAGAGAACCGATTTTACATGAAGCAGAAAGAAGAAATGGACTTAATATATGGATTCCAAGAAAGCTTTGGTGTGAAATAAAGTCCAAGAAGTTTTAGAGTCGATTTCTCATCAATTATCCATAAGAATCTCAGGAAGAAAAGGTTTGATGATACTAAACCCTATGTCTAGAATCCTTATTCCAGTTTTTATTAAAATCCATGACATGATTTTGATTCTAGAAAATGTCTAAAAGTTAAGGATTATGCTTAAAGAGTCTTAATAAGAAACTGAAATTTAAGGAATCTTTTCAGTTTTTACAAAGTTTTTTTTTTTATTATTATTATTATTATTATTATTATTATTATTATTATTGTGAAGGTGTTTTTAGAGTATGGAATTTGACTATTCATAAAGTGTGATTGATTTTGTTTGATTTTTAGATTTTAATTAATTGATATTTGTTTCTTGTCAGCATCGGTTAATGAAAATGTAAGAAAGCAGTTAAAAATATTTAATTTAATAACTGTACACATGCTTGATTGTAGGCATGACATACTTATCTTTGTACTCCTCAAATTGGTGTGCATGGTTGTCAACCCAGGAGGAAGCCTCTCCTGAAGGCAATACACAAGAAAGCCCGCAAACAGGTTTCACTGGTCATCCAATGTCAAACAGACTCCCCCACCCACTCTTTTTTTTCTTTTCAGAATCAGTCAGTTTTTACAAAGTTTTTTTTTATTGCGAAGGTATTTTAGAGTATAGAATTTGGCTATTCATAATGTGCGATTGATTTTATTTGATTTTTAGATTCTGATTTGTTTCTTTGTTTTTTTTAAGTTGTTTTACTTATGATTTGGTGCATTCCTTTAAGGAGAGTTTTTCAAATTGTTTGCTTGATAACAAGATAATTAACATTTCTATGAAGATTAATCGGTATCTGTTTCTTGTCATTAATGAAAATGTAAGAAATCAGTTTCAAAATATTTAATTTAATAACTGTAAGGTTTTCACTACAAATTCTATCTACTATAACACTTATTGTTGCCTAATTTTTACCTGGAAGTACTATTTTTATTTTTAGCTCCTTAACATCAAATGGCGTTGTGCTTTGTCGGGTGTGATTTTCATAAAAACGTAGTTTTAAATGGAATGGGTTATATATGCATTAATATTAATGTCGCATTAAATGACGCCCTGAAGTTAATGATTTGTGAAGTAACCAAATTAAACCAAACTATGCTGCTTGTTTGTTAGGGCATCAGAGGTCAAACAATCTTTTTAAGATGTTTTCAGATTGTGAGAGTTCACTATTCATCCAAGGTCATCCAAGGTCAAACAGCCCTCCCCCTTTCTTACACTTGTGAATGTGTAAGCATGAAACACTAATGTCTGTAGGTATAAAATAATTGTTAATATTTATTTAAAAATATTATGCATATACTATACTTTATAAAGTTATTTATAGGCATTGTTAATTTAAGGTTAGATCAAAAGCATAAAATATTAACAATAGCAATAATCTCTAATAATTTAAAATAATAGGAAAGGTTTATTCAAAATTCTATGGTTAAAGCTGACGATTTTGTAAGAATAAAACTTAACACTTAACACCGTTCTAAGTTAAGATAAAAGTTTAGGGATAATTATTTCGTGCTTTTAAGGCACTCCCTAATAAAATAATTTAGCACAATTTTCTGAACAAACAACAAACCACTTCTTAAACTTAACAAGGAAAAGGTTTATTTAAAAAGGCATTAAACTCGAAGGAGGAAAAGAAGGAAGGAAGGTTCGGGACTTCACTGCTTACTAGGTAGTTACAGCCGGTGGCTGTCGTCTGATACCTAGTAGGAGCAGAGAAGCGAAAGGTCTAGTCCCTTCGAAAGCTGGTGGAGTAAGAGAGAGTTTTTCTTCTCAGGACCGGAAGCTGTCAAGTCCTTGGGGATTAAAAATATTCATGCGCTACTCCTCTGATTGGCCAGTGTATGGCCACATCACTCAATCAGGGAGGAATATGTGCAAGAAGAAAGAGGTCTATTTGCGTCTGCTACAAAAGTAAGAACAGATATTGACCCCAAAACTACGTATTTGCTTATATAGGGTGTCCAAAAAGTCACTGAAAAGTTGAAAATCTTTGTCATTTTACCATTAATGATTATTTTTTTCTCTATTTCAGATATTTTACAGATAATATTTTGGAAATTAATTATGGGTTAGGGTTAGCATTGAACAACATACGCAAGTTGTGAAATTGTTTTATCAAAATCAG